>NC_135815.1:76012110-76372110 GCF_964213995.1 Mustelus asterias | reverse complement strand
ACACACACACACACACACTATGTCACTCCCACACACACACACTCACTGTGTCACTCCCACACACACTCACTCACTGTGTCACTCCCACACACACTCACTCATTCTGTCACTGCCACACACACACACAGACACATTCACTCACTCTGTCACTCCCACACACACTCATTCTGTCACTCTCACACACACTCACTTTGTCACTCCACACATACGCTCACTCTCACACCCACACACACTCGCTCTGTCTCTCCGAACCCACACACTCACACTGTCACTCCCACACACACACTCGCGCATTCTGTCACTCCCACAAACACTCACTCTGTCACTCGCACACGCACCCTTTGTCACTCCACACACACACGCACTCTGTCACTCCCACACACACGCTCACTCTGTCACTCCCACACACAGACTTACTCTGTCACTCCCACACACACACTCACTCTGTCACTCTCACACACACTCACTCTGTCACTCTCACACACACTCACTCACTCTGTCACTCTCACACACTCACTCTGTCACTCCCACACACACTCACACACATACACTGTCACTCCCACACACACTCACTCATTCTGTCACTGCCACACACACACGCACATACACACACACACACATTCACTCACTCTGTCACTCCCACACTTACTCAGTCTGTCGCTCACTCACACACACACATGCTGTCACTCACTCACACACACACACACTGTCACTCCCACACACACTCGCTCACTGTCACTCCAAAACACACTCATTCTGTCACTCTCACACACACTCACTTTGTCACTCCACACATACGCTCACTCTGTCACTCCCACACACACACTCACTCTGTCACTCCCACACACACACACAGAATCACCCCCCACACACACGCACTCACTCTGTCACTCCCACACACACACTCACTCTGTCACTCCCACACACACACTCACTCTGTCACTCCCACACACACACTCACTCTGTCACTCCCACACATACTCAGTCTGTCACTCACACACACAATCTGTCACTCCCTCACACACACACACACCCTGTCACTCACTCCACACACACACTGTCACTCCCACACTGTCACTCCCACACACACTCGCTCACTGTCACTCAAACACGCACTCATTCTGTCACTCTGACATACACTCACTTTGTCACTCCACACACACACTCACTTTGTCTCTCCACACATACGCTCACTCAGTCACTCCCACACACACACACAGTGTCACACCCCCACACACACACCCTCACTCTGTCACTCCCACACACATACTCACTCTGTCACTCCCTCACACACACACACACACACTGTGTCACTCCCACACACACACACACTGTGTCACTGCCACACATACGTTCACTCTGTCACTCTCACACACACTCACTCTGTCACTCTCACACACACTCACACACTCACACTATGTCACTCCCTCACACACACACACACTGTCACTCCCACACTGTCACTCCCACACACACTCGCTCACTGTCACTCCAACACACACTCATTCTGTCACTCTCACACACACTCACTTTGTCACTCCACACATACGCTCACTCTGTCACTCCCACACACACACTCACTCTGTCACTCCCACACACACACACTCTGTCACTCCCACACACACACACTCTGTCACTCCACACATATGCTCACTCTGTCACTCCCACACACACACTCACTCTGTCACTCACACGCACTCACTTTGTCACTCCACACACACACTCACTCTGTCACTCCCACACACACTCACTCTGTCACTCCCAAACACACTCACTGTGTCACTCCCACACACACACACTCTGTCACTCCCACACACACACTCACTGTGTCACTCCCACACACACACTCACCCTGTCACTCCCACACACACCCACTCACTCTGTCACTGTCACACACACTCTCACACACACTCACTCAGTCACTCCCACACACTCACTCACTCTGTCACTCCCACACACACTCACACACACACACTCTCACTCCCACACACACTCACTCATTCTGTCACTGCCACACACACACGCACATACACACACACACACACATTCACTCACTCTGTCACTCCCACACATACTCAGTCTGTCACTCTCACACACACTCATTCAGTCACTCTCACACACACTCACTTTGTCACTCCACACATACGCTCACTCTGTCACTCCCACACACACACACTCTGTCACTCCCACACACACACTCACTCTGTCACTCCCACACACACACTCACTCTGTCACTCCCACACACACACACAGTGTCACCCCCCCTCCCACACACACACTCACTCTGTCACTCCCACACACACTCACTCTGTCACTCACACAGACACACACACTCTGTCACTCCCTCACACACACACACAAACACTGTCACTCCCACACACACTCGCTCACTGTCTCTCCAACACACACTCATTCTGTCACTCTCACACACACTCACTTTGTCACTCCACACATACGCTCACTCTGTCACTCCCACAGACACACTCACTCTGTCACTCCCACGCACACACACAGTGTCACATACCCACACACACACACTCACTCTGTCACTCCCACACACATACTCACTCTGTCACTCCCACACACACACACTGTGTCACTCCCACACACACACACACACACTGTGTCACTCCCACACACACTCACTCTGTCACTCCCACACACACATACACTGTCACTCCCACACCCACTCACTCATTCTGTCACTGCCACAAACACACACACATTCACTCACTCCGTCACTCCCACACATACTCAGTCTGTCACTCACACACACACACACACACACACTGTCACTCCCACACACACACTCACACTGTCACTCCCACACATACTCAGTCTGTCACTCACACACACACACACACACAATCTGTCACTCCCTCACACACACACACACACTGTCACTCACTCCACACACACACACACTGTCACTCCCACACACACTCGCTCACTGTCACTCCAACACACACTCATTCTGTCACTCTCACACACACTCACTTTCTCACTCCACACATACGCTCACTCTGTCACTCCCACACACACACTCACTCTGTCACTCCCACACACACACACACTCTGTCACTCCCACACACACGCTCACTGTCACTCCCACACACACACACTGTGTCACTCCCACACACACTCACTCACAATGTCACTCACACACACACACACTCTGTCACTCCCACACACACACTCACTCTGTCACTCCCACACAAACACACGCTCACTGTGTCACTCCCACACACACGCTCACTGTCACTCCCACACACACACACTGTGTCACTCCCACACACACACACTCACTATGTCACTCACATACACACACACACTCTGTCACTCCCACACACACACACTCTGTCACTCCCACACACACTCACTCACTATGTCACTCACATACACACACACACTCTGTCACTCCCACACACACACACTCTGTCACTCCCACACACACGCTCACTGTCACTCCCACACACACACTGTGTCACTCCCACACACACTCACTCACTATGTCACTCACTCACTCTGTCACTCTCACACACTCACTCTGTCACTCTCACACACTCACTCTGTCACTCCCACACACACTCACACACACACACTCTCACTCCCACACACACTCACACATTCTGTCACTGCCACACACACACGCACATACACACACACACACACATTCACTCACTCTGTCACTCCCACACATACTCAGTCTGTCACTCTCACACACACTCACACACTCACACTATGTCACTCCCTCACACACACACACACTGTCACTCCCACACTGTCACTCCCACACACACTCGCTCACTGTCACTCCAACACACTCATTCAGTCACTCTCACACACACTCACTTTGTCACTCCACACATACGCTCACTCTGTCACTCCCACACACACACGCACTCTGTCACTCCCACACACACACTCACTCTGTCACTCCCACACACACACTCACTCTGTCACTCCCACACACACACACAGTGTCACCCCCCTCCCACACACACACTCACTCTGTCACTCCCACACACACTCACTCTGTCACTCACACACACACACTCTGTCACTCCCTCACACACACACACACACACTGTCACTCCCACACACACTCGCTCACTGTCTCTCCAACACACACTCATTCTGTCACTCTCACACACACTCACTTTGTCACTCCACACATACGCTCACTCTGTCACTCCCACAGACACACTCACTCTGTCACTCCCACGCACACACACAGTGTCACACACCCACACACACACACTCACTCTGTCACTCCCACACACATACTCACTCTGTCACTCCCACACACACACACTGTGTCACTCCCACACACACTCACTCTGTCACTCCCACACACACATACACTGTCACTCCCACACCCACTCACTCATTCTGTCACTGCCACAAACACACACACATGCACACACACACACATGCACACACACACATTCACTCACTCTGTCACTCCCACACACACACAATCTGTCACTCCCTCACACACACACACACACACTGTCACTCACTCCACACACACACACACACACTGTCACTCCCACACACACTCGCTCACTGTCACTCAAACACACACTCATTCTGTCACTCTCACACACACTCACTCTGTCACTGCCACACATACGTTCACTCTGTCACTCTCACACACACTCACTCTGTTACTCTCACACACACACACACTCACACTCTGTCACTCCCTCACACACACACACACACTGTCATTCCCACACACACTCGCTCACTGTCACTCCAACACACACTCATTCTGTCACTCTCACACACACTCACTTTGTCACTCCACACATACGCTCACTCTGTCACTCCCACACACACACTCACTCTGTCACTCCCACACACACACACACTGTGTCACTCCCACACACACACACTGTGTCACTCCCACACACACTCACTCTGTCACTCCACACACACTCACACACACTCACTCTGTCACTCCCACACACTCACTCACTCTGTCACTCTCACACACTCACTCTGTCACTCCCACACACACTCACACACACACACTCCCACTCCCACACACACTCACTCTGTCACTGCCACACACACACGCACATACACACACCCCCACACATTCACTCACTCTGTCACTCCCACACACACTCATTCTGTCACTCTCACACACGCTCACTCTGTCACTCCCACACACACACGCACTCTGTCACTCCCACACACACACTCACTCTGTCACGCCCACACACACTCATTCTGTCACGCTCACACACACTCACTTTGTCACTCCACACATACGCTCACTCTGTCACTCCCACAGATACACTCACTCTGTCACTCCCACGCACACACACAGTGTCACACCCCCACACACACACACTCACTCTGTCACTCCCATACACGCACACACTGTGTCACTCCCACACACACTCACTCTGTCACTCCCACACACTCACTCTGTCACTCCCACACACACATACACTGTCACTCCCACACACACACTCACTCATTCTGTCACTGCCACAAACACACACACATGCACACACACACACATTCACTCACTCTGTCACTACCACACATACTCAATCTGTCACTCACACACACATACTCATTCTGTCACTCTCACACACACTCACTTTGTCACTCCACACATACGCTCACTGTGTCACTCCCACACACACACACACTGTGTCACTCCCACACACACACACTGTGTCACTCCCACACATACACTCACTCTGTCACTCCCAAACACACACTCTGTCACTCCCACACACCCAGTCACTCTGTCACTCCTACACACACGCTCACTCTGTCACTCCCACACACACTCACTCTGTCACTCCCACACACACACTCACTCTGTCACTCCCACACGCACACTCACTCTGTCACTCCCACACAAACACACACTCACTGTGGCACTCCCATAGACACACTCACTCTGTCACTCCCACACACACACTCACTCTGTCACTCCCACACACACGCTCACTCTGTCACTCCCACACACACTCACTCTGTCACTCCCACACACACGCTCACTCTGTCACTCCCACATTCACTCTGTCACTCCCACACACACACTCACTCTGTCACTCCCACACACACTCACTGTGTCACTCCCACACACACGCTCTCTCTGTCACTCCCACACACACTCACTCTGTCACTCCCACACACACGCTCACTCTGTCACTCCCACACACACTCACTCTGTCACTGCCACACACTCACTCTGTCACTCCCACATGCACACACACTGTCACTCCCACACACATTCACTCAATCTGTCATTCCCACACACACATACACACTCTGTCATTCACTCACACACACACAGTCACTCCCATACTGTCACTCCCACACACACTCGCTCACTGTCACTCCAACACACACTCACACTGTCACTCCCACACACACTCGCTCACTGTCACTCCAACACACACTCACACTGTCACTCCCACACACACTCATTCTGTCACTCCCACACACACTCACTTTGTCACTCCACACATACGCTCACTCTGTCACACCCACACACACACTCACTGTCTCTCCGAACCCACACACTCACACTGTCACTCCCACACACGCACTCACTCACTCTGTCACTCGCACACACACACTCACTCACTCTGTCACTCGCACACGCGCACTCGCTGTCACTCCCACACAAACACACACTCACTGTGGCACTCCCACAGACACACTCACTCTGTCACTCCCACACACACGCTCACTCTGTCACTCCCACACGCACACTCACTCTGTCACTCCCACACACACTCACTCTGTCACTCCCACACACACGCTCACTCTGTCACTCCCACACACACTCACTCTGTCACTGCCACACACTCACTCTGTCACTCCCACACGCACACACACATACACTGTCACTCCCACACACACTCACTCATTCTGTCACTCCCACACACACATACACACTCTGTCATTCACTCACACACACACAGTCACTCCCATACTGTCACTCCCACACACACTCGCTCACTGTCACTCCAACACACACTCACTCTGTCACTCCCACACACACTCACTTTGTCACTCCACACATACGCTCACTCTGTCACACCCACACACACACTCACTGTCTCTCCGAACCCACACACTCACACTGTCACTCCCACACACGCACTCACTCACTCTGTCACTCGCACACACACACTCACTCACTCTGTCACTCGCACACGCACACTCGCTGTCACTCCCACACAAACACACACTCACTGTGGCACTCCCATAGACACACTCACTCTGTCACTCCCACACACACACTCATTCTGTCACTCCCACACACACGCTCACTCTGTCACTCCCACACACACACGCACTCTGTCACTCCCACACAGACCCTCACTCTGTCACTCACACACACACGCTCACTCTGTCACTCCCACACACACGCTCACTCTGTCACTCCCACACACACATGCTCACTCTGTCACTCCCACACACACACTCACTCTGTCACTCCCACACACACTCACTCTGTCACTCCCACACACACACACACTGTGCCACTCGCACACACACACTCACTCTGTCACTCTCACACACACTCACTCTGTCACTCCCACACACACTCACTGTGGCACTCCCACACACACACACACACTGTCACTCCCACACACACTCACTCACTCTGTCACTCCCACACACTCACTCTGTCACTCCCACACACACATACACTGTCACTCCCACACACACATACACTGTCACTCCCACACACACACTCACTCATTCTGTCACTGCCACAAACACACACACATGCACACACACACATTCACTCACTCTGTCACTCCCACACATACTCAATCTGTCACTCCCTCACACACACACACACACACACACACTCTGTCACTCCCTCACACACACACACACTGTCACGCCCACACACACTCATTCTGTCACTCTCACACACACTCACTTTGTCACTCCACACATACGCTCACTGTGTCACTCCCACACACACACACACTGTGTCACTCCCACACACACACACTGTGTCACTCCCACACATACACTCACTCTGTCACTCCCAAACACACACTCACTCTGTCACTCCCACACACCCAGTCACTCTGTCACTCCCACACTCACTCTGTCACTCCCACACACACACTCACTCTGTCACTCCCACACACACTCACTCTGTCACTCACACACACACACTCTGTCACTCCCTCACACACACACACACACACTGTCACTCCCACACACACTCGCTCACTGTCTCTCCAACACACACTCATTCTGTCACTCTCACACACACTCACTTTGTCACTCCACACATACGCTCACTCTGTCACTCCCACAGACACACTCACTCTGTCACTCCCACGCACACACACAGTGTCACACACCCACACACACACACTCACTCTGTCACTCCCACACACATACTCACTCTGTCACTCCCACACACACACACTGTGTCACTCCCACACACACTCACTCTGTCACTCCCACACACACATACACTGTCACTCCCACACCCACTCACTCATTCTGTCACTGCCACAAACACACACACATGCACACACACACACATGCACACACACACATTCACTCACTCTGTCACTCCCACACACACACAATCTGTCACTCCCTCACACACACACACACACACTGTCACTCACTCCACACACACACACACACACTGTCACTCCCACACACACTCGCTCACTGTCACTCAAACACACACTCATTCTGTCACTCTCACACACACTCACTCTGTCACTGCCACACATACGTTCACTCTGTCACTCTCACACACACTCACTCTGTTACTCTCACACACACACACACTCACACTCTGTCACTCCCTCACACACACACACACACTGTCATTCCCACACACACTCGCTCACTGTCACTCCAACACACACTCATTCTGTCACTCTCACACACACTCACTTTGTCACTCCACACATACGCTCACTCTGTCACTCCCACACACACACTCACTCTGTCACTCCCACACACACACACACTGTGTCACTCCCACACACACACACTGTGTCACTCCCACACACACTCACTCTGTCACTCCACACACACTCACACACACTCACTCTGTCACTCCCACACACTCACTCACTCTGTCACTCTCACACACTCACTCTGTCACTCCCACACACACTCACACACACACACTCCCACTCCCACACACACTCACTCTGTCACTGCCACACACACACGCACATACACACACCCCCACACATTCACTCACTCTGTCACTCCCACACACACTCATTCTGTCACTCTCACACACGCTCACTCTGTCACTCCCACACACACACGCACTCTGTCACTCCCACACACACACTCACTCTGTCACGCCCACACACACTCATTCTGTCACGCTCACACACACTCACTTTGTCACTCCACACATACGCTCACTCTGTCACTCCCACAGATACACTCACTCTGTCACTCCCACGCACACACACAGTGTCACACCCCCACACACACACACTCACTCTGTCACTCCCATACACGCACACACTGTGTCACTCCCACACACACTCACTCTGTCACTCCCACACACTCACTCTGTCACTCCCACACACACATACACTGTCACTCCCACACACACACTCACTCATTCTGTCACTGCCACAAACACACACACATGCACACACACACACATTCACTCACTCTGTCACTACCACACATACTCAATCTGTCACTCACACACACATACTCATTCTGTCACTCTCACACACACTCACTTTGTCACTCCACACATACGCTCACTGTGTCACTCCCACACACACACACACTGTGTCACTCCCACACACACACACTGTGTCACTCCCACACATACACTCACTCTGTCACTCCCAAACACACACTCTGTCACTCCCACACACCCAGTCACTCTGTCACTCCTACACACACGCTCACTCTGTCACTCCCACACACACTCACTCTGTCACTCCCACACACACACTCACTCTGTCACTCCCACACGCACACTCACTCTGTCACTCCCACACAAACACACACTCACTGTGGCACTCCCATAGACACACTCACTCTGTCACTCCCACACACACACTCACTCTGTCACTCCCACACACACGCTCACTCTGTCACTCCCACACACACTCACTCTGTCACTCCCACACACACGCTCACTCTGTCACTCCCACATTCACTCTGTCACTCCCACACACACACTCACTCTGTCACTCCCACACACACTCACTGTGTCACTCCCACACACACGCTCTCTCTGTCACTCCCACACACACTCACTCTGTCACTCCCACACACACGCTCACTCTGTCACTCCCACACACACTCACTCTGTCACTGCCACACACTCACTCTGTCACTCCCACATGCACACACACTGTCACTCCCACACACATTCACTCAATCTGTCATTCCCACACACACATACACACTCTGTCATTCACTCACACACACACAGTCACTCCCATACTGTCACTCCCACACACACTCGCTCACTGTCACTCCAACACACACTCACACTGTCACTCCCACACACACTCGCTCACTGTCACTCCAACACACACTCACACTGTCACTCCCACACACACTCATTCTGTCACTCCCACACACACTCACTTTGTCACTCCACACATACGCTCACTCTGTCACACCCACACACACACTCACTGTCTCTCCGAACCCACACACTCACACTGTCACTCCCACACACGCACTCACTCACTCTGTCACTCGCACACACACACTCACTCACTCTGTCACTCGCACACGCGCACTCGCTGTCACTCCCACACAAACACACACTCACTGTGGCACTCCCACAGACACACTCACTCTGTCACTCCCACACACACGCTCACTCTGTCACTCCCACACGCACACTCACTCTGTCACTCCCACACACACTCACTCTGTCACTCCCACACACACGCTCACTCTGTCACTCCCACACACACTCACTCTGTCACTGCCACACACTCACTCTGTCACTCCCACACGCACACACACATACACTGTCACTCCCACACACACTCACTCATTCTGTCACTCCCACACACACATACACACTCTGTCATTCACTCACACACACACAGTCACTCCCATTCTGTCACTCCCACACACACTCGCTCACTGTCACTCCAACACACACTCACTCTGTCACTCCCACACACACTCACTTTGTCACTCCACACATACGCTCACTCTGTCACACCCACACACACACTCACTGTCTCTCCGAACCCACACACTCACACTGTCACTCCCACACACGCACTCACTCACTCTGTCACTCGCACACACACACTCACTCACTCTGTCACTCGCACACGCACACTCGCTGTCACTCCCACACAAACACACACTCACTGTGGCACTCCCATAGACACACTCACTCTGTCACTCCCACACACACACTCATTCTGTCACTCCCACACACACGCTCACTCTGTCACTCCCACACACACACGCACTCTGTCACTCCCACACAGACCCTCACTCTGTCACTCACACACACACGCTCACTCTGTCACTCCCACACACACGCTCACTCTGTCACTCCCACACACACATGCTCACTCTGTCACTCCCACACACACACTCACTCTGTCACTCCCACACACACTCACTCTGTCACTCCCACACACACACACACTGTGCCACTCGCACACACACACTCACTCTGTCACTCTCACACACACTCACTCTGTCACTCCCACACACACTCACTGTGGCACTCCCACACACACACACACACTGTCACTCCCACACACACTCACTCACTCTGTCACTCCCACACACTCACTCTGTCACTCCCACACACACATACACTGTCACTCCCACACACACATACACTGTCACTCCCACACACACACTCACTCATTCTGTCACTGCCACAAACACACACACATGCACACACACACATTCACTCACTCTGTCACTCCCACACATACTCAATCTGTCACTCCCTCACACACACACACACACACACACACTCTGTCACTCCCTCACACACACACACACTGTCACGCCCACACACACTCATTCTGTCACTCTCACACACACTCACTTTGTCACTCCACACATACGCTCACTGTGTCACTCCCACACACACACACACTGTGTCACTCCCACACACACACACTGTGTCACTCCCACACATACACTCACTCTGTCACTCCCAAACACACACTCACTCTGTCACTCCCACACACCCAGTCACTCTGTCACTCCCACACTCACTCTGTCACTCCCACACACACACACTCACTCTGTCACTCCCACACACACGCTCACTCTGTCACTCCCACACACACTCACTCTGTCACTCCCACACACACACTCACTCTGTCACTCCCACACACACACTCACTCTGTCACTCCCACACACACGCTCACTCTGTCACTCCCACACACACTCACTCTGTCACTCCCACACACACGCTCACTCTGTCACTCCCACACTCACTCTGTCACTCCCACACACACACTCACTCTGTCACTCCCACACACACTCACTCTGTCACTCCCACACACACACTCACTCTGTCACTCCCACACACACACTCACTCATTCTGTCACTGCCACAAACACACACACATGCACACACACACATTCACTCACTCTGTCACTCCCACACATACTCAATCTGTCACTCCCTCACACACACACACACACACACACACTCTGTCACTCCCTCACACACACACACACTGTCACGCCCACACACACTCATTCTGTCACTCTCACACACACTCACTTTGTCACTCCACACATACGCTCACTGTGTCACTCCCACACACACACACACTGTGTCACTCCCACACACACACACTGTGTCACTCCCACACATACACTCACTCTGTCACTCCCAAACACACACTCACTCTGTCACTCCCACACACCCAGTCACTCTGTCACTCCCACACTCACTCTGTCACTCCCACACACACACACTCACTCTGTCACTCCCACACACACGCTCACTCTGTCACTCCCACACACACTCACTCTGTCACTCCCACACACACACTCACTCTGTCACTCCCACACACACACTCACTCTGTCACTCCCACACACACGCTCACTCTGTCACTCCCACACACACTCACTCTGTCACTCCCACACACACGCTCACTCTGTCACTCCCACACTCACTCTGTCACTCCCACACACACACTCACTCTGTCACTCCCACACACACTCACTCTGTCACTCCCACACACACACTCACTCTGTCACTCCCACACACACACTCACTCATTCTGTCACTGCCACAAACACACACACATGCACACACACACATTCACTCACTCTGTCACTCCCACACATACTCAATCTGTCACTCCCTCACACACACACACACACACACACACTCTGTCACTCCCTCACACACACACACACTGTCACGCCCACACACACTCATTCTGTCACTCTCACACACACTCACTTTGTCACTCCACACATACGCTCACTGTGTCACTCCCACACACACACACACTGTGTCACTCCCACACACACACACTGTGTCACTCCCACACATACACTCACTCTGTCACTCCCAAACACACACTCACTCTGTCACTCCCACACACCCAGTCACTCTGTCACTCCCACACTCACTCTGTCACTCCCACACACACACACTCACTCTGTCACTCCCACACACACGCTCACTCTGTCACTCCCACACACACTCACTCTGTCACTCCCACACACACACTCACTCTGTCACTCCCACACACACACTCACTCTGTCACTCCCACACACACGCTCACTCTGTCACTCCCACACACACTCACTCTGTCACTCCCACACACACGCTCACTCTGTCACTCCCACACTCACTCTGTCACTCCCACACACACACTCACTCTGTCACTCCCACACACACTCACTCTGTCACTCCCACACACACACTCACTCTGTCACTCCCACACACACGCTCTCTCTGTCACTCCCACACACGCTCACTCTGTCACTCCCACACACACTCACTCTGTCACTGCCACACACTCACTCTGTCACTCCCACACGCACACACACATACACTGTCACTCCCACACACACTCACTCATTCTTTCACTGCCACAAACACACACACATTCACTCACACTGTCACTCCCACACATACTCAATCTGTCACTCCCACACACACATACACACTCTGTCATTCACTCACACACACACAGTCACTCCCATACTGTCACTCCCACACACACTCGCTCACTGTCACTCCAACACACACTCACACTGTCACTCCCACACACACTCATTCTGTCACTCCCACACACACTCACTTTGTCACTCCACACATACGCTCACTCTGTCACACCCACACACACACTCACTGTCTCTCCGAACCCACACACTCACACTGTCACTCCCACACACGCACTCACTCACTCTGTCACTCGCACACACACACTCACTCACTCTGTCACTCGCACACGCACACTCGCTGTCACTCCCACACAAACACACACTCACTGTGGCACTCCCACAGGCACACTCACTCTGTCACTCCCACACACACGCTCACTCTGTCACTCCCACACGCACACTCACTCTGTCACTCCCACACAGACCCTCACTCTGTCACTCACACACACACGCTCACTCTGTCACTCCCACACACACGCTCACTCTGTCACTCCCACACACACACTCACTCTGTCACTCCCACACACACACGCTCACTCTGTCACTCCCACACACACACTCACTCTGTCACTCCCACACACACACACACTGTGCCACTCGCACACACACACTCACTCTGTCACTCTCACACACACTCACTCTGTCACTCCCACACACTCACTCACTCCCGCACACTCACTCTGTCACTCCCACACACACTCACTGTGGCACTCCCACACACACACACACACTGTCACTCCCACACACACTCACTCACTCTGTCACTCCCACACACACAAACACACACACACACACACTGTCACTCCCACTCTGTCACGCCCACACACACTCATTCTGTCACTCTCACACACACTCACTTTGTCACTCCACACATACGCTCACTCTGTCACACCCACACACACACTCACTCTGTCTCTCCGAACCCACACTCTCACACTGTCACTCCCACACACACACACTCACTCTGTCACTCCACACATGCGCTCACTCTGTCACTCCCACACACTCAATCACTGCGACACTTCCACACATACACACTCACTCTGTCACTCCCACACACACTGTGTCACTCCCACACACACACTCACTCTGTCACTCCCACACACACTCACTCACTCTGTCACTCCCACACACACTCACTCACTCTGTCACTCCCACACACACCCACTCACTCTGTCGCTCCCACACACACCCACTCACTTTGTCACTCCCACACACACTCACACACTGTCACGCCCACACACACACACTCACGCTGTCACTCCCACACACACGCTCACTCTGTCACTCACACACACACTCACTCTGTCACTTCCACACACACTCACTCAGTCAGCCACTCGCACACGCACACTCACTTTCACTCCCGCACAAACACACACTCACTGTGTCACTCCCACAGACACATCCACTCTGTCACTCCCACACACACACACACACACACACTGTGTCATTCCCACACACACACTCACTGTGTCACTCCCACACGCACACTCACTCTGTCACTCCCACACACACTGTGTCACTCGCACGCACACACACTCACTCTGTCACTCTCACACACACTCACTCTGTCACTCCCACACAATCACTCACTCCCGCACACTCACTCTGTCACTCCCACACAATCACTCACTCCCGCACACTCACTCTGTAACTCCCACACACACTCACTCAGTCTGTCACTCCCACACACACAAACACACACACACACACTGTCACTCCCACTCTGTCACGCCCACACACACTCATTCTGTCACTCTCACACACACTCACTTTGTCACTCCACACATACGCTCACTCTGTCACACCCACACACACACTCACTGTCTCTCCGAACCCACACACTCACACTGTCACTCCCACACACACACACACTCACTCTCTCACTCCACACATGCGCTCACTCTGTCACTCCCACACACACAATCACTGTGACACTCCCACACATACACACCCACTCTGTCACTCCCACACACACTGTGTCACTCCCATACACACACTCACTCTGTCACTCCCACACACACACTCACTCTGTCACTCCCACACACACTCACTCACTCTGTCACTCCCACACACACTCACTCACTCTGTCACTCCCACACACACTCACTCACTCTGTCACTCCCACACACACACTCACTCTGTCACTCCCACACACACACTCACTCACTCTGTCACTCCCACACACACTCACTCACTCTGTCACTCCCACGCACACCCACTCACTCTGTCACTCCCACACACACACTCACTCACTCTGTCACTCCCACACACACCCACTCACTCTGTCACTCCCACACACACTCACTCACTCTGTCTCTCCCACACACACCCACTCACTCTGTCACTCCCACACACACTCACTCACTCTGTCACTCCCACACACACTCACTCACTCTGTCACTCCCACACACACTCACTCAGTCTGTCACTCCCACACACACACACTGTCACTCCCACTCTGTCACGCCCACACACACACATTCTGTCACTCTCACACACACTCACTCTGTCTCTCCGAACCCACACACTCACACTGTCACACCCACACACACACTCACACTGTCACTCCCACACACACACACACTCACTCTGTCACTCCCACACACACTCACTCACTCTGTCACTCCCACACACACTCACTCACTCTGTCACTCCCACACACACACTCACTCACTCTGTCACTCCCACACACACTCACTCACTCTGTCACTCCCACACACACCCACTCACTCTGTCACTCCCACACACACACACTCACTCACTCTGTCACTCCCACACACACTCACTCACTCTGTCACTCCCACACACACTCACTCACTCTGTCACTCCCACACACACACTCACTCACTCTGTCACTCCCACACACACCCACTCACTCTGTCACTCCCACACACTCACTCACTCTGTCACTCCCACACACACCCACTCACTCTGTCACTCCCACACACACACTCACTCACTCTGTCACTCCCACACACACTCACTCACTCTGTCACTCCCATGCACACCCACTCACTCTGTCACTCCCACACACACACTCACTTACTCTGTCACTCCCACACACACACACTTACTCTGTCACTCCCACACACACACACTTACTCTGTCACTCCCACACACACACACACTCACACTGTCACTCCCACACACACACACACTCACGCTGTCACTCCCACACACACACTCACACTGTCACTCCCACACACACACGCTCACTCTGCCACTCGCACACGCACACTCACTTTCACTCCCGCACAAACACACACACGCTGTGTCACTCCCACAGACACACCCACTCTGTCACTCCCACACACACACCCTCACTCTGTCACTCCCACACACACACACTCACTGTGTCACTCCCACACACCCACTCACTCTGTCACTCACACACACTCACTCTCTCACTCCCACACATACTCACTCATTCTGTCACTGACACACACACACTCACTCTCACACACACTCACTCTGTCACTCCCACACACACACACTCACTCTGTTACTCCCACACACACTCACTCTGTTACTCCCAAAACACACACTCACACTGTCGCTCCCAAAACACACACTCACTCTGTCACTCCCACACACACATTCACTCATCCTGTCACTCCCACACACACACACTGTGTCACTCCCACACACACACTCACTGTGTCACTCCCACACACCCACTCACTCTGTCACTCACACACACTCACTCTCTCACTCCCACACATTCTCACTCATTCTGTCACTGACACACACACACACTCACTCTCACACACACTCACTCTGTCACTCCCACACACACACATTCACTCTGTCACTCCCACACACACATTCACTCATCCTGTCACTCACACACACACACACACACACACACACACACACACACACGCACTGTCACTCCCACACACATATTCACTCTGTCACTCCCACACACACATTCACTCATCCTGTCACTCACACACACACACACACACACACACACACACGCACTGTCACTCCCACACACATATCCCACCCACTCAGTCACTCTCACTCACACTCATTCACTCTGTCATTCCCACACACACACCCCCCCCTAACCCGGTCACTCCCACATTCACTCACTCGGTCACTCCCACACACACTCACTCACTCTGTCACTCCCACACACACACACTCACTCACTCTGTCACTCCCACACACACTCACTCACTCTGTCACTCCCACACACACTCACTCTGTCGCACACACACACACTCACTCACTCTGTCACTCACACACACACACACACACTCACTCTGTTACTCCCAAAACACACACTCACTCTGTTGCTCCCACACACACATCCACTCTGTCACTCCCACACACACACACACACACACTGTGTCATTCCCACACACACACTAACTGTGTCACTCCCACACGCACACTCACTCTGTCACTCCCACACACACTGTGTCACTCGCACGCACACACACTCACTCTGTCACTCTCACACACACTCACTCTGTCACTCCCACACAATCACTCACTCCCGCACACTCACTCTGTCACTCCCACACAATCACTCACTCCCGCACACTCACTCTGTAACTCCCACACACACTCACTCAGTCTGTCACTCCCACACACACAAACACACACACACACACTGTCACTCCCACTCTGTCACGCCCACACACACTCATTTTGTCACTCTCACACACACTCACTTTGTCACTCCACACATACGCTCACTCTGTCACACCCACACACACACTCACTGTCTCTCCGAACCCACACACTCACACTGTCACTCCCACACACACACACTCACTCTCTCACTCCACACATGCGCTCACTCTGCCACTCCCACACACACAATCACTGTGACACTCCCACACATACACACCCACTCTGTCACTCCCACACACACTGTGTCACTCCCATACACACACTCACTCTGTCACTCCCACACACACACTCACTCTGTCACTCCCACACACACTCACTCACTCTGTCACTCCCACACACACTCACTCACTCTGTCACTCCCACACACACTCACTCACTCTGTCACTCCCACACACACACTCACTCACTCTGTCACTCCCACACACACTCACTCACTCTGTCACTCCCACACACACACTCACTCACTCTGTCACTCCCACACACACTCACTCACTCTGTCACTCCCACGCACACCCACTCACTCTGTCACTCCCACACACACACTCACTCACTCTGTCACTCCCACACACACCCACTCACTCTGTCACTCCCACACACACTCACTCACTCTGTCTCTCCCACACACACCCACTCACTCTGTCACTCCCACACACACTCACTCACTCTGTCACTCCCACACACACTCACTCACTCTGTCACTCCCACACACACTCACTCAGTCTGTCACTCCCACACACACACACTGTCACTCCCACTCTGTCACGCCCACACACACACATTCTGTCACTCTCACACACACTCACTCTGTCTCTCCGAACCCACACACTCACACTGTCACACCCACACACACACTCACACTGTCACTCCCACACACACACACACTCACTCTGTCACTCCCACACACACTCACTCACTCTGTCACTCCCACACACACTCACTCACTCTGTCACTCCCACACACACACTCACTCACTCTGTCACTCCCACACACACTCACTCACTCTGTCACTCCCACACACACCCACTCACTCTGTCACTCCCACACACACACACTCACTCACTCTGTCACTCCCACACACACTCACTCACTCTGTCACTCCCACACACACTCACTCACTCTGTCACTCCCACACACACACTCACTCACTCTGTCACTCCCACACACACCCACTCACTCTGTCACTCCCACACACTCACTCACTCTGTCACTCCCACACACACCCACTCACTCTGTCACTCCCACACACACACTCACTCACTCTGTCACTCCCACACACACTCACTCACTCTGTCACTCCCACGCACACCCACTCACTCTGTCACTCCCACACACACACTCACTTACTCTGTCACTCCCACACACACACACTTACTCTGTCACTCCCACACACACACACTTACTCTGTCACTCCCACACACACACACACTCACACTGTCACTCCCACACACACACACACTCACGCTGTCACTCCCACACACACACTCACACTGTCACTCCCACACACACACGCTCACTCTGCCACTCGCACACGCACACTCACTTTCACTCCCGCACAAACACACACACGCTGTGTCACTCCCACAGACACACCCACTCTGTCACTCCCACACACACACCCTCACTCTGTCACTCACACACACACTGTGTCACTCCCACACACACACTCACTGTGTCACTCCCACACACCCACTCACTCTGTCACTCACACACACTCACTCTCTCACTCCCACACATTCTCACTCATTCTGTCACTGACACACACACACACTCACTCTCACACACACTCACTCTGTCACTCCCACACACACACATTCACTCTGTCACTCCCACACACACATTCACTCATCCTGTCACTCACACACACACACACACACACGCACTGTCACTCCCACACACATATTCACTCTGTCACTCCCACACACACATTCACTCATCCTGTCACTCACACACACACACACACACACACACACGCACTGTCACTCCCACACACATATCCCACCCACTCAGTCACTCTCACTCACACTCATTCACTCTGTCATTCCCACACACACACCCCCCCCCTAACCCGGTCACTCCCACATTCACTCACTCGGTCACTCCCACACACACTCACTCACTCTGTCACTCCCACACACACACACTCACTCACTCTGTCACTCCCACACACACTCACTCACTCTGTCACTCCCACACACACTCACTCTGTCGCACACACACACACACTCACTCACTCTGTCACTCACACACATACTCACTCATTCAGTCGCTGACACACACACACACTCACTCTCACACACACTCACTCTGTCACTCCCACACACACACACTCACTCTGTTACTCCCAAAACACACACTCACTCTGTTGCTCCCACACACACACTCACTCTGTCACTCCCACACACACATTCACTCACCCTGTCACTCACACACACACACACGCACTGTCACTCCCACACACATATCCCCCCCACTCAGTCACTCTCACTCACACTCATTCACTCTGTCATTCCCACACACACACCCCCCCCCCCCCAACTCGGTCACTCCCACACTCACTCACTCGGTCACTCCCACACACACTCACTCACTCTGTCACTCCCACACACACACACTCACTCACTCTGTCACTCCCACACACACTCACTCATTCTGTCACTCCCACACACACTCACTCTGTCACTCCCACACACACTCACTCACTCTGTCGCACACACACACACACTCACTCACTCTGTCACTCCCATACACACTCACTCACTCTGTCGCACACACACACACACACACACACATGCACTCGGTCACTCCCACACACACACATGCACTCGGTCACTCCCACACACACACTCACTCTGTTTCTCCCACACACACACTGCCACATGCACACTGTGACACACACACAGACACACACATACTCAGTCACTCCTACACACACTCATTCACTCTGTCACTCCCACACACACACACTGTCACACACACACACAGACCGTGGTCCGCCAGTGGGACAGGCTTGTTTAACACCCATCTAAGAAGGCAGATGCTTCACCAACCAAGAGATGGGAGGTGCAAAAGTGCAGCACACCCTCAGTATTCCTCTGCAGCGTCAGCCTAGATTCTCTGCTCAAGTCTCCGAAGTAAGAATTTAATCATAACCTTCTGAATCAGAGAAGTTAGCAACTGAGCCATCGCTAACACCTACTTCAGGCCTACTCCTTGTCCTGTGATTCCTCCTAATGACAAACTTCCCAGAAATGAACCATTATTGGCTTATTAATGGCTGCTTATTCTCCTTAATGATGGATAGTTGATGTCACTGAATGCTACAGCATACCATAGGTCATTCAGACCAGGTCACTGCCCCTGATGTTTTCCTGCACAGAAGCTCACATTCCAATTCCTGCCTTTCCCAAATACTCCTTTCAATATTCCATTTTTAAAGCTATTATCTACTTCCTGTTTGAAAGTATTCACCAATGTTGTTTTGAAAAGGTACAGAGAATGGGGTGGCACGGTGGCACAGTGGTTAGCACCGCTGTCTCACAGTGCCAAGGACCTGGGTTCGATTCCTGGCTTGGGTCACTGTCTGTGCAGAGTCTGCATGTTCTCCCCGTGTCTACATGGGTTTCCTCCGGGTGCTCCAGTTTCCTCCCACAGTCTGAGAGACGTGCTGGTTAGCTGCATTGGCCAGGCTAAATTCTCCCTCAGTGTGCCCGAACAGGCGCCGGAGTGTGGCGACCGGGGGATTTTCACAGTAACTTCATTGCAGTGTTAATGTAAGCCTACTTGTGACAATAATAAATAAACTTTATTGCTCAGTCTTTCACATTCAATCCCGACCAAATTACTTCCACTTGAAACCAATGAGATTTAAATTCTGTAAACTGAGTATTGTCTCGCTGATACAAACGGAAACAATCTCCTCCTCCTCATCTAAGACCAATGTTGCTCCAGAAAAGAAGATTTGAATTATCTCGTGATGTAATTAAGCAATTTTAATAAAACACGACAGGAGGCTTAATTCACGCAGTTTCAATTCAATTTAACAAACAATTTGAATTGAGCAAATCTAAATCGAGAGGAGGCTCTTCAGCAAAGAGTTGAGCTTCATTCTCAGACATCAATATTTTCTCTATCAAAGTGTATGTGATACTAACAGTGGGAGCCTGTGGCACAGCACATCGACATGGTGAGTGGGGGAGACGTGTTGTCACATGCGTGACAAAGTGTGCTGGAGGGCAATGAGGTTTGGTGTCAGGAGAAGGCCTACATCAAGGTTTTCTTTTTGTTCATTCGTGGGACACGGGCACCGCTGGCTGCCCAGCATTTATTTTACCACCCAGCCTGCCAGGGGAATCGGAGCGGGTGAGGGGCGGACCACGGAAAGGTCCGTTGACCTTGGGCAGGATTTTACGGTTTCGGGATGAGCGAGACTGTAAAATCCCAGCCAACAGAGTTTTACAGCACAAAAGAGGCCCTTTAACCCATCATTTCTGTGCCAACCATCAAGCACCTATTGGTTCTATTTACCAGCTGCAGCAAGAATCTCATCACAAAGGTAACCGGATTTTTACAAGATGCAAATATCTAATTGGAAATGCTCCAAGCACTTGGTTTGCTCGGAGTAGTGCCCTATAGCGATCAGTCTTCCAGGCTTGGAACTTGGTGTTATTGGGAATGCTACTCCAAAGGACACACTCTACCCATTCCCCTCCCTGAAACACGCAGAGAGCGATAACATGTCCGTTCCAGTCAGCTGGTGTTTATTTTTGCTGACAGTTTCTCTATTTTGTCTCTATAGAGGAAAGGACACTCGGCGCTCACAGCTCGATCAAAACAACATCAGTGACTGACAGTAGCCTGAAGCCACACATTCTCCCTGACACAAATATCTTTCACTCCGTTTTATGCACAAGTGACTTGCTTCGATGTCACATCACTGGCGCTCTCTCCTCTATCCTACATCATCACCCACTGCGCTGGAACCTTTCCTGTTCTCTAATGTTTCACTCTTTATATGAATCCTTACCTTATTTCAATTAATTGTCCTTTGTTTATTATTTCTCCTTCCTTTCCAGATATGACTGGTCATGACGACTATTTGCTGCCAGAAGCTGACCTCATAAGAACATAAGAAATAGGAGCAGGAGTAGGCCATCTAGCCCCTCAAGCCTGCTCCGCCATTCAATAAGATCATGGCTGATCTGAAGTGGATCAGTTCCACTGACCCGCCTGATCCCTGGCAGGCTGGGTGGTAAAATAATTCCCTTACCGATCAGGAATCCATCTATCCGTGATTTAAATATATTCAACGAGGTAGCCTCCACCACTTCAGTGGGCAGAGAATTCCAGAGATTCACCACCCTCTGAGAGAAGAAGTTCCTCCTCAACTCTGTCCTAAACTGACCCCCCTTTATCTTGAGGCTGTGCCCTCTAGTTCTAGTCATGCCAAGACATACCTGGCCAAAGAACGGTCCTCGTTGTGGGGAGGTACCTCACATCCATCCAGTGATGACCTGCTTGAAGATTGGCGATGCATATTGTCAAAACAAGTTGGCAAAAAGCAACTTTCTTGTGACAGTAAACAAAAAGGCAATAGAACAACTGGATCCCACTCTCGCAAAAACAAGCAAAAAGTGGATAGTTAAATCAAATGTAACAACTGCATGGGGAGCTGGGGGAGGGGGGGGCGGGTGGGGTCTGGGGGCGGGAGGATGCGTGGAGGAAGAAGAGAAAATCACATTTGCCAGAAATAGAAAGTAAAATTAGGTAAAACCGCTAAGTGCTGGTCAAAGCGATGTAGCTAAACGCAGGAAAGAGTCTGGTACCACCACTACAGTGTCATTTATATCGCGTGTCCCATGACCTCAGGACATCCCAGAGTGCCTTACAAACATTGAAATACTGTTTGGAGTGTCATCACTGTTTTGTAATGTAGGAAAACACAGCATAGAGACACTGGATGGGGTTTCATGGCCTCACTCGAGCAAGACCGGAAATACCCGCTCAAGGTCAATGGCCATTTCCGTTGTCCACCCCTCATTCGCTCCGATTCCAGGCCGGGTGAAACGGTAGAATTCAGGCGATGGAGTCATAGAATCATAGAGTCATCTGGAACAGAAATATCCCTTCGGCCCAGCTAATCTGTGCTGACAATGTCTACTGCTAAAGGCATTTTCCTGCACTTGTCACATATCATTGCATATTATGATATTTCAGATGCTCGTCCAAATACTCGCCCAAATACTCGCCCAAGTACTCACCCAAATACCCGGCCAAATACCCGGCCAAATACCCGGCCAAACACCCGGCCAAACACCCGGGCAAACACCCAGTCAAACACCCAGCCAAACACCCAGGCAAACACCCAGGCAAACACCCAGGCAAACACCCAGGCAAACACTCAGGCAAACACTCAGCCAAACACTCAGCCAAACACTCAGCCAAACACTCCTCCAAACACTCCTCCAAGTATGCCTCCAAGTACTCATCCAAATACTCACCAAATACTCATCCAAATACTCACCAAATACTCATCCAACTTTTCTTTCAAATATTCTCCAAGTACTCATCCAAATACTCATCCAAATACTCACCCAAATACTCACCCAAATACTCACCAAATACGCATCCAAATACTCATCCAAATACTCACCAAATACGCATCCAAATACTCATCAAATACTCATCCAAATACTCATTCAAATATTCTCCAAGTACTCATCCAAATACTCACCAAATACTCATTCAAATATTCTCCAAATACTCACCCAAATACTCACCCAAATACTCACCCAAATACTCACCAAATACGCATCCAAATACTCATTCAAATATTCTCCAAATACTCACCCAAATACTCACCAAATACTCATTCAAATACTCACCCAAAAACTCACCCAAATACTCACCAAATACTCATTCAAATACTCACCCAAATACTCACCAAATACGCATCCAAATACTCACCCAAATACTCACCAAATACTCATCCAAATACTCACCCAAATACTCACCCAAATACTCACCCAAATACTCACCAAATACGCATCCAAATACTCACCCAAATACTCATTCAAATACTCATTCAAATACTCACCAAATACTCACCCAAATACTCACCCAAATACTCATCCAAATACTCATTCAAATATTCTCCAAGTACTCATTCAAATACTCATCCAAATACTCACCAAATACACATCCAAATACTCACCCAAATACTCATTCAAATACTCATCCAAATATTCTCCAAGTACTCATCCAAGTACTCATTCAAATACTCATCCAAATACTCACCAAATACTCATCCAAATACTCACCAAATACTCATCCAAGTATTCTTACAAATATTCTCCAAGTACTCGTCCAAATACTCATCCAAATACTCACCCAAATACTCACCCAAATACTCACCAAATACGCATCCAAATACTCATCCAAATACTCACCAAATACGCATCCAAATACTCATCAAATACTCATCCAAATACTCATTCAAATATTCTCCAAGTACTCATCCAAATACTCATCCAAATACTCACCCAAATACTCACCAAATACACATCCAAATACTCACCAAATACACATCCAAATACTCACCAAATACTCATTCAAATATTCTCCAAATACTCACCCAAATACTCACCCAAATACTCATCAAATACGCATCCAAATACTCATCCAAATACTCATTCAAATATTCTCCAAATACTCACCCAAATACTCACCAAATACTCATTCAAATACTCACCCAAATACTCACCAAATACTCATCCAAATACTCACCCAAATACTCACCAAATACTCATTCAAATACTCACCCAAATACTCACCCAAATACTCACCCAAATACTCACCCAAATACTCACCCAAATACTCACCCAAATACTCACCAAATACTCATTCAAATACTCACCCAAATACTCACCAAATACGCATCCAAATACTCACCCAAATACTCACCAAATACTCATCCAAATACTCACCCAAATACTCACCCAAATACTCACCCAAATACTCACCAAATACTCATCCAAATACTCACCCAAATACTCACCCAAATACTCACCAAATACTCATTCAAATACTCACCAAATACTCACCAAATACTCATTCAAATACTCACCCAAATACTCACCCAAATACTCACCAAATACTCATTCAAATACTCACCCAAATACTCACCCAAATACTCACCCAAATACTCACCCAAATACTCACCCAAATACTCACCAAATACTCATTCAAATACTCATTCAAATACTCACCAAATACTCACCCAAATACTCATCCAAATACTCATTCAAATATTCTCCAAGTACTCATTCAAATACTCATCCAAATACGCACCAAATACTCATTCAAATACTCATCCAAATATTCTCCAAGTACTCATCCAAGTACTCATTCAAATAATCATCCAAATACTCACCAAATACGCATCCAAATACTCACCCAAATACTCACCCAAACACTCACCCAAATACTCACCAAATACTCATTCAAATACTCACCCAAATACTCACCCAAATATTCATCCAAATATTCTCCAAATACTCATCCAAGTACTCATCCAAATACTCACCCAAATACTCACCCAAATACTCACCAAATACTCATCCAAGTATTGTTTCAAATATTCTCCAAGTACTCATCCAAGTACTCATCCAAATACTCACCCAAATACTCACCCAAATACTCACCAAATACTCACCCAAATACTCACCAAATACTCAACAAATACGCATCCAAATACTCACCAAATACTCATACAAGTACTCATCCAAATACTCACCCAAGTACTCACCCAAATACTCACCCAAATACTCATTCAAATACTCACCAAATGCTCACCCAAATACTCATCCAAGTACTCCCATAAGATTGTTGGTTTTTAATGGCTTTTTGCGAGACATTTTGCCATGAAATTCAGGAGAACTCCCTGTGCTAGCTCTGTCAATGCAAGAACTGGAGCATAGCTCAGGAACCAGGGAGAGTATCTGTCGAATGAGACAGTTCGAAAGCAGGATGTGTGACATCATCCAACTACATCATCTCAGCTGGGATATTTTGCACTGGGATTAGTATAACTCCAGTCTGGTACAAAGGCAAATTGAAAAGTGCCACCTAGTAAGGAATTGTTTGAACACTACAAGGGAAGCAAGAATCCCAACCACATCACACCCCACATATATCAATACGGGCAGTACCACAACTCAGACTGTACATGGCACCTGCCAATACTGGTAGTATCATAACTTGGACTGTACACCACACCTCACATGATTTGATTTATTATTGTCTCGAAGTATTGGGATACAGTGAAAAGTATTGTTTTTTTCACTACACAGACAAAACATACTATTTATAGAGTACATGGGGAGAAGAAAAGGAGAGGGTGCAGAATGTAGTGTTACCGTCATAACTGGGGTGAAGAGAAAGATCAGCTTAATATATGGTAGGTCCATTCAAAGCTCTGAATGTACCAATTCAGGCGGCATTACAATTCAGACTGGCCATGACACATGCCAATGGAGGCAGCACCATAACTCAGACAGCACACCAGACATCACACTTACTAATAACAGCAGCAACATATATCAGATTGTACATTACACATCATCCATACCATAACACCTCAGCCTGTACACCTCACACACCAATACAGACCACATTGCAGCTCAGACTGTCCAACACATGTTACATTAGTGAAACAGTTAGCCCATTAGTGAAACTGTATCACACACACCAGTACAACCAGCACAATAAGTCAAGCTGTGTATCATACAATACAATAAGCACACAAATCCGAGACTGGCACTTATAGTAGAACCTCTCCTCACAGTTGGAACAGTCAATGTTAAGAATTCCATTACCGCTCTCCAAGGACTCGTCATGCCCAAGGCAGCAAACACAATGAGGAAAGAGCAATGGCTAAAAGTCAAAAGCTAAAACAACTCTTTCACAGAATGGTATCCATTTGACTAGGCTTTGCGGGCCTGTTGACAGATGGGAAGAGTAATGATCAATACGGCTGCTTCTGGTATTTTAAAGTCAACCCCATTAGCATCAGGAGTGAAGCTAATTGGTGGAGATTCAAATGAAATTGTGTTTCATGTGCCACCATAAGAACGAAACACATACAAAAAGTAAGAGGACGTACCTATTCTCTGTGTGGAGTTTGCACATTCTCCCCGTGTCTGCCTGGGTTTCCTCCGGGTGCTCCAATTTTCTCCCACTGTCAAAGATGTGCGTGTTAGGTGGATTGGCCACACAGTAAAAGGTGAGTTCAGGTTAGGTGGGAAAACAGCAGAATGTCAATGACACTTGGACAATGCAGCAGGAAAATTAACCAGATGGATAAGGTCTGAAGTCACTGATAGCAATGTTCAGATCAGAGAGTGGAGGAAGAGAAGTTTAAATTAAATGGACAATGATCATATTAAGGGTTCTCATAATACATTTCTCAGTCTTGTTCCAAAGTGGTTGTTCTTGAGGTTTATGTTGAACTTGGTTGGAGAAGAGGGAAAGCTAAAGATGAGGAGTTAAGAGTGAAACATCCATCTTATGCCTTAAGATGGACACAGGAAGGTACGTTGTTGAAGAAAAGAATGTTTTGCTGAGTGTTTGAATTGGAAACATTTGGATAAGGAAGATCAGTCACCTGTCTACAAGCTTTGCTTTAAATTATTTTATTCACCTCCCTTTATGAGGTAAATTTAAACTGTGCTATATGTTCCAGATCCTCACCTGGATCTTGGCATGAATTTCTATCTTTTCCTCTGCTGTCAAACCTTAAGCATCAGGAGTGAAGCTAATTGGTGGAGATTCAAATGAAATTGTGTTTCATGTGCCACCATAAGAACGAAACACATACAAAAAGTAAGAGGACGTACCTATTCTCTGTGTGGAGTTTGCACATTCTCCTCGTGTCTGCGTGGGTTTCCTCCGGGTGCTCTGCTTTCCTCCCACAGTCCAAAGATGTGTGGGTTAGGTGGATTGGCCATGCTAAATTGCCCCTTAGTGTCAGGGAGACGAGCTAGGGTAAATGCATGGGATTATGGGGATAGGGCCTGGGTGGGATTGTGGTCAGTGCAGACTCAATGGGCCGAATGGCCTCCTTCTGCACTGTAGGGATTCTATGATTCTATTCAATTCGATCATAGCTGATCTGTATTTCAGTTCTCTTTATCACCTTTGCTCCATATAATCTCTTGATACATTCACCTCGCAAAACTCTCTCGATTTCCAGCCTGAAAACTCCAAACTGAACCCGAGTATCACAAGCTTTTTTGTTGGAGAGTTCAAATTTCCATAACCTCTATGTGTGAAAAAGTCATAGTCATAGTCCTAGAATCTACAGGGCAGAAGGAGGCCATTCGGCCCATCGAGCCTGCACCGACCTCAATCCCATCCAGGTCCTATCCCTGTAACCCCACATATTTACTCTCCTAATCTCTTAACACTAAGGGGAAACTTACCATGGCCAATCCACCTAACCCACACATCTTTGGACTGTGGGAGGAAACTGGAGCACCCAGAGGGGAAACCACGCCTCCGTGGGTTTCACCCTTCAATGGTCCAGCCCTGAGTACAGGATTGTATCCTCTCACACCAGAGCAAATAGGTTCTCTTCATCGACCACAATGAATGCTCTTAAGGTTACAAACAACACTTTCACCCAATCATATGAAGATACGAATTAGGAGCAGGAGTAGGCCATTCGACCCCTGGAGCCTGCTCTGCCAATGAATCAGATCGTGGTTGATTTGATTGTACCTCAACCCCACATTCCTGCCTGCCCCTGATAACCTTTCACACCTTTGTTAGTACAGCGGCACAGTGGTTAGCACTGCTGCCTCACAACGCCAGGGACACGGGTTCAATTCCCGGCTTGGGTCACTGTCTGCATGGAATCTGCATGTTCTTCCCATGCCTGCTTGGGTTTCCTCTGCGTGCACAAGTTTGCTCCCACAGTCCAAAGATGAGCAGGTTAGAAGGATTGGCCATGATAAATTGCCCCCTGGCATCCCAATATGTGTAGGTTAGGGGGATTAGTGGGGCAAATACATAGGGTAGCGGGGAAAGGGTGAAGAGTTAGGCCTGGGTAAGATGCTCTGTTGGAGAGTCAGTGCAAACTTGATGGACTGAATAGCCTCTGCACTGTAGGGGATTCTATGAACAATAGAACATTCAATACTCGATGTTACACTTATGCAACACATCCTCAGAATTTGTAACCTTCTAAACAGTGGCTGGTATTGTTCTGGTGAATTGGTTTGACACCATCACCAAGGCTTGTTCCTGAGCTGCGGTGGCCCAAACAAAAGGATTGTTTTTGCTGGAGTTCAGACGAATGAGGGGGGATTTCATAGAGACTTATAAAATTCTAACAGGACTAGACAAGGAAGATGCAGGGAGGATGTTCCCAATGATGGGGGAGTGCAGAACCAGGAGTCACAATCTGAGGGTTCGGGGTAGATCATTTAGGACGGAGATGAAGAGACATTTCTTCACCCAAAGAGTGGTGAACCTGTGGAATTCATTACCACAGGAAGTAGTTGATGCCAAAACATTGAATGTATTCACGAGGCGGCTGGATATAGCACTTGGGGTAAATGGGATCAAACGTTATGGGGAGAAAGCAGGATTAGGCTATTGAGTTGGACGATCAGCCATGATTGTGATGAATGGGGGAGCAGGCTTGAAGGACCGAGTGGCCTCCTCCTGCTCCTATCTTCTATGTTTCTATGTTTCCATGTTTGTTCCGGATTAAGTCTGACCGGATCTTTGCACAACAGTAACATAAGTCCCACTCCTCTGCATTCACATCCTCTTGAGTTAAAGGACACGAGTTCTGTACATTTAAGTAATGTGGTCAACGTAACAAAGAACACTGCTGTTCAGGTCGTGTGTTGTGTGTGAGACAGAGCTGCTGTATGAGTTACACATCTCCCTTGCCCCTCAGTAATCTCACTCACATCACAGAGTTCAATATTGATGGCAACAACTTCAACTTCATTTCTAACTCCTCCCAATGAATTCTGCCCACCTGTGAGCAAAGAAACATTTGATTTAACTCTATAGATGCTGCCAGAGCTGCTGAGTATTACTTCTGTGATGATGCACTGACCTATCACGTTGCAGTAATCTGCTGTTGCAACTCAATATCATACAAGCTACCTTTTATACACTGCCTAGATATTTCTAGGTATACAAGCGAGAGTTTAGAAGGATGAGGGGGGGAATCTCATTGAAACTTACAGAATACTGAAAGGTTTGGATAGAGTGGACATGGGGAAGATGTTGCCATTAGTAGACGAGACCAGGGTCCGCGGGCACAGTCTCAGAATAAAGGGACAACCCTATAAAATGGAGATGAGGAGGAATTTCTTCAGCCAGAGATGGGGTGAATCTGTGGAAGACATTGCCACAGAAGGCTGTGGAGGCCAGGTCATTCAGTATATTTAAGACAGAGTTAGATAGGGTCTTGGTTGGTAAGGGGATCAAAGGTTACAGGGAAAGGCGAGAGATGAGGTTGAGAAACTTATGAGCCATGAGTGGCAGAGCAGACTCGATGGGCCGAGTGGCCTAATTCTGCTCCTGTATCTCATGGTCTTAAGGAGACAAAGAACAGAAGATGCTAGAAACATTTAGTAGGTCAGGCACGTGTGATGGTCAGACAAGTTAATGTTACGGGCAGACTCTTTATTCCAAACGTTTAAGCTGCAGTTGAATACATTCCCTGTTTTAGCTTCAGATTCCCAGTCTTTTCCTTGTTTCTGCATTTGTTTTGATCTGAAGAAAGAACTTGCATTTCTACAGTAACTTTCACAACCTCAGGAGAACCTGAAGTGCGTGCAAACAAAGCAGTTCTGAAAGAGGGTGGAATTTTATCCCCTCTGTCACAATGGGAGGGCCGGGAGAATCAGACAAGCGCAGCCACATCAAATTCCCAGCACTGGGAAAACTGCCCCCAATTAGGTTGCAGGGAGGAAGGGCCCAATGTGGAATCCCACCTGCCTGCAACAGGATATCAGTTCAGCTCAGCATTTCTGGGACTTAGTGGTGGCTGAGGGATTAAATGGGAGTCTTATAGCTCTCCTGTGCCTCCCAGCATTGAGTGCCCAATTGAGGGACCCAGCATCAGGAGGGGGATCTCATGAAAGCCCCCCCCCCCCTTCCTCTTGCCTCCAATCCCCCAGACCAACTCCCTGGATCCAAAATCCTAGGCAAGGCCCAACGCTGACCCAGTGAAATTCCCGACGGCCCTTCATTCCATTGGGCCTTTTCCATGGAAGTGACATGGGGTTCCCACCGGTTCACCAACCAATGGAGAAGTCCCCCCATCGCGAGCATTAAAGTGTGCCCATAGCTATGGCTGTGTAGTAGGAAACGCAGCAGCCGGTTTTCAAAGCACAAAGTCCCACAGTGATGCGATAATAAACAAACAAGCTGTTACTGCGATGTGAGTTGAGGGATAAATTTTGGCCAGCATGTTGGGGAGAAACGCTCTCTGAAATAATGCTACGGGATCTTTTATGTCCATCCCGAGAGAGCAGTTTCACGTCTCATCTGAAAATGGCACCTCTGATATTGCAGCATACCCTCAGTATTCACCTGGGGTGCCAGCCTCAATTCTGCTCTCAAACTCGGAATTGAGATTTGAATCCATAACCTTCGGACTCAGGGATCCAGAAAAAAAAACAACCACCAAACCACAAGCTAGGGCGGCATGGTAGCACAGTGGTTAGCACTGCTGTCTCACAGCACCAGGGACCTGGGTTCAATTCCCCGCTTTGGTCACTGTCTGTGTGGAGTTTGCACGTTCTCCCTGTGTCTGTGTGGGTTTCCTCCGGGTGCTCCAGTTTCCTCCCACATTCTGAAAGACGTGCTGGTTAGGTGCATTGGCTGTGCTAAATTCTTCCTCAGTGTACCCGAACAGGCGCTGAAGTGTGGTGACTAGGGGATTTTCACAGTAACTTCATTGCAGTGTTAATGTAAGCCTACTTGTGACACTAATAAATAATAAAAAAAACAAGTTGGCACTTTCACTACTGCAACAGGCAAAACCAAAATTGACCATCCCATCGATTAAACCTTGAGATATTGCAATCTGAAGTCACCCGCTTGATGTAAACAGTGATTCCCGATTGTGACAGGCAGTTAGTGAGGAAAGGGTTAAAGAATCATTGACAAGCTGCTTTGCAGACACATGCATCTCTCCAGTTCTACCTCATAACCTCCGAGCAGCAGAAACACTCGGATAACGTTCTTCTTGCAGATGTTATGCAACAAAGAACCATTATTCCTACAGCAAGAGAGACAAACATGTTGGAAGGATTAAAACACCATGCACCATCTACTGCGGAGCTAAGTCAATTGTTTGCACTCCAGATTGCCCAGAGTGGAATATATTTTTGGAAAGAACGCGTTCCTCATTCTAATTTAATTCCAATTTCTTCCGCCTCGCCATTTCATTGGAATTAATTTCTACTTGAAAGAAAATTCGCATTTAATCACTTTTGTGTTTCCAAGGATAGCAAAGCACAAAGGGGATAAAAAAGAAACTACTCTTGTGCCCTCAGCACTCCCGGCGTCAGAGGGAGTCCGGTCACAATGTTCTCTCTCTCTCCACCACCTCCTGGCTTCAGACAATTAATCTGGTGACAGTGAGTTATGGGTGTCTTGTCACGAGTTTGAATAAACCATTACTCAATCTGGACTGCAGGCGTGAGAGAGTTCTCCCCAGTGGCTTTATCTTCCTGCAGGAGTGAAAAGGGGCCTCACTGTATGGTCCAGTCATTTCATTTGCACATGACTCCCAATAAAATCTGAGGGTGCCTGGACAAATTAACCCCAAGCTCCTGTTGCCTAGCTGTTGACAGACTGTGTTAAGGCACGCAAATGTTTTATTACTCGTCCTGATCCTGCGATGTTGCAGCAAAACCCACTCCTGCTGCTCAATATCAGTAACCTTTCAGTGACCAGCTTGCAGCCATTAATCCTGAGGGTCCATGTCGTAACGGAGCACAGTAGCCAGCCAGCCCTTAGGAAAGCCATTGCCAATCCCACACCTTTCACCGTATGGATTCATAATAGGTAACCCGGAACTCGGAGAGAGCTGCAACCTCAGCACACGGTTAATTTCTCTTGAACTCGAGTTGGGGGCGGTGCATTGAGGATTTTCCAGGGTGGCACAGTGGTTAGCACTGCTGCCTCACAGCGCCAGGGATCCCCGGGTTCAATTCTGGCCTCGGGTCACAGTCTGTGTGGAGTTTGCGTGTTCTTCCCATGTCTGCGTGGGTTTCCTCCGGGTGCTCCGGTTCCTCCCACACTCCAAAGATGTGCAGGTTAGGTGGATTGGCCATGCTAAATTGTCCCCTTAGTGTCAGGTTAAATATGTGGGGTTACGGGGATAGGGCCAGGGTGGGATTGTTGTCGGTGCAGGCTCAATGGGCTGAATAGCCTCCTTCTGCACTGTAGGGATTCTATGATTCTAATCCAATCAGTCACTTCTGCTTTTGATTGTATTTTTGCAAATGACATGTCTCTTTCACCCTCCCCCTCCCCAGAACACACATCCTCCAAGATTGCACAGTGACTACAGTTTAAAAATCATAATGCAGTGAAGACCTGTGAAGATCTTTGGAATATCCTGAACTCATCAACTGTACGATATGAATGTAGGGTGGGATTTGCCAAACCCTCACCCCCCTCCCCACCCCCCACACACACACACACACACACGCCACGTGTTTTGCAGTAGCAGAAGTGTCCCAGCATTGGCCATTGGCACAATCTTCCAGTCCCACAGCTGTCAAAGGGATTTCACACCCTGCACTGCCGGGAAACCCACAGCAGGGGTCGCTATCAGCAGGACCAGAAAATCCCCCTCAGCAGGAACAGCCAGAAAATCCCACCTGCCAGCTTCTACTGAGAGATATGGGCCCCGATTCTCCCTTCGAGACCCACAACTTTTCTGTCGGGTCGCGGTGGGAGACGCGCGTCGCCGGCCTTGTTCCGGGATTTGTGCATGCGCCGGGAACGCATGCGCATTTCCCAGAGCCGGTGAACAGTCCCGATCGAATCTCCCACCCCGCCAGGAGTACTCCATTCCGGCAGGGTTTAGAGTAGCTCCCCACGTTCGGGGAACCAGCGGGAGACCCCGCCGGAAAGAGGGGGGGGGGCAATCGGGGCCCCCCAAGGGGTCGGGCGGTGGGGGCTTTGTGCCCCTTGGCCATGGGCACCCTGGCAGTGCCAGCCTGTTCCCCCTGGCACTGCCCAAGGGGCAAAAGGCCCATGCCCAGGGAGCACTTTGGCACTGTCTATCAGGCAGTGCCAAGGGGGAAGGGCCTATTGTGGGTGGGACCTAGGGCAATCGGTGGGGGTGGAAGGTCCCGCTGCCACTCTGCATTGGAATCGGTCTGGGCTGGAGGGAGGGCAGCGATTAGGACGGGCTGGGTGGGGATGGTCTGCCGCAGGGGGGCCTGCCTCCCCAGGGAGGGGGAGGGGGGGCTGACCCTGGGGGGGTAGGGGGGGAATCAGTGGGGGGGGAATCATCACTGCTGGGGGGGGGTGGGCTGGATATCGGGGTGCTCCAGGGCGGTGGGGGGGGGGGGAGTCAGGGCTGGCCTGGGAATTGTTGTGGGGGTGCGGGGGGGAGGGGCTAGAAGGGCAGCACTGTGCGGGTCCCGGGCTGGCCAGCGATCGAGCCGGCCAGCAAACAGGGAGACTGATAGATTGGGGCCACTGCGCATGCGCAGAGTTCCAGAACTATTCAACTCCGGTGTGAATAGGCCCCGCCCCCCCTGGGTTTTTAATGATATTCACGATTGGGACCTCTGCAGTGCACAGTGCGCGGAGACTCAGGTGAGAAACTGAACTGAGAAAACAGTCGGGATCTAGAACAGTTTTCCCGCCAATTCAGCACTTTTGGGAGAATCGCGTCCAAGATTACAGGGTTAAAGGATTGATTGAAGGAGGGAAATTTGGGCCTAGCTGGACGAACGCGCGGCTGCAGAAGCCAGCAGAAAGGAATTAGGATGCACAAGACACCAAAATCCGAAGAACGCAATGTCCTTGGAAATTTAGGATCGGATGTTCACCATCGCTGAGGAAAGGTCAAGTTAGAACATAGAACATAGAACATAGAACATTACAGCGCAGAACAGGCCCTTCGGCCCACGATGTTGCACCGACCAGTTAAAAAAAAAACTGTGACCCTCCAACCTAAACCAATTTCTTTTCGTCCATGAACCTATCTACGGATCTCTTAAACGCCCCCAAACTAGGCGCATTTACTACTGATGCTGGCAGGGCATTCCAATCCCTCACCACCCTCTGGGTAAAGAACCTACCCCTGACATCGGTTCTATAACTACCCCCCCTCAATTTAAAGCCATGCCCCCTCGTGCTGGATTTCTCCATCAGAGGAAAAAGGCTATCACTATCCACCCTATCTAAACCTCTAATCATCTTATATGTTTCAATAAGATCCCCTCTTAGCCGCCGCCTTTCCAGCGAAAACAATCCCAAATCCCTCAGCCTCTCCTCATAGGATCTCCCCTCCATACCAGGCAACATCCTGGTAAACCTCCTCTGCACCCTCTCCAAAGCCTCCACATCCTTCCTGTAATGTGGGGACCAGAACTGCACACAGTACTCCAAGTGCGGCCGCACCAGAGTTGTGTACAGTTGCAACATAACGCTACGACTCCTAAATTCAATCCCCCTACCAATAAACGCCAAGACACCATATGCCTTCTTAACAACCTTATCTACTTGATTCCCAACTTTCAGGGATCTATGCACACATACACCTATATCCCTCTGCTCCTCCACACTATTCAAAGTCCTCCCTTTAGCCCTATACTCAACACATCTGTTATTCCTACCAAAGTGAATTACCTCACACTTCTCCGCATTAAACTCCATCCGCCACCTCTCGGCCCAACTTTGCAACCTGTCTAAGTCTTCCTGCAAACTACGACACCCTTCCTCACTGTCTACCACACCACCGACTTTGGTGTCATCAGCAAATTTGCTAATCCACCCAACTATACCCTCATCCAGATCATTAATAAATATTACAAACAGCAGTGGCCCCAAAACAGATCCCTGAGGTACACCACTTGTAACCGCACTCCATGATGAATATTTACTATCAACCACCACCCTCTGTTTCCTATCCGCTAGCCAATTCCTGATCCAATTTCCTAGATCACCCCCAATCCCATACATCTGCATTTTCTGCAGAAGCCTACCATGGTGAACCTTATCAAACGCCTTACTAAAATCCATATATACCACGTCCACTGCCTTGCCCCCATCCACCTCCTTGGTCACTTTCTCAAAAAACTCAATAAGGTTAGTAAGGCACGACCTACCTGCCACAAAACCATGCTGACTATCACCTATCAATTCATTACTCTCCAAATAACTATAAATCCTATCCCTTATAATTTTTTCCAACATCTTGCCGACAACAGAAGTGAGACTCACCGGTCTATAATTCCCGGGGAAGTCTCTGTTCCCCTTCTTAAACAATGGGACAACATTCGCTAACCTCCAATCTTCTGGTACTATACCAGAGGCCAACGACGACCTGAAGATCAGAGCCAGAGGCTCTGCAATCACTTCTCTTGCCTCCCAGAGAATCCTTGGATAAATCCCATCCGGACCAGGGGATTTATCTATTTTCAGACCCTCCAGAATATCCTGCACATCCTCCTTATCAACTGTAATACTGTCTATTCTACTCCCTTGCAACCCAGTGTCCTCCTCAGCTATATTCATGTCCCCTTGCGTGAACACCGAAGAGAAATATTGGTTCAATGCTTCACCAATCTCCTCCGGTTCCATACATAACTTCCCTCTGCCATCTATAACTGGCCCTAAACTTGCCCTAACCAACCTTCTGTTCTTGACATACCTATAGAACGCCTTAGGATTCTCTTTAACCCTATCCGCCAAAGTCTTCTCATGTCCCCTTTTAGCCCTTCTAAGCTCGCTCTTCAACTCCCTCTTAGCCAATCTAAAGCTTTCTAGTGCACTACCCGAGTGCTCACGTCTCATCCGAACATAAGCCTCCTTTTTCTTTTTAACCAACAAAGAAACTTTTTTGGTGCACCACGGTTCCCTAGCCCTACCAATTCCTCCTTGCCTGACAGGGACATACCTATCACAGACTCGCAGTAGCTGCTCCTTGAAAAAACTCCACATGTCGGACGTTCCCAGTCCCTGTAATCTCCTAGTCCAACCTATGTTTCCTAATTCTCTCCTAATAGCCTCATAATTACCCTTCCCCCAGCTAAAACCACTGGCCCGAGGTTCATGCCTATCCCTTTCCATCACTAAGGTGAACGTAACCGAATTGTGGTCACTATCACCAAAATGCACACCAACTTCCAAGTCTAGCACCTGGTCTGGCTCATTTCCCAGCACCAGATCCAATATAGCCTCACCTCTAGTTGGCCTGTCTACATACTGAGTCAAAAAACCTTCCTGCACGCTTTGAACAAAAACTGACCCCTCTAACGAGCTAGAGCTATAACAATTCCAGTCAATATTAGTCAAGTTAAAATCCCCCATAACAATTGCCCTATTACTTTCACTCCTAAGCAGGATTGACTCCGCAATCCTTTCCTCAACCTCTCTAGAACTTTTAGGAGGTCTATAAAAGACTCCCAACAGGGTGACCTCTCCTCTCCTATTTCTAATCTCCGCCCATACTACCTCAACAGATAAGTCCTCATCAAACCTCCTCTCTGACACTGTGATACAATCTCTGACCAATAATGCTACCCCTCCCCCTCTTCTACCTCCTTCCCTACTTCGACTAAAACATTTGAACCCCGGGACCTGCAGCATCCATTCCTGCCCCTGCTCTATCCATGTCTCTGAAATAGCCACAACATCGAAGTCCCAGGTACTGATCCACGCTGCAAGTTCACCCACTTTATTGCGAATACTCCTGGCATTGAAGTATACACATTTCAAACCCTGCTCCACCCCACCTCTGCAATGCCGTGCATTGCAGTCCCCATCCATGCATCCCTCACTTTTAGCCCCACTACTCAGGATCCCTCCCCCCCCCCGAATCAGTTTAAACCTCCTTGCATGGCCTTGGCAAATTTACCCCCCAGGATATTGGTCCCCTTCTGATTAAGGTGTAGACCATCCTTCTCATAGAGGTCACACCTTCCCCAGTACGAGCCCCAATTGCTTAAGTACCTGAACCCCTCCCTCCTGCACCATCCCCTCAGCCATGAATTCAAACCTTCCCTCTCCCTATTCCTCTCTAAACTATCCCGTGGTACAGGCAAGAGTCCAGAGATAACCACTCTGTCAGTCTTGGCCTTTAGTTTCCACCCCAACTCCATAAATCCCTGCCTAATATCCCCTTCCCCTATCCTCCCTATGTCGTGTGTCCCCACATGTACAATAACTTGTGGTTTATCTCCCTCCCCCCTAAGAATCCTGAATACCCTGTCAGACACATCCCGGACCCCAGCCCCTGGTAGGCAACACACCAACCCTGAGTCCCTACCTTTAGTTCCGACCCTCCTATCTGTCCCCTTAATTGTGGAGTCCCCAATCACAAGGCCCAGTCTTTTACAGCCCCTAACCACCTGAGCTTTCTCACTCGGCTCACCCCCAGAGATCTGCTCTCTATGCTCAGTTGATTCCTCCTCAACTGTAGCCTCCAGCACCGAAAACCTATTATGGAGGGGAACCGCCCCAGGGGATTGTCTTCCCGATTGCTTCTTACCCCTCCTCCTGGCATTGACCCAAGCCTCATTTCTAGGAGTTACTATTTCTCTATAACTCCTATCAACTTCCACCTCCGCCTCCCGAATTATGCGGAGTTCCTCTACCTCCCCCTCCAGCTCCTTTACACGCTCCTCCAGAAGCTGCAATCTAATGCACTTCTTACAACTAAAATCTCCTGAAACAGGAGTTGGGAAACTTCCTGAGCCGGCAGATCCATCTCCTATAACATGGCCTCCAGTCTATATATTCCCATTCTGGGGAGGCCAGGGCAGGCTGATGGGTTTGGGATTGTTCCCTCTGGATGCAGCTCAAAGGCAGCCATGGAGAGGCAGCTGAGTACGGAGGCCTCTTGGTAAGAAGGCCCGCCTTGGTCTCCTGAAACTTCGGCCTAACTGCATAATAGACTGTTCGGCCTTCTACAGCACATCCCTCAACCCCCACCCACCCCTCCTGACGTGCCCACCAAATCTCCATTACCCCCTCATAGCACTTCCATGCACCCCCAAAGCCCCATGCCATGTCCATGCCCACATACACCTATATGCGCCCCCCCCCCACCTCCTCCATACCACTGACCCAGTGTCCACAATGGGCTAACCTAAGGAGCAATGGCCAAGAATTTACAGCCCCACTACCCAGGCAGATTTAATGTTCTTGCCAAACTCAATGGACATTTAAATGGCATACTACATCCCCTGGGGGAGGGAGGGGGGGATGACACACTGCTGCAGGGCCCTAACTTTGTAGCCAATGTGAATATGAAACAAATAAACTTCTTACAATCTGAGAGAGCTCTCACTTAATACTGAAAAAAATCTTGCATTCCTGAAGCCAATTCAAAAAAACTAAATTGCTCTCAAGTCGTCTGTCTGTTATTAAAAATAAACACTTATCCATTTATAACATCGAAGGCAGTTAATCCTTTAATAGCCTGCTAAAATCATCAAATTGTAAACTAAACTCAGCCTCAGCACCATGCTGAGATTTGTGGTTTTGGAGCTCAAGTAAAATAAAATTCTTGGGTGTCTATTGATGAATTGATTATTTCAAAACATAACACTCTCATTGATAAAAACCCGCTCACTACATTTAACTTTCTTTCGCTCCTCATAAAAATACTTATTTATATACATTCTCAGATCAAAGAATTTATAAGCATTTGGAGTTTTCAGTCAAACCGTGAACCAACAGGCACCCTACTGTGATAATGATAGGTTGTGAAATCAATTATGCCGCATATGGCAACCTTCAAGGCTTATGCCAGCAGACAGAGTGAAATAGCAAGAACAGATTTTTTTTAACACCAGGGATGTTTTCTCTTAAAATATTTAAATACTGGGTGATTTAAATCTCTTAATAGTTTTACAACTCACTTTGACAGCTACCTTTGCCTGTTCTCTTGGCGACTGTCTTCATAATTCCCTTGACAGTTCCAATGGGAATTACAGTTCCAATGATTTAATGCACTTTTATGCATATTCCAGTCAAATTTTAACAATCACGAAGAGCACTTGACTTCTCCCAAAAGTGTCCTGGGGCCATTTCCAAATGGGTAGCTTACCTCTCCAGAAGGTACCTGACTTCTCCAAAGAACCCTCATAAGTTTAGATCTTTTCCTACCAAGTCCAAGGTGTATAAGATGTGTTTTAGGCATCCATCTAGTGAAAATCAAATCTGACCGAGACTTTAATGTGTGCAATTGCTTCCGTGAATCACAGATGCGCAATTTACAGCCTATCTCACCACAGCCAATTTTGCTAAGACGGAGAGCCTCTTCTTCTGTGTAAAACCCTAGGCCTGTGGGACTGTGTTTTTTTTCTTAATTGCCACGGTGGGAACTCAGAAATAAGGGAATCTTCCAGCCTTGAACTTTAGCTCAGGGCAGGTTGACATTTTGTGCACTTAATCGCAATTCAAACCGGATCAAATGGAGCCACGTTTTAAAAAGCAAGGGTCTCTTTGTTGACCCCGAATAGTTTGTTTGTTAAAGATATTCATACAGCTAAACTTGAAAGGTTGTTTAGAATGGATTGCTTCCTGGGAACTGACAGCAGAAAGACATATTGAAGGAGGCAAGGCAGATAGAAGACAAATTAATAGGGCGCACTCCTTTGCGTCTTTCATTGCTTACTTCAAAGCTGTTGTCATTTTATAATAGCCTTGGATATTAGCTTTTAGATTTGAGAGCTTAGGCACTGCCTATAGGAGTGAACAAAATTGAAAGAATATTGAGCTGGGAGAGGAATTAAATAAAACATTCCATTTCGTACATTTGGAAAGCTGTCTGATTGACAAGTCTAGTGTTCATGTTCAATGAATGAGATGCTGGACGATTAATAATTTCACAGCCTGGCTTAAGGATTGTTTCTTACAAGTGGGAGACTAGGCTTTCTTACGTGTGGGCGGCACGGTGGCACAGTGGTTAGCACTGCTGCCTCACAGCGCTGGGGACCTGGGTTCAATTCCCAGCTTGGGTCACTGTCTGTGCAGAGTCTGCACATTCTCCCCGTGTCTGTGTGGGTTTCCTCCGGGTGCTCTGTTTCCTCCCACAGTCTGAAAGCCGTGCTGGTTACGTGCATTGGCCATGCTAAATTCTCCCTCAGTGTACCCAAGTGGGCTTCGGAGTGTGGCGACTAGGGGATTTTCACAGTAACCTCATTGCAGTATTAATGTAAGCCTACTTGTGACACCAATAAATAAACTTTAGGAGTACCAATTTTCATTTAGGAGCAGGAGTAGACCATTCCACTCATGAAGCCTGCTCCACCATTCTAACAAATCATGGTTTTTCTGGTTGGGGCCTTGATTCCACTTTCCTGCCTATCCCCCATAACGTGGAGATGCCGGCATTGGACTGGGGTAAACACAGTAAAGAGTCTAACAACACCAGGTTAAAGTCCAACGGGAGGAGTGGACATTAACCTGGTGTTGTTAGACTCCTTACTGTGTATCCCCCATAACTCCTGACTCAATTGTCCGCCAAACATATGTCAGCCTTGAACATATCCAATCACCCAACCTCCCGGCCTGTCTGCAGTAGAGAATTCCAAACACCGCCCCAAAAGAGGAAATTGCTGTTCATCGCCGGCTTCAATTGGAGACCTTTTATTTTCAAACTCTCGGTCCTATTTCTAGGTGGCACCATGAGCGAAAGCGCCCTCTGAGCCAAGCCCCATCAAGTTATTGTATGTTTCCATCAGATCACCTCTTGTTCCTCTAACCCAAAATGAGTATCAGCCCAACATAAGACCATTAGATATAGGAGCAGATTGGCCCATTGAGTCTGCTCTGCCATTCGATCATGGCTATGTTTCTCAACCCCATTCTCCTGCCTTTTCCCCGCAACCCCTAATCCCCTTGCCAATTAAGAACCTACCTATCTCTGTCTTAAATACAGTCAATAACCCGGCCTCCACAGTCCTCTGTGGCAATGATTAATCACCCTCTGGCTGAAGAAATTCCTCCTTATCTCGGTTCTAAATGGTCATCCCTTTACTCTGAGGCTGTGCCCTTGGATCCTGGTCTCCCCTACTAAGGGAAACATCTTTCCCAAGTCCACTCTATCCAGACCTTTCAATATTCTGTAAGTTCCAATGAGATCCTTCTAAACTCCATCGAGTACTGAGCCAAAGTCCTCAAACGCTCCTCATACATCAAGCATTTCATCCCGGAATCATTCTCATGAACCTTCTCTGTACCCTCTCCAAGGCCAGTACATCCTTCATGCTCAACGTTTCCACATAAGACAACTCCTTAATCCCAGGAGTCAGCTTGGTGAACCTATTCTGAACTGCTTCTAATGCAAGTATACCCCCTCCTTAGGTAAGGAGACCAGAACTGTACACAATTCTCCAGCTGCAGCCTCACCAATGACTGGTACAGTTGTGGCAGACTTTCTTCCTCTTAATGACCATGATAGTTCTGACGGGGACGATGAAGTACAACTTGGTTGCAGTCCATTTTTGAATGGAACGCCCACTTCAACCAGGAGGCCTGAGGCCCACCCATCACTTGGCCCCAGATCTCATTTCAGTAATGAAGCCCATTGCACCTCCAGTGTGGTCACCCATAGAGACCCTGGGATATATTTTTGGGAGCGTGGAAAGGTCAATGGGAGGGGCAGAGTGGACCAATTGTAGCCGGTGATCCTTCACTGAAATGTATTTTATAAAATCAAAACCATACTTGTGTCGGGAGCCCACAGGCCCAGAGCGTGTTCTGTTCATTGCGCATCAATTTCATACAGGTCACTTGAAAGGTATAGTATAAAAATGCACATACAATGTCATGACCTCTCTCCCAGTGATCACATCCCATAAATCTGTTTTTGCATCATCCCATGCCAAGATAGTTTCACACCATGATCTCGCTAGCAGTTCCTTCCTTGGCAATGTCTTCCTGTCCTTGCCCACACGATGCCTCTCTCCACGAATTCCCTCTGCCCTCGATCCCGCCCCTGGAATCTTCCCCTGCTCCCCCTCTCCCTGAATCTCTCCTTGCCATCTCTTTCCCGTGATCTTTTACAAAGATCTATCCCTGTGGTTTCTACCCCTGTGATATCTGCCCCACAGTATCTCCCAGTATCTTCTCCGTGGTGCAATGGGGCAGTTTTCCCAGTTGTGGGGAATCAGGAAGGTAAACGACATCAGGTTTGGGGTATCAACATAACGCCATCCTCTTCCGGTTTTTCCTGAGGCAGTTTAGGAAACCTCCATGGGGATTAATCCCTGAGGGGATTAATAAGAATCATAGAATCCCTACCGCACAGAAGGATGCCATTCGGCCCATCGTGCCTGCGCCGACAGCAATCCCACCCAGGCCCCATCCCCGTAACCCCACGTCTTTACCCTGCTAATCCCCCTAACACTAAGGGGCAATTTTCATGGCTAATCCACCTAACCAGCACATTTTTGGAGTGTGGGAGGAAACCGGAGCACATGGAGGAAACGCATGCAGACACAGGGAGAACATGCAAACTCCATACAGACAGTCACCCAAGCCAGGAATTGAACCCGGGTTGCTGGCACCGTGAGGCAGCAGTGCTCAGCACTGTACCACCATGCCGCCCTTAATAAGGCAATTTTAAGCATGGAATCCATCTTTTTTCAAAAAGTACTTTATTTATAAAATTTGTGAGAGTATTTTACCTAATTGTTCAAACAGTACATAAAGTACAATTTCTTTCAATTCAGTGCAGACTTTGTCTTACTACAATTATAGGTTATATTTACAATATACATTTAAGTTTCATGCCAAAGTCCCCAGGAGATTTACAGAGTTTCCAGGCCATGGGCCCTTCCCCATTGAGCTTTTATGGCGACTGCCCCAAATTTTAGTCAGTCTCTCAGCACATCACCCTGGATCTTTGATTGCGCCAGCCTGCAACTCTCGGCCATTGGCACCTCTTTGCATTGAAAGACCAATAAGTTTCAGGCAGGTGTCTTGTATCAGTCTCTACAGTGATACAATCCCTGTAGAGACTGATAAAAATAGATATGGAATTTTCATGACCAATGCAAAGGATTGCACAAAAACATATCACATTTTAAGACTTTTACTGTAACAAACAAATTAAAATCAACATGGACTAAACATTGCATTGTAGGCAAATAATGCACTAAACTACAGAAAAGCTATTTCATATTAACTATTTAATACAACTGAGAAACCCCACACTACATGTATACATTATCCTACACTTTCCAAAGAAATGTAGTCTTGTGTTTAAAGTCCCCAAGCTCTTACCAACTTTAACACAATCTCTTCCTCCTGCCTCAGCAGGGTGAATCTTTCAGTGTTCTTCTAAACAAATCTGAGCATACTCCAATGGATTTCCAGTACCTCAGCTCCTATCGATGACTCTTTGGTTCTTAATTGGGGCGGTATGGTGGCACAGTGGTTAGCACTGCTGCCTCACAGCGCCAGGGACCCGGGTTCAATTTTGGCCTTGGGTCACTGTCTGTGTGGAGTTTGCACGTTCTCCCCGTGTCTGCGTAGGTTTCCTCCGGGTGCTCCGATTTCCTCCCACAGTCCAAAAATGTGTGGGTTAGGTGAATTAGCCATGATAGATTCTCACTCAGTGTGCCTGAACAGGCGCCGGAGTGTGGCGACTAGGGGATTTGTACAGTAACTTCATTGCAGTGTTAATGTAAGCCCTACTTGTGACTAATTAATAAACTTTAAACTAATTTCTCCATAAGCTTGGTTTCTTCCAACAGCGGATCCCTCTCCGCTGAATGGTTAACCCAAAAGCAGTTATTTTTTTCCACTTAGCATAGCATCACCTGTTCCGAAAATCTCCCTGGATGTTTACCTCCAAGACTCTGAGTCTGTTCACAGCAAGAATACCTGTCCCCAGGTTTTATGCCCAGGTGTTAAAACCTTACTTACAATAGTTTTAACCTGGGCCCCAGTCCCCATGCCAACCAGATCCAAAGGGTTTGTCTCCAGGCAGATTTAGCATGTGGTCACAACCAGACTCCAAACTATCCCATTCTACTTCAATCAGAGGAGGTAGTCTGAAATCTAACCATCTTATAAAGTCCATACTTTTACCAAGATCGCGGTTCTCCAGCAGCAATTGATGTTTAACTGGCTGTGCATCCCTGGGAACAACCCATAGAGTACAGAGTCCTGTGTAATGGAGCGGATCAGGATGAACCTCAATAACAATCTCTGTATCTCTTTCCAGACCTGAGTTGCAAAGGCACATTCCAGAGGGAGGTGGATGACAGTCTCTCCCCCCACCGCAGTCACCTCAAAGTCAGCAAGTGGAGATAGTGAGACTCTCAGCATGCAACAAGTATCTGAGGAAGAGAGGGCACTTCTCACAATCAGTTAAGATACGCTTTGGTGTTTGAAAGTTCTTGTTTTTTAAAATTAATTTGTGGGACATGGGCGTTACTGGCTGGCCAACGCTTATTGCCCATTTCAGAGGGCAGTTAAGAGTCAACCACATTGCTGTGCTCCTGGAGTCACATGTAGGCCAGACCGGGTAAGGACAGCAGATTTCCTTCCCTGAAGGACATTAGTGAACCAGATGGGTTTTTCCAACAATCAACAATGGTTTCATGGTCATCAGTAGATTCTTAATTCCAGATATTTTTTACTGAATTCAAATTCCACCGTCTGCCGTGGCGGGATTCGAACCCAGGTCCCCAGAATATTAGCTGAGTTTCTGGATTAATAGTCTAGCAATAATGCCACTAGGCCATTGCCTAGTAATGAGGTATTCTGCCAAATGGTTTTGACAGTCTTCTCAAGGAACAACCCAACATTCCTCTTCTTGGACCTCAAGGATATTACGTGCAGACCACTGCCTGATGGACTTGTGGTCAAAGATTTTCCCCATTTAGCTGACCCTTTTACTCGGTCCAATATTGTCCCTCCACCTGGACCCATCCCTCTGACTTCTTTCATCTCGATATTTTCATTGAGATCTATCGGCATAACAATAACCACCTCAATATCTCTGCTCCCTCACTGACGCTAATCTGTCTCCCAGTGAACTGGCAGCACTCTGTTCAAGTCTAATCCTAACATCGTTGTCAAGTCTGCTGTTGACTGATGTTCCGACACCTCCTACCACCCCCCCCCCCTCCACCCCGCCCCTAGCAGAGACTAACACCAACTCTCTGACACTTACTCCTAGCACCCATGAACCATAACCCCACCATGGAACATCAGGCCATCGAATCGAGGACTGTCAATGACTTCATATGCTCTGGAGATGTTCCCTCCAACCTTATAGGCCCCCAAGCCTGAAAACCATCCCAAAATTCATAAACAGGTCTACCTTGATCGGCCTATTGTTTCAACCTGTTCCTGCCCCATTACTTTCCTATCTCGACTCCATTTTTTTCTCCCCATGGCCTTCCTGTCTTCCCATTTCTATAGCTTCCATTTTCTTGGCCCTACCTGTCTCTCTCTCTCACACAATGGGCATCCTATCGCTCTTACACTTCCATCCTCCACCAGGATAGTCTGTGAACGTTACACTTCTTAGGTTGGAGGCCCACTCAGTCCCATCCACCAACATTCTCCTCTGCCTGACTGAACTCCTTCTTGTTGTACCTGTGAATTCTCAGATACTTTCAACCAGTTTTCTTACTCCAAGGTTTTACCCCGGTGCCCTTATTTGCAAGGTGGACAAAGGACAAACACAAGTAAAGGTTCAACAAATTTATTAATAATAACACTATTAACCCTTAAATTACCCACATAAAACGAGAGGATACCCCAGATTCAAGTACACTACCCGCAAAGATGGTTTGATTAAACTGCAGGCCCGATTCTCTGAGTCCCTCTGGTCTGTCGTCTCGATGGCCGCTTCTTCCTTCCTTCCTTCTCTGGTCAGTCTTCCGAATGGTCACGGCCGCCTCCCCTGTCGAGTCTTCGCTGCAGTGTGCCTCTGAGTATGTCCCTTTATCCCCAGCCTGCTTGCCTTTCCAGAAACTTCTCTGGTTTCCGGCCAATGAGGTCCCAGGAGGGGGTTCCAATACCCAGTGGGTTTCTTGATGTCTGCCTGACAGGACACAGGGTCCGTCCCCCAGGTGTCCATCTCCATGTTGTTGAACTTGTTATCAGGTAAGGTTTCTACAGGATCTCTTGGTGACAGAAAGTCTGGCCCGATCTGGGCTTCTAACAATAGACCGATGCATTTCAATGAGGTGCCATGATCTCCTGCTAAGTCTCAAGTAGAGTGTAACGACCTTTGATGGGTGGTTGATGGGTCAGGCCCAGACACATTTGTGTATTGTACAATTGGCCTGCCTGAGGTTTGACTGTGTTTGATTTCAATGTGCCCAATTCTTTAATTTAGGATATCCAATTTTATCAGCCTTAAAACTAGGCCCTGTTTATATCACCACATTCTCACATTGAATTTTACGACTTCAACTCCATCACCACCTCCAAATAAATACTGTTGCTAAGGGCTCCGGCACAGATCTTAGTTATTCCTGTGTATAAGATATGGAGAGAAAGTGGGAGTGGGATACAGAAAGTGCATGATCAGCCATGATCATATTGAATGGTGGTGCAGGATTGAAGGGCCGAATGGCCTACTCCTGCACCTATTTTCTATATTTCTGTATGTGGAACATTCTTTGTTATAGTCCTGCTCAGGTCATCCGCTCACCCACCCATCTGACCACGCATCAGTTTTGAGGTTGACAGGAGGGATTCGGGGCTGAGGGGAAGTCAGATGTTCACCCTCAGACTTGGGCGGGACTGGGCAATGGGCACCTCCCCAAGAAACCCCTTTCCACATCGAGTGCCCCAGCTGGTGCTCCCTCCACCCTTTCCATCAAGACCCCCCACCCACCTCTCAGGGTTCTCATCTCCCCACCTCGCTGTGAGCCCCTCCCTCACTTCCCCAATCCTGGGCTTTGGGATTGGAACCTGGGGACAGCTTGCAGTTCCAATCCTGACCACTGCTGCCACTGGCGCTGCTGAGTTGCCGGCCTATTAGAATGTCCGGCAGATCTCTGAGACAGGACAGCTTCCCCTCCTCCAGCCAATCAAAGTTTCTCAGTGACTGCGGGGCTGCTGTGATTGGTGGCGATGCACTCCCTGCTAACTCTTCAAAGTGGTGGGGCAGGAAAGCTGAAATCCTCTGCCCCACCCCCACAGAGCACCGCAAGGAGCCTCACCGCCCTCCCCCCCCCCCCCCCCCCCCCCGCCCCCACACCCTCACCCTCCCCCCCCCCACTCCCCACTCCCAGCTGGAATTCTCCTATGCTATCGTCAACAGGTTCAATGGTGGGGGAAGGGGGAAATCGGAGACATTGGTAGGAGTCCCAAAATCAGTTTCACACCACCATGAATTTCCCATGGGATCTTCCACCTGTGCCCAGCATGGGGCATTAGGAAGCACACTGGTGCCAACCAGGGGAATCGTAGAATTATAGGATCCCTACAGTGCAGAAAGAAGCCATTTGGCCCATCAAGTCTGCCCTGACTCTCTGACAGAGTATTTTACCCAGTCCCTCTCCCCCCACCCTATCTCTGTAATCCCACACATTTGCCATGATTAATCTCCCTAACCTAGACATTTTAGGATACTGAGAGGCAATTTAGCCAATCCACCCTAACCCGCACATCTTTGGACTGTGGGCTGAAACCAGAGCAGCGATTGAGTGCTGATGGCAATGCAATGCCATCCCCCAGGATCTCTCCCCATTGATTCCCGATGATTGAATCTCTCCCAGATATCTTCCCGCAATCTCACCCCAAAATCTAACCCCTACCAACTATTCCCATGTGATCACTTTCCCCTGATTGTTCCCAGTGATCTCCACATTCACTTCCTCCACCTGTGACCTGCCACATGACCTCTCCTCAATCTCTTCCAGTGATCTGATGTCTCTCCTAACTCATGGATCTCTCCTCCCCTCTGACACCGCCAGCTCTCTCCAGCCCACCAACCCCTCTACTCTCTCAGAAGGCTAAGGAAATTTGGCATGTCAGCTACGATTATGTCAACTTTTACAGATGCACCATAGAAAGCATTCTTTCTGGTTGTATCACAGCTTGGTATGGGCTCCTGCTCTGTCCAAGACCGCAAGGAACTACAAAAGGTCATGAATGTAGCCCAGTCCATCACACAAACCAGCCTCCCACCCACTGACTCTGTCTACACTTCCCGCTGCCTCGGCAAAGCAGCCAGCATAATCAAAGACCCCACACACCTCGGACATTCTCTCTTCCACCTTCTTCCGTCGGGAAAAAGATACAAAAGTCAGAGAACACGTACCAACCGACTCAAGAACAGCTTCTTCCCTGCTGCTGTCAGACTTTTGAATGGACTTACCTTGCATTAGTTGATCTTTCTCTACAATCTAGTTATGGCTGTAACACTACATTCTGCACTCTCTCCTTCCCTTCGGTATGCTTTGCCTGTGTAGTGTGTATAAACAATACTTTTCACTATACACTAATACATGTGACAAGAATAAATCAAATCAAATCAGTAAGTCTTCTGAACAGTACCCCTGAACAGAAAGCTTTCTCCCTCTCTCAGCAACCACACAGCCTCTCTCAACCTGACTGGACGCTGTGCTCAAAACGGAATAAAGAAGGGTTAGAGAATTCCAGCTGTTAAATTCAGTACAATCTCCATCATTCGCAGTTTCCCAGCTGCTTACACTCATCCTCGCTCCCTCCCCACTAAATACTAGGGCAGCCATCAGTGGGTTAACGCGATGCCCGTTCGGTGATTCGGCCTTGCTCCCAATCAACCTGTTTGTTTCTGTGCTAAACGAGGCCACAGAGAGAGAGAGAGAGATACCATCAAGCCATGTAGATAACAGAAACTGCAAAGAAGACACAAATATTGTGTCGTGAAGGTCATCCAGATCTCTCAAGAAGATTCAGTAGGCAGTCAATTCAATCTATCAGAAGGAAATGACCCTCTCTGGGCCCATTGACAGGCTCGAGACTTTCCTTCCTGTTTTTACAGCTTTTGTTCCCACTATTACCGCCCCTCCCCCCAGCTGACAAACAGCATCTTTTCAAGCCCAATCTAATGAATTATGGTACAGCATTCAGGATAAATACTCATTAAAGTGCGGGGGCAAAAAAGGTTACGACTGCTGTCAGCTCTGGCAGCCAGCAATAATCTGATATGACCAAACCCTGCTCAAATGCAAAAAAGAAATCATAAATATTTCATCCCCAATGAATTTTCGATTGACATAAACTTGCTCTTGGGAGGAATCAGCTTCCTTAATGTGTCCTGGCTCCAGAAATCAGCAGTAAGTTACAGGGCTGCCAGCGGTCGCAGAGTCTGGCTACAGCAGAGGCTGTCAGGAGGACAAGACAGAAGCAATTTGCTGATCAATTATAATGTATACCATACACACCGCCTGATAGAGCAACTTGTTTATCCTTCATTTCCTGATCAGGAGTCCTTCATTTGGAGAGAAACGTGTTTAGGCTCCACTGCGTTCCCGACAGCCTCTCTTGAAAAGAGAACAGTCGCTGAGTGGTGACCAGCCTTTAAGATTATGAAGAGGTTCAGTCGTAAGGGGGAAGATCCAACTTTCGAGGGACCTAGGTACGAATTAGTCACTAATAAATCCAATGGGGAATTGAGGAGAAACCTCTTCACCCAGAGAGTGGCTGGGATGTCACTCCCAATGAAGTAAACAGCATCCATGTCTTTAAGGTGAGGCAAGGTAACTGGGAGTGTTGGCCAGTTAGCTCAGTTGGTTACAATGTAGTGCTAATAGCGCCAAGGTTTTAAGGGGCAGCACGGTGGCACAGTGGTTAGCACTGCTGCTTCACAACCTCAGGGACCCAGGTTCAATTCCTCGGGTCACTGCCTGTGTGCAGTTTGCACATTCTCCCCATGTCTGCCTGGGTTTCCTCCGGGTGTTCTGTTTTCCTCCTACACTCCAAAGATGTGCAGGCCAGGTGGATTGGCCATGTTAAATTGTCCCTTAGTGTTGGGGGGGATTAGCAGGGTAAATACGTGGGGTTTCGGGGATAGGACCTGGGTGGGATTGTTGTCGGTGCAGACTCAGTGGGCCAAATAGCCTCCTCGTGAACTGTAGGGATTCTATGAACTGCACAAGGGAGAAAGTAAGAGAAGGTCTTGGTGTTAGGGTGAAATGAAGGGATGCTGGGGGAGGCTCACGGCCATTTCTGAGTTGTAAAGTCTATAGGCCAGATTTTCGCTGAGTCACATCGACTCCGGAGGCCTCTAGGTATGGTGGGAAGGACCCAAATGCACAAATCCCACCCTCATTTGCGGCAGATCCTAGTTCTGCCAACGGGGCAACAGGATGGGTATGAGTCACACAGGCAGAGAACTGAAATTCAGCAGGGCCATTTGAACTTAGTACTGACTTTAAACAGACCCCATTTTCACTGCTTCAAGGGCCTTAATCCATGGTGTAGGAGTCACAGTTTTATGGAGGGGACATAAATATTCCTGAAGGATGGCTAAGAGTGTTTTAAATCCTCAGCCTTTTAAACATGATAAAAGGCTACAACTGTCAAAAAACAAACACCCAACTACTGGAGTGCATTGATTGACAGGCCATCTGGTGTAGCTTAGAAAAACCCACTATTACCTGTTCCCGCAGTTTCAATGGGCTTCATTGTTGCCATTTCCCCAGGGCTGTTATTACAGATGGGTCCATTATGAATGCTTGTCTGAATTTCAAATGATCCAAAACCACTTATCTCAGCAAGATGGACTGAGTTCACATTTTGATTGATAGTTTTAAAAGGCTATTAAAGGGTTATCTGTCTTTGATGTAGTTGGTCAAAAGAATTTTGTTTGTTTTTATAATAGATTGATCACTTGAAGGGCATTTAAAATCATAAAATGGGTTTCATGAATGCAAGCATATTTCAGTATTAAATATGTATGAGTGAGAGCTCTTGTAGATTGCTCAAAATTTAATTTTCTTTCATCTCCACACAGGTCCTGAGGTCTGTTCTTGGTAGATACTGGGTGGGTGGCTATGGAGGTGGTATGGGGATTATGAGGGGGCATGGAGATGTCATGGGGTTATGAAACCCCACACAAATTGGACGGGTTACACCTGGGCAGGACTGGGACTGATGTCCTAGGGGGAGTGTTTGCTAGAGCAGTTGGGGAGGGTTTAAACTAATATGCCAGGGGGATGGGAACCGATGTAAGGAGTCCGAGGAGGAGGGAGAAAGGACAAAAACAAAAGGTAGGAAAGGGAATAAGAAAAGTGATAGGCAGAGAAATCATGGACAAAGTTCAAACAGGGCTACAGAGAAAAATATTGGGAGACAAACAATGTGAAAAAGACAAGTTTAAAGGCTCTGTGCCTAAATGCACAGTGCATTTGCAATAAATTGGATGAATTAATCGCACAGATAGATGTAAACGGGTACGATATAATTGGGATTATGGAGACATGGCTGCAGGGTGACCGGGGTGGGAATTGAATGTCCCAGGGTATTCAATATTTAGGAAGGACAGCCATAAAGGAATAGGTGGTGGAGTGGAACTGTTGGTTAAAGAGGAAATAAACACAATAGTGAGAAAGGATATTAGTTCTGACAATGTGGAGTCTGTATGGGTAGAGTTGAGAAATACCAAGGAGCAAAAAACATTAATGGGTGTCATATATAGACCCCCAGACTGCAGTGGTGATGTTGGGAATGGCATTAAACATGAAATTAGAGATGCATGTGATAAGGGATAACCGTGATCATGGGTGATTTTAATCTGCACATAGATTGGGCAAATCAAATTAGCTACAATGCCGTAGAGGAGGAATTCCTCAAGTGTATACGGGATGGTTTTCTTGACCAATATGTGGAGGAACAAAACAGAGAGCAGGCCATCTTAGACTGGGTACTATGTAATGAGAAGGGAATCATCGCCAATCTAGCTGTATGAGATCCCTTGAGGATGAGCGACCATAACATGATAGAAATTTTTTATCAAGATGATACTATGTTCCAAAGTGGCAGGCCAAACTGGAGCCCCTCTGGCCAACACCCACCCACCCACCACCAAGTGAAAATAGTGCATGTGGTGGCTGCTTCCATGGAGACGGCTCTGCCAAGTTGGAAGATTTTTCAACTCGAGCTTCCGACCTCCATGACTAAAATCCAGCCCTAGGCCTTTCTCTGTGATTCAATGTAACACACTGCCCTTCTTAGTTTCCTTTTGCTACATCACCCGAGTGTGTTACAAATGAAACCACTTTCAGGCTCAGGAAACCTGCAGTATAAATTGCTGTATAAAACTAAACAAATCTAGCAGACCATAATCTAGGCACCAGAGTCATGTTAGTCTCAAAGAGCTATAGAATAGAATCATAGAATCCCTACAGTGCAGAAAGAGGCCATTCGGCCCATCGAGTCTGTATCTCACTCAGCCGCCTCCCCTCTGCCCCACCTCTGTAACCCCCTGCATTTGCCATGGCTAACCAACCAGGCCTACACATCTTGGGACACTAAGGGGCAACTTAGCACGGCCAATCCACCTAAAGTGAAGGTCCGCTCCTTTAAAACTGAGATGAGGAGGAATTTCTTCTGCCGGGGGTGGTGAATCTGTGGAACCAATTGCCACAGAGGGCTGTGGAGGCCAGGTCATTGAGTGTCTTTAAGACAGAGATAGAGACGTTCTTGATCAATAAGGGGATCAAGGGTTATCGGGAGAAGGCAGGAGAATGGAGATGAGAATCATATCAGCTATGATTGAATAGCGGAACAGACTCAATGGGCCAAATGGCCTAACTCTGCTCCTATATCTTTTGGTCTTATGGTCTAACCTGCATATCTTTGGACTGTGGGAGGAAACCGGAGCACCCGGAGGAAACCCACGCAGACACAGGGAGAATGCCCAAACTCCACACATTCCCTGTGGCTGGAATTGAACCTGGGTCCCTGGTGCTGTGAGACAGTAGTGCTAACCACTGTGCCACCGTACCGCCCTGTAAGAAATAAGGAGGAGAAAGAGAAAGTGAAGATATTAAAGAAATGGGCATTGGAGTAAAGAACTTCAAAAACAAAGAAGCCACGCTAAAGTTGGCAAAGATTCCTTGTGTGAATATACTGCCAGGGAAGCCCTCGCAGTTACTGAATGTCAGCATCATATTGACCGCAAGCATCAAGGCCCCTGGACAAAGGCAGCAGCCGCCAATTATATAAGAATGGCCTTTATTGTGCACACTATCAGCATGCTCATTCTCCTTTATCTGCATCAGGTCTGGCACTACCAGTAGCCGAGATAACATGAGATAGCGATCTGACAATCACTGATCACCATGCCTTCAAATGTCAGACATCACAAAGGGCAGCATTGATTCCCCCGCTACCCCCCCCTCCCTGGGCTCCCTTGTGTATTCTCTCCACATACTGATGCCTGGGCTAGTGCAATCTGCATCCAACACCATGTTACATTGTCTGTATTGTGCTGTAATTGTACAGACTGATGCTTCTCTCGATAATCGCATGCTGTCAGCCAACTAACAGGCAGGTCTGATTCCATTCTCAAAACAATGTCAATAACAATCGATAGTTTTTCATCAAACAAATTTTGCATCCTGCAGAGGCTGTTTGAGGAAATTGTTTGAGAATTAAGTTTCCTTGTTTTATTTTGAAACTGCTGGCTTTGCCAGCTTTGTGAATATTGAAACATAAAATGATAAGTTTCCTTGTTAATATTATTGACACCTTTTTTAAAATTCATTCGTGGGACATGGGCGTCACTGGCTGGCCAACATTTATTGCCCATCCCTAGTTGCCCAAGGGCAGTTGAGAGTCAACCACATTGCTGTGGCTCTGGAATCACATGTAGACCAGGCCAGGTAAGGAAGGCAGATTTCCTTCCCTGAGAGGCATTCGTGAACCAGATGGTTTTTTCCGACAATTGGCAATGGTTTCATGGTCATCAGTAGATTCTTAATTCCAGATTTTTTTTGTTGACTTCAGATTCCTTCATCTGCGTGGCGGGATTCGAACCCAGAACATTAACTGAGTTTTTGGATTAATAGTTCAGTGATAATTCCACTAGGCCATCCCATTTTATTGTGCAAATAATTTCACAATTCCTCCATATGGAAAGACAGAGAATTCAAAGACAGTTTGACCAGGTTGCTTTGCTCCACTCCTTCAGGCCACTCTCAGAGCAGAGTGGACAGAAGCCTAAGTAGGCCTCACAATCGGGAAAGGGGTTAGTCTGTGGAATTGAAGAGGCAGTTGTTCCTTCAGATCACACATGGAACCACCTCACATTCCCCCAGATGATGATTAGAAAGTATTGTCAATCAGGGTTGCCAACCCCTGCAGGCTTGGCCCAGGAAGTCTTCAGGGATGAAAGATTAATCTTCAGGAAATGTAGCAAGCGGAGAGAAAGCTGGTAACAGACTTCAGGAGGATTTAGACAGACTGGTGAAGTGGGCAGACTTATTGCTGGTGAGGTTTATTGGAGAAAAGTGTGAAATAATTCATTTCGATTGGTTGAATGAGGAAAAGCAATAAAAACTAAACGGTACAGATTTAAAGGGACGTAGAGCAAAGAGCCCAGAGGTGTATATACACAATTGTTTCAAGATGGCAGGACATCATTTTCCCCATAATCCCTCCCCTTCGATATCCCCCTCGAACCCATTACGATTCATACTCCCACCTCTCTATACCCTCCATATTCCCCACGCCCTCTAAACATTATCCACTATGTACAAAATTCACAAGCTCCGTAATAACATTGGGAAGTAATTGCGATGTTCATAAAACTGCCAAGATAAACAGTAATTCAAAAGCTGCTTAAAAACAGAATTCTTTGAAGAGCTCATAAAACTGTCAAAATAGCCAAGTTAAAAAGCTGTTCAAAAGGCATATTTCTAAATGGAGGCATCGAGTACAAACAGCAAAGAGGTTCGACTAATGCTGTGCAAAAGATTGGTTCAAGTTGGAGGACAGTGGCCAACTTGGAGCACCAGGCTTCAGGAAGGATATCAAAACCTTAGAGAAGGTGCAGAGGAGATTCACTACAATGTGATCAGGGATGAAAGAGTTCAGTTATATGGAACAGTTAAAGGGGAAATTTGTTAGAGGTGTTCAAAATCAAGAATAGTTTTGATAGAGTAAATAAGGAGAAAGTGTTTCCAGTGGAAGAAGGTTGTTAACCAAACTACACAAGTCTAAAATGAGAATTATTTTGATGTGGTGGTTGACAAGTGTCTGCAATGCACCATCTGAAAGGAATCAGATTCAATAATAATTCTCAAAAGGGAACTGGATAAATATTTAAAAGTTTTTAAAGTTTATTTATTAGTGTCACAAGTAGGCTTACATTAACACTGCAATGAAATCAATATGAAAATCCCCTAGTTGCCACACTCCAGCGCCTGTTCGGGTACACTGAGGGGGAATTTAGCATGGCCAATGCACCTAACCAGCACGTCTTTCAGACTGTGGGAGGAAACCGGAGCACCCAGAGGAAACCCACATGGATATGGGGAGAATATGCAGACTCTGCACAGACAGCGACCCAAGCTGGAATCGAACCTGGGTCCTTTAAAGGACAAATATTTGTAGACGTTACATGGAAAGAATGGAGGAGTGAGATTAATTAGATAGCTCCTGCAAAGAGCTGGTATAGACATAAGGGTCATGATGTGGAGATGCCGGCGTTGGACTGGTGTAAACACAGTAAGAAGTCTCAAAACACCAGGTTAAAGTCCAACAGGTTTATTTGGTAGCAAAAGCCACTAGCTTTTGGAGTGTTGCCCCTTCGTCAGGTAAGTGGGAGTTCTGTTCACAAACAGGGCATATAAAGACACAAACTCAATTTACAAAATAATGGTTGGAATGCGAGTCTTTACAGGTAATCAAGTCTTAAAGGTACAGACAATGTGAGTGAAGAGAGGGTTAAGCACAGGTTAAAGAGATGTGTATTGTCTCCAGACAGGACAGTTAGTGAGATTTTGCAAGTCCAGGCAAGTCATGGGGGTTACAGATAGTGTGACATGAACCCAAGATCCCGATTGAGGCCGTCCTCATGTGTGCGGAGCTTGGCTATCAGTCTCTGCTCAGTGACTGCGTTGTCATGTGTCGTGAAGGCCACCTTGGAGACCGCTTACCCGAAGATCAGAGGCCGAATGCCCGTGACCGCTGAAGTGTTCCCCAACTGGAAGAGAACACTCTTGCCTGGTGATTGTCGAGTGGTGTTCATTCATCCGTTGTCGTAGCGCCTGCATGCAGAACTCCCACTTACCTGACAAAGGGGCAGCGCTCCGAAAGCTAGGGGCTTTTGCTACCAAATAAACCTGGTGGACTTTAACCTGGTGTTGTGAGACTTCTTACTGTACAGACATGAGGGGCCAAATGGCCTCTTCTGTATTGCATCATTCTATGAGTCTATGAACCTGGAATAATCTGGCTGAGAAATCATACCCGTATTGGAAGTTATTTTTTAAACTTCCTTTAAATACTCCCATTTATCAGTTTGGAGTGCACTAACTCAGTGATTATGTTACTCCTGCTGGCACTATCTGCCGGAATTATCTTTCTGGTGGGGTAAGAGGTTGGACTGAAGCCACCTCTGGAAGCAGGCTCAAGGAGGAGAAGGATGCTGGCAGCTGCTGAGGCGGGCAGGTTATAAGTCCCGTCACCATTCGCTGAGACATTGACCCAGTTCTGGACATGTATGACGCACTCCAGACCTCACTTCCCAAGTGCCTCACCCCCATCACCCTCCATCCCCTCTATAACCCCTCAGCCCCACCCTCATTCTCCATTCTTATTTCTCTCACCCTCATATCCCCTTCCCCATACTCCCTTTCCTCTATAATCCCTCACCCCTTGACATACCTCAATATCTCCCTCACTCCCATTACACTCCATATGTCCACCTCTCTATACCCCCCATACCTCCCTCAACCTCCACGCCTACTCACCATTATCCACTATGTACAAAATTCACAACCTCCATAATAATGTTGGGAAATAATTGCGATGTTCATAAAACTGTCAAAATAAACAGTAATTCAAAATCCACTTAAAACAGAATTCTACTAAGAGCTCATTAAACTGTCAAAATAGCCAAGTTCATGGTTCCTTTGACAGCTGTGTAAATAACTCCTGATGTGCTGAATCCATTAGTGGATTTGGAGCTCAGTCAACTGTATCAACAAAACCTCCAGAGCTGAATACATTAAGGCCTTTGAAGTCATTCAAAGGGTTCAGTCATCTGTCCAAGCTTTGAAACATCAGACCAAACATTCATGTGATCTGAACTTCAATGAAAACATTAAAACAAAGGAGACAATTGGCACAGTCATTTCTGAATTCCAATATTATGTAATGCAGAAGAACACTTTGTCCTTTGCAAAACAAAGCCCTATCACCAATCACTATATTAAAAACATATATAACTTATCATAGAGCATTTCATTGTATTCAAGAAGCTGGCTTCTCATGGGCACTTAGGGAATGCCAGCCTTGCCAGCAATACCTATATCCTGCAAATGAATAAAGTAGTGCTCTACAGGGCCTCCTCTAGAGCACCGTGTAGAATTTTGGCTTCCTTATTTGAGAAAGGATAAAATTGCATTGGAAGCAGTTCACCGAATGTTCATTCAACTCATTCCTGGGGTGAGGGCTTATTTATCTTATTAAGAAATGTTGAACAGATTAGGCCTACACCCACTGGAGTTTAGAAGAATGAGAGGTGATCTTACCGAAACATATCAGATCCTGACAGGGCTTGATAGGGGGAGACCGGGAGGATGCTTCCCCTTGTGGGAAAGACTAGAACCAGGAGACACCGTTCAAAAATTAAGAGGTTGCCCTTGTCGAAGGTAAAAAGATATTTGGACACAGCGTTCATGAGTGATGGATTCTTTATTGCCTTCTTATCGATAAGGAGAGAAGAAGTGAAGAATCCCTAAGGCTTCTTCAGTCTGCCCTGCTCAACTGTGTACACAGTAAGAAGTCTCGCAACACCAGGTTAAAGTCCAACAGATTTATTTGGTAGCAAATACCATAAGCTTTCGGAGCGCTGCTCCTTCATCAGATGGAGTGGAAATGTGCTCTCAAACAGTGCACAGAGACAGTCAGCTTTTTTTATAGGGTACAACTTCTAGTAAAGATAATTGTTTCTAGTCATGCACACCAATAAATTATTTACATATGATACAAAGAGGTAGGCCGGAGGCAATATCTGTTTAATCGCGTCCCATCAGTAACGTCATAATCTTTAGTGGTAGATGGATGGAATGTCTGTTCAGACAATGATCACTTAATCATGTCTTTTATTACAGTTTTGGTGCAGTTAGCAAGGACATTTAGCTGTGTCCTGTTGATAGATATAGTGAAACATCCCCTTTGTCTGCGCTGACTATTTCATGTATCCGTAATGTGGAGGTGCCGAACTGAAATCCCACTCACCTGACGAAGGAGCAGCGCTCCGAAAGCTTGTGGCTTCTGCTACCAAATAAACCTGTTGAACTTTAACCTGGTGTTGTGAGACTTCTTACTGTATTTCATGTATATGCAGAGATAGCCAGTCTACAGTGAGGGTGCTGCTAATTTTCCTGACCCCCTGGCCGACCCCCTGCTGAGCTCAGTTCCCCTCTCCCACACCCTCTTAGGATGGAGATGAGGAGATATGTTCCTTTCAGAGGGTCATATGGAATTCTCTCCCTCAGAGAGCAGTGGAAGCTAAATTATTGATTTATTCAAGGCTGAGTTACATAGATTTTTGGTAGATCAGGAAGTCAAGAGTTATAAGCAGCAGTCAAGAAAGTGGAGTTGTGACCACAATGAGATCATTCTTATCAGATGGGAGAGCAGGCACAAAGGGCTGAATGGCCTACCCTGGCACTTAAATCCTACGTTCCTATTTTCCAATAAAACTAATTGTTATAAAATATTGGAGATTGGGGGAAAGGGCTGTTTTACTGGGTGGGGTCAGTTACAGGTCATGCGATATGACCCCTAGAAGTACTTTCAATCAGACTTGATACCTCCATTGTTGGGTGGATTTGCAATAAAAAATAAAGGCATGTCCAGTGCTGAGAGTATCGAAGCTACCCGAAAAATGTTAGGAACATCCCATAGTCCATGGACACTTCAAAGGAACTGAATATCAAGTGGATGTATAACTGACGCCCGTGTGAAAACATTCACTCAACATCCCAAAGGTAGAGGGGGTTTAAAACTAGAAGGCACAGGCTTAAGGTGAGGGGGGAGAGGATACAAAAGGGTCCAAAGGGGCAATTTTTTCATGCAGAGCATAGCGTGTTGGAATGAGCTGCCAGAGGCAGTAGTAGAGGCGGATACAATATTGTCTTTTAAAATGCATTTAGATAGTTACATGGGTAAGATGGGTATAGAGGGATATGGGCCAAATGCGGGCAATTTGGAATAGCTTAGTGGTAAAAACTGGGTGGTGTGGACAAGTTGGGCCGAAGGGCCTGTTTCCATGCTGTAAACCTTTGTGACTCTATAACATCACACACCATGTCAAATCTAGTCTACCATGCACTGTGATCCATTTCTGGACAGTTTAATCCCCAACCAATGGCCTTGGCTTCATAGAGACATAGAAACATAGAAACATAGAAACTAGAAGCAGGAGTAGGCCATTCAGCCCTTCGAGCCTGCTCCGCCATTCATTATGATCATGACTAATCGTCAAATGAAATATCCTGATCCCACCTTCCTCCCAGATCCCTTTCACCCCAAGAGCTATATCTAATTTCTTCTTTAAATCACACAACATTTGGCTTCAACTATATTCTGTGATAGTGAATACATTCACCACCCTCTCGGTGAAGGCATTTCACCTCACCTCGGTTCTAAAAGGTTTACCCCTTATCCTCAAACTATGACCCCTGGTTCTGGACCTCCCCACCATTGGGAACATTTTTTCTGAATCTATCCTGTTTAACCCTGTTAGAATTTTATAAGTTTCTATGAGATCCCCTCTCACTCTTCTAAACTCCAGTGAATATAATCCTAACCGACTTAGTCTCTCCTGCCATCCCAGAAATCTGCCTCCATCAAGTGTTATTCTATCCCTCCACCTCTCTATCTCTCTCTTCTCCCTCAAAATGCTTCTTAAAACCTACCCGTGACAAACTTTGGTCACATGATGTGATATCTCCCAGTTTGTGTTAAATTTTGTCTGGTGATGCTCCTGCAAAGCACCTTGGGACATTTTTCTACATTAACGGCACTAACTAACAGCAAGTAGTTGTTGCCTCAGTAAAATACTTCAGTCGTATCCACAGTTTGACAGTGAGTGTGGTAAATCCAGTCTGTAATCCTACAGTAATCAGGGTTTTATTTTTCCACTTTTGTAAGAGTAGATTCTTGGTGAGAGGGCTGAACCCGTCCCATCAGGACATCACTCCAATCTTTAGTGTGTGCATTGTTTGTGCAGATGTTAGGAGATTAATTATAATTCTCTTGTATTGATAAAGAAAATATCTTTTATATATTCACCGACTTGATACTGTCAACCTCCCAGGATTACACTCATTTGAGCCCCAAAGTAATTTACATATCGCCGCTAACTAGTTGCATGCAGGATTCTGTTCCTATGGAAACACATTGCTATCAGTTAGTTATACATTGTTATAAATAATTGTGTTCCCTCTTACGTTGGCCATGCCTCCCTTACACCCCAAACATATTTTCCCAAAGAATTCTTTATCCGATGATTGACATTTTCTGCTTTATCCCCTCATCTCTTCATCGAGTCCATTAGTGGCTTACTTTAAGCCCCTTATCATCCAGCTCTCACCTGGCCACTAGCTGGAACTGCGCCTCTGCCCATTTCTGATCTTCCCTATTGTTGGTGGTGTGTTATCCATTATCCCATTCAACAGGATTGAGAACCGACAGTAACCATCTAGTGGTGACACATAAAGAATGATGATCCTCCACTGCACCCAATTGTCCCCATACAGCTGCGACATTTTGTACATTTTACAACTACGCTCCCTACCCCCCCACCGAAAGCCATCTGATACCTGAGGTGAAAAACTGAATTAAAACAAATGCCAATTGAGACAAACAGAATCTGGGAAATTCCTCACTCACCCACTTGAAGTCGTCCTTGTGTAATTTAAAATTGTGACTCCCAAAACTATTCAGTTAAAACACATTGGCCGGAATTCTTCGGCCTTTCACACCCCTGCCAGCGAGGATGGAGAATTTGGTGCTCCGCCAAATCTCCATTCACTGCAGCAGGACCAGAGAATCCCGCTGGCGTGAATGGCCAGAGAATCCTGCCCATTATCTACTCAAACACAATCTATTGCTCTTATTATTTTATTTATTAGTATCACAAGTAAGGCTTACATGAATACTGCAGTGAAGTTACTGTGAAAATCCCCTAGTCGCCACAGTCCGGAGCCTGTTTCCCCATTGAGGGGAATTTAGCACAGCCAATGACCCTAACCAGCATGTCTTTCTGACTGTGGGAGGAAACAAGAGCAACCGGAGGAAACCCACAGACACAAGGAGAATGTGCAAACTCCACACAGGCAGTGACCCAAGCCGGGAATCGAACCCGGGTCCCTGGTGCTGTGAGGCAGCAGTGCTAACCACTGTGCCACCATGTTGCCCCATCGTCATCCCATAAACCTTGATAAAAGCATTCCTGTTGCCTTTCTGAGCCCCAGCTATTTTAGCCAATGAATGGCTAAGGTGCATCAAGGTGCAAGTTAATCTAATGGTCAAAGTGTCAATATCACCCACACTGTGAGGAGACCCAAATTGGACACAGTATTCCAACAGAGGCCTGACCAAAAACTTGTACAAGGACAAAATAGTTTGTTATGTCTTATAGGCAATTGTCCTAAAGCTCCACTCCAACATCTTATTTCCTGTAGCTATCACTTCATAACACTGCTGAACCTTAAGAGATCTACGGACCACAGATTTAAGATCTTTCTTTCACCACCTGACATTTGGTTTGATTTGATTTATTATTGTCACATGTATTAGTATACAGTGGAAAGTATTGTTTCTTGCGCGCTATACAGACAAAGCATGCCATTCACAGAGAAGGAAACGAGAGAGTGCAGAATGTAGTGTTACAGTCATAGCTAGGGTGTAGAGAAAGATCAACTTAATACGAGGTAGGTCCATTCAAAAGTCTGATGGCAACAGGGAAGAAGCTGTTCTTATGTCGGTTGGTACATGACCTCAGACTTTTGCATCTTTTTCCCGGAAGAAGCTGGAAGAGAGTCTGTCCGTGGTGCCTGGAATCCTTGATTATGCTGGAAGTGTAGACGGAGTCAATGGATGGGAAGCTGGTTTGCGTGATGGACTGGGCTATGTTCACAACCCTTTGTAGTTTCTTGGGCAGAGCAGGGGCCAAACCAAGCTGTGATACAACCAGAAGGAGAAGGTATTGGGGTTCTTGAGAAACATTAAGGTAGACACGTCCCCAGGGCCTGATGGGATATACCCCTGAAGCCTGAGAGAGGCAAGGGAGGAAATTGCTGGGGCCTTGAGAGAAATCTTTGTATCCTCACTGGCTACAGGGGAGGTCCCAGAGGATTGGAAAAGAGCCAATGTTGTTCCTTTGTTTAAGAAGGGTAGCAAGAATAATCCAGTAATTACAGGCCGGTGAGCCTTACAGCAGTGGTAGGGAAATTATTGGAGAGGATTCTTCGAGACAGGATTTATTCCCACTTGGAAATAAGTGGACATATTAGTGAGAGGCAACATGGTTTTGTGAAGGGGAGGTCGTGTCTCACGAATGTGATCGAGTTTTTTGAGGAAGTGACCAAGATGATTGATGAGGGTAGGGCAGTGGATGCTATCTACATGGACTTCAGTAAGGCCTTTGACAAGGTCCCTCATGGCAGACTGGTGCAGAAGGTGAAGTTACATGGGATCAAAGGTGAGCTGGCAAGGTGAATACAAACTAGACGGTCACAGAAGACAGAGGGTAGCAGTGGAAGGGTGCGTTCCTGAATGGAGGGCTGTGACAAGTGGTGTTCCTCAGGGATCAGTGCTGGGACCTTTGCTGTTTGTAATATATATAAATGATTTGGAGGAAAATGTAACTGGATTGATTAGTAAGTTTGTGGACGACACAAAGGTTGGTGGATTTGCGGATAGCGATGAGGACCATCAGAGGATACAGCAGGATATAGATCAGTTGGAGATTTGGGCGGAAAGATGGCAGATGGAGTTTAATCCAGACAAATGTGAGGTAATGCATTTTGGAAGGTCTAATACAGATAGGAAATATACAGTAAATGGCAGAACCCTTTTATTGATAGGCAGAGGGATTTCGATGTACAGATACACAGGTCACTGAAAGTGGCAATGCAGGTGGAGAAGGTAGTCAAGAAGGCATCCAGCATGCTTGCTTTAATCGGCTGGGGTATTGAGTTTAAAAATTGGCAAGCCATGTTGCAGCTTTATAGAACCTTAGTTAGGCCGCACTTGGAATATAGTGTTCAATTCCGGTTGCCACAATACCAGAAGGATGTGGAGGCTTTGGAGACGGCACAGAAAAGATTTACCAGGATGTTGCCTGGTATGGAGGGCATTAGCTATGAGGAGAGGTTGGAGAAATTTGGTTTGTTCTCACTGGAGCGACAGAGGTTGAGGGGAGACCTGATAGAAGTCTACAAGGTTATGAGAGGCATGGACAGAGTGGATCGTCAGAAGCTTTTTCCCAGGGTGGAAGAGTCAATTACTATGGGGCATAGGTTTAAGGTACGAGGGGCAAGGTTTAAAGGAGATGTACGAGGCAGGTATTTTACACAGAGTAGTGGGTGCCTGGAACTCGTTGCCAGGGGAGGTAGTGGAAGCGGATACGGTAGTGACCTTTAAGGGGCGTCTTGACAAGTACATGAATAGGATGGGAATAGAGGGATATGGATCCTGGAAGGGTAGGGGATTTTAGTTCAGTCAGGCAGCATGGTCGGTGCAGGCTTGGAGGGCCGAAGGGCCTGTTCCTGTGCTGTAACTTTCTTTGGTCTTTGTTCAGAAAGAATGCTTTCTGTGGTGCATCCGTAAAAGTTGGTGAGAGTTGTAGTGGATATACTGAATTCCCTTAGCCTCCTGAGAAAGTAGAAGTGTTGGTGCTTTCCTAACTATAGCGTCGGCATGGAGGGACCATCATCACCTCCTCACCCATCCCCAACATCACAAACTATCTTTACATTTGACAACACACAAATTCAAAGGTCAAACTCCAGTTACCAAACTGCAACACATACCTTCAATATGGGGGGGGGGGGCCGAAAAAAATCCCAAAGCCCTTCACAGAGAGGGGGAATTGGACATGGAACAGGGATTGGGACTGCGACTGAAGAAATGGTTGAAAGAGGCTTTGATGAAGCTTTTAAAAGGAGGAGAGAAATATCTGAGTGAAAGGTTTAGGAAGAGGATATGGACCAAAAGTGGCTGAAGCTCCTGTGATCAAATGGATGGAGGAGGCGGTTTTGCTCTCCAGACTGAGAGCAGAGCAGAATCCTGGCTGGGTCATGAAGCGAAGAGAGATTGGAAGATGGAGCGAGGCCAAGGAGAGGCTTGTAAATGCTGACCAGGATGTGGAAATCAGCCTGATTGGGATGTGAGAGACGTAAAGGGTGATCGGGGAGGATGCTGACAAGTGGAACCTGACCACCAACTGAATGTTTCGTCTGGAGCCCGGGAAAGGTGCGTCTTCATAAAGTTGAGCATGGATCAGTACATCAATAAAAGTGGCTGAGGTCAGCTACTGTTATACTGCTATTGATTTCACACGATAGTGTAGTAATAATAACCTTTAGCCTTCGCTTGTTAAGCAAGAAAGCTTAAGTCAATTTGATGCAGTAATGGGCTATTGACCCAGGGCTGACCATCAAGCAATGGTTACTTTAGTCACTTCAGTAAAGCTAATTAAAAGACACCCCAGTGCATACTGATACATTCATTTCCAAATCATTTCAAACAGTTGATAACAAGACCATAATAGCACCCACAAAGGTCATCTCGGAATACGTCATCCTCTTAAGTTGGGAACTCTGTAGAAGCAAGGCACGGACTGGTGCAGGATGGGACTGAGTCAAAGACAATCTTAAAATTAAAGGGCTGGGTTTTTTGAGCGGGTGCATTCGGCTGGGCCAGAGGTGGGCATGCAACATTCTTCCAACCGTCATCCACCCAGGAATGTGACTTCACACTGGCTGGCCAATGAACGGGCAGCCAAAGTGAACCGAGAGCTAAAGGGATCAAGGGATATGGGGGAAGGGAGAGGATCAGGATATTGAAATCAATGATCAGCCATGATCAAAATAAATGATGGAGCAGGTTCGAAGGGCTGAATGGCCTACTCCTGCTTCTATGTTTCTATGGGAGCACAGAAAGGCTCAACGCTCCTGGGGAGGACAGGAAGATGGAAGGGAGAGAGTGGGAAGAGGGCAGGATAGGTTGGGAAGAGGTCAGGAAGAGGGCATGAGGAGGGTGGGAAGAGGGCGGGAGAGGGTGCAAGGAGGGCATGCAGAGGGCAGGAAGGGAAGAGGTCAGAAAGAGGTCTTAAAGGAGGCGGGAAGAGGGCGGGAAGAGGGTGAGAAGAGGACAGGAAGAGGTCAGGAAGAGAGTGGGAAGCGATCAGGAAGAGGTCAGAAAGAGGGATAGGTAGTCAGGAAAGGGAGGGTGCAGGCTGGTTCTCTCTCAGGGGGGAAACCACAGCGGAGCTGTCTCAGGGAGCAGCAATATAAAACACTGTGATTATTGTGTAGGCAGCACATTCAAACACAAACGTCAGCGTCAGACACTTTCTTTCACTTTTATTTCAGCCCTGACATTTCAGCCCACCCTGGATCGAGAGCGCGGCTAAAACATAAAGGCTACCTGGCCAATCAGTCCACCCGCCAATCATAAAAGTAGGTGGCGGTGGGCCCATGTAAAATTGCTTTGAATTGGCTGCTTAATGGACTAAATTGCCTGATTGATTGTCAGTGGGAGTGCTCGCAAAGTAAAGAAGTCTATGAAAAACATTAAGAAAAACTCAAGTTTTTGATAAGAGATAAGTCAATTAAATTCTCCTTATACGGATGTGCATTTCAATAATTGTTTAACACAGAACTGAGTGTATTATCACATGGTCCGAGTAAGAGAAATATATTAAAACTGGCAGTTTTTGAGTATTTGGATTTGTAAAATATGGAGCTTAGAACTATAACATAGTTGAATCCTTGACTAACCATTGTTAAGTCCAGTGGTGAGTGTGATTTTTAAGTGTATTTTAATGTACTGCATAATTTATAAATCTATGACCCCCCCAATGGTCAATGTTTAACATTGATTCGAGAGTAAATAAGCCAAATTGACCTCTGGTCTAACAAGGGTTTCAGCAGCATTGAGAGGGTGCCATACATCAGAGGTGAAAAAAGCTATTCTTGGTGATAGATAGATGGATGTGAAACACAGGGCCAAACATGACATAAAAGCTTGTGAACCATTGGGTTCAGCTGGAATGAACAGCAGGCTGGGTAGGGAGTGTTAGCTAAGGGTTAATGAGGGTGTGCATGCAAAGTTTCTGATGGGAACCAAATCCTTTGAATTGTTTTGGTCTTGGCATTGGGAAATAGCGGAGAAATTTGATTTGATTTATTATTGCCACATGTATTGGGATACAGTGAAAAATATTGTTTCTTGTGCGCTATGCTGACAAAGCATGCCATTCATAGAGTACATGGGGGAGAACGAAAGGAGAGGATGCAGAATATAGTGATATAGTCATAGTTAGGGTGTAGAGAAAGATCATCATAATGTGAGGTAGGTCCATTCAAAAGTCTGACAGCAGCAGGAAAGAAGCTGTTCTTGAGTTGGATGGTACATCTCCTCAGACTTTTGTATCTTTTTCCCGAAGGAAGAAGGTGGAAGAGAGAAAGACGGGGATGAGCAGGGTCCTTGATTATGCTGGCTGATTTTCCGAGGCAGCGGGAAGTGTAGATGGAGTCAATGGATCGGAGGCTGGTTTGCGTGATGGACTGAGCTATGTTCACAACAAATAAAAGTTAGCCACATACGTAACAGTAACTCCATGCTTACAGGAAAGACAACAGAGAGGTAACACAATTATAAGGAACTGGAGTATGGGGTAACAATGGAACATGAAGGATCACTGATGGGCCTGGCCTCGGGAAGAGAAATCTTTTCATGAGGTGCTGGCCATTTTAAGAAAGAAAGCGATGAAACCAGGGTTAAGAGATTGAGGAATTGCATGAAAGGTCACAGAGAGGTCAGTGGTCAGGATACTGCTCCACAGTTACAGTCCTACAGGATACTATTGTTGATTGTTGAAGTCTGGTCCTGGTACACAATGTAAACAGAATATTGTATATAGAGATATAACAATATTTGCATTTACATTGATTGGTAAACTCGTTGTTTGTGGGTTACGTGGCCATGGAAGTGTTTTAAGAAAATTGGACAGAGGGAACAAAACAGGCCATTCAGCCCTGAAGACTGTTCTGTGCTTCAATTAGATAATGGCCGACTAATACTCCAACTCCATTTCCCTGCCTTCCTTCTATATCCATCGATATCTAAACTGAATAACAATCTATCATCCTTTTAGTTGTAGGGTCTGGTACATACAGGGTTGATGAGGGACTGAGTATGGTACCGCCCACACGGTGATGTGGGAAGGCACATGACCCAGAGCCAGCCTGGAGATGGCCAGTGATGTGTAAAGACCCAGGTGGGATTTTCCAGCAACGCTTGCTGATGTCCATGGCGGACGGGTTATGAGTTGTTAATAAAGACGTTCTGTTCACATCCTCAAGATTACGAAGCCTACTTCATGGGCTGGAACTTTCCAGCCGTTCATGCCAGTGGTAGCTTCAGGTCCCGCCAAGTGCAACCCACCACAGGTTTCCCAGCAGCGAGAGGCGCGTTCAATGAGAAACCCCTTTGACAACGGTGGGACCAGAAGACCCCGCTGTCAGCCAATGGCAGGCCGCCTCTCGCTGCCAGGAAACATGGGGGGGGGGATTGCTGGGTAACTCCCACCCATGGTGTCAGAAGCTGCATTCTTCAATTCTCAGTGTAGAAATTAGCAATGATCCCAGCATCCTCAGTCTTGGTGTGAAAAGAAATGCTCGCTAAAATTCACAACCAACCACCCGGCAATGGGTTTAAGATTATAGTCCCTCGTTCTTGATTGATCCATCAGAGGAAATAGTTTGTCATGTCTTGTGTTTCCCAGAAGTCCGAGATAATCAGACTATCACACTTTGAAACTCAACTGCTACAGCTTCATTGAATATACTTCCCAATTGTAGCATGCGTTACTGACTTAGAATCTTAGAATCCCTACAGCACAGAAAGAGGCCATTCGGCCCATCGAGTCTGCACCGACCACAATCCCCACCCAGGCCCTAACCCCATATCCCTACATATTTACCCACTAATCCCTCTAACCTACGCATCCCAGGACTCTAAGGGCAATTTTTAGCTTGGCCAATCAACCTAACCTGCACATCTTTGGACTGATACACTCCCGTTTGATATACAGACTAGTGAAGTCAGGAGTATTGCAGCATTCTGGAAATATATGTATACACACACAACGATAATATAGTTCCTAACTGTTTTTAACACTGTTCCTCTAAAGTATTGAATCTTTAAACATTTCAAACACCTCACTTAGATGGCCCTTCAGCCATCTAAACTCAAAGGAGTATATACAGATCTCGCTTTCAGTTTTTTAAAAGTTTATTTATTTGTATCACAAGTAGGCTTACATTAACACTGCAATGAAGTTACTGTGAAAATCCCCTAGTCACCACACACTGGCGCCTTTTCGGGTACACTAAAGGAGAGTTTAGCACGGCCAATCCACCTAACCAGCACATCTTTCGGACTGTGGGAGGAAACCGGAACACCCGGAGAATACCCAAGCAGACATGGGGAGAATGTGCAGACTGCGCACAGACAGTGACCCAAGCCGGGTCACTATTGAAACTTCTCTCAACCTCCTCTGCTTTGAGGAAAGCAATCCAGCCTCTCTAACATAACCACATAGCCGAGGTCCCTCATCTTTAACTTCTGCATCTTCATTAAAGGCTTCAAATTCTTCCAAAACACAATAGCCAGAATTGGACAAATTACTTCAGGTGAGGACAAATCACTGTTTTATAAGGATTCATAAGGAGAGATGATGGTCTAGTGGTATTAGTGGGGTGGCATGGTGGTTAGCACAGCTGCCTCACATCGCCAGGGACCCGGGTTCGATTCCCGGTTTGGGTCACTGTCTGTGTGGAGTTTGCACATTCTCCCCGTGTCTGTGTGGGTTTCCTCCGGGTGCTCCGGTTTCCTCCCACAGTCCGAAAGACATGCTGGTTAGGTGCATTGGCCATGCTAAATTCTCCCTCAGTGTACCCGAACAGGTGCCGGAGTGTGGCGACTGGGGGATCTTCACAGTAACTTCATTGCAGTGTTAATGTAAGCCTACTTGTGACTAATAAATAAACTTTACTTTATTATTGCTAGATTATTAATCGAGAAACTCAGCTTTGGGGACCTGGGCTTGAATCCCACCATGGCAGATGATGAAATTTGAATTCAATGAAAAATATCTGGAATTAAGAATCTACTGATGACCATGAAACCATTACCAATTGTCTGGTTCACTAAAGTCCTTTAGGGAAGGAAATCTGCCATCCCTACATGGTCTGGCCTACATGACTTCAGAGTCACAGCAATGTGGTTGACTCTCAACTGCCCTTGGGCAACTAGGAATGGACAATAAATGCTGGCCAGCCAGCGACGCCCACGTCCCACGAATGAATAAAATAAAAACTCGTTTGCTTTTATACCCGATGCCTCCAGTTGTCAATGTATTTTTAACCATTCTCCCTGCCATCTTCAATGATACAGCCCTAGATCTCTCTGTTCCTGAACTTGCTTCAGAATTGTCCCTGTTAGTTTGTACTGCCTCTCACTGCTCCTACCAGAATGTATCTCTTTGCACTGCCCTGCACTAGGTTTCCTCTGCCATGTGTCTGCCCAGTTCACCAGCCACCCCCTGTCCTCCTGAAGCCTATCACCATTCTCCTCACTCTTCATTATCATTCCAGGTTTGGTGTCATTTTCCGAAATGTAGTGAGTGAGCAGATGCAAATTGCAAATTTTAACCATTGCAAAAGCAAAGCTGAATATGGAGTGGCGTTATTCCACTGTGCCAGACAGTTACACAAAATGAATTGTCCATCTTAATCAGCTGGAAGTCTGGTTCTGCTTGGCGATATTATAAATGTGCCCAGGACAATTCCTCTCTCTAATTTTAAATATAGAAGTAAAGTCACTGGGACCGAGGGGCAGACAATGCACCAACAACTTGACAACAGTGGGAGAGTAAACTATTGTGCATTTGGATAGCACCTTTCACAAGGCCAGGGTATCCCAACATGGTTCACAGCTGATGGAGTGCTTTTGAAGTATAGTCACTGCTGTAATTCAGTGAATGTCAGCAAGTTGCTTGACTAGTCTGTGGGACAGCTTTTCTGCAGAAGAGAAATATATTTTGTGAGCGATTTGCATTGATTTCAAAGGCCGTTTGATCATCTGAACCGTGAGCTTTTCAGTTTGGGAGTGTGAGTGAAGGATCCTCGTACATCTTAATCATTGTATGGTGACAGCACGAAGGTAGATCCCATTGGAAACCAGTCTCCATTATTGCCCAGAACACCCCAACACACATAGAGCCAACATGATAAATGTGCTCACTGTGGGTAGTCGGAACATCAATTCTGCCTGATGTCGGGTTTTTAGTTTTGTCCTTGTGGCCAAGCACAATGTCCGAACATCCGTGAGAGTATTTCAGGCTTTTGTTGTGCTCAAGTTTACTTTCTGCAGTTACAGACACACATTACAAACTCTCTTTGTGAGGCTGCATATTAAAGAAGTGTGGTGACCCACTGTAACTACGTATTATATGCCTGGACACACCCCTCCTGCGCCTGACCCGAGACTCCTCCCTTTCCACCTGATCGAGGTATAAAGGTAACGGTTCCTCCCCTCTGCCTCAGTCTGGGCCAGGCTAGCTACAAGGGTGTGTTCCTGTTCTTTGTGATTCAAAGCCTGTTTTATTACACACTCGCTATAGTCCTCATGAATTGATGGTGCATCAAGAAGCCGGCGTGACTTTGGAAAATGGATATAAAGTGGGTATTATTAATTCAGCCACCCATCATAAATCTCTCCCCATTTTCATCGAAAATGAGAGGAATAAAAATCCGGAGAAGTGCATACCTCCAAAGGACACGATCTTACCAGCCGTTCATGCCTCGTTTCCACTGCAGTGAAGTCGGAGAGTTTGGCATCCAGCAAATCTCCATTCACTGCAGCGGGATGGGAAATACTCATCGGCGTGAACAGCCGGAACACATATTCAAGATGGCGCCGGAGCAAGGCGACTTCTTGCGAGATTTGCCCAGCATACCCCTATCATAGAGTGCAGAAAGAGGCCATCTGGCCCATCGAGTCTGTACCGACCACAATCCCACCCAGGCCCTACCCCCATACCCCTACACATTTACCCACTAATCCCTCTAATCTACGCATCTCAGGACACTAAGGGGCAATTTTATCATGGCCAATCAACCTAACCCCCACATCTTTGGACTGTGGGAGGAAACCGGAGCACCCGGAGGAAACCCACGCAGACACGAGGAGAATGTGCAAACTCCACACAGACAGTGACCCAAGCCGGGAATCGAACCCAGGTCCCTGGAGCTGTGAAGCAGCAGTGCTAACCACTGTGCTACCGTGCCGCCCTCTAATTCTATCTTTTACTCTCATTCTATGCTTCTAAAACTGTATTCTAATTCTTTTAAACTCTGTAAAAATGCTTTAATTAATTTTCTCTACACCCCAGCTATGACTGTAACACTACATTCTGCACTCTCTCCTTTCCTTCTCTATGAACGGTATGCTTTGTCTGTATAGCATGCAAGAAACAACACTGTATACCAACACATGTGACAATAATAAATCAAATCCAAGTATTTGTTGCTTCATTTCCTTTCCTGCAAGATTGAAATACACAAATGCCATCCTGTGAGGTAGCAAAGTGCCGGTAAACATGGGGAGGTAGGACGAGGGCCCAGCTGAACCTGGGGATGATAGGTTGGTGGTAATGTTACTGGTCTAAGTAAACCAGAGGCCCAGACTAATGTTCAGGAGTCAGGAGTTCATATCGCACCTAGACAGCTGGGGAAATTTAAATTCGATTCATGAATATAATCAGGAATAAAATGCCAGCCACATTAATAATTATCAGGAAATTACTGGATTATCACTAAACCCATCTGGTTCACTAATGACCAGCAGGGGAGGAAATCTGCTGCTCTCTCTCTATCTGCCTGTGCTTGACTCTTAACCACCCTCTGGCGATAACAAGCCATTCAATCGTGTCAACCCGTGACAGAAAACTTGAGTAAATCCAGGCAGTGCACCCAGCACCAACCCAGGCACCTGAAACCATGAAGGCCCAGTTAAACCTGCAAAGTCCCCCTCACGAACACATGGCGACTTGCTCCAACATTGGGAGAGCAGCACAACAGACACGTCAAGAAACAGGCTGACGTTCACTGATCAGAACAAAGAACAAAGAAAATTACAGCACAGGAACAGGCCCTTCGGCCTCCAAGCCTGCACCGACCATGCTGCCCGACTGAACTAAAACCCCTTACCCTTCCAGGGACCGTATCCCTCTATTCCCATCCTATTCATGTATTTGTCCAGATGCCCCTTAAAAGTCACGACCGTATCCGCTTCCACTACCTTCCCTGGCAGCGAGTTCTAGGCACCCACTACCCTGTGTGTAAAAGACTTGCCTCTTACATCTCCTTTAAACCTTGCCCATCGCATCTTAAACCTATGCCCCCTAGTAATTGACTCTTCCACCCTGGGAAAAAGCTTCTGACTATCCACTCTGTCCATGCCCGTCATAATTTTGCAGACTTCTATCAGGTCTCCCCTCAACCTCCGTCGTTCCAGTGAGAACAAACCAAGTTTCTCCAACCTCTCCTAATGCCCTGGTAACATCCTGGCAAATCTTTTCTGTTCCTGCTCCAAAGCCTCCACATCCTTCTGGTCGTGTGGCAACCAGAATTGAACACGATATTCCAAGTGTGGCCTAACTAAGGTTCTATAAAGCTGCAACATGACTTGCCAATTTTTAAACTCAATGCCCCGGCCGATTAAGGCAAGCATGCCATATGCCTTCTTGACTGCCTTCTCCACCTGCATTGCCACTTTCAGTGACCTGTACACCCAGATCTCTCTGCCTATCAATAAAAGGGTTCTGCCATTTACTGTATATTTCCTATCTGTATTAGACCTTCCAAAATGTATTACCTCACATTTGTCCGGATTAAACTCCATCTGCCATCTCTCTGCCCAAGTCTCCAACTGATCTATATCCTGCTGTATCCTCTGATGGTCCTCGTCGCTATCCGCAAATCCACCAACCTTTGTGTCGTCCACAAACTTACTAATCAATCCAGTTACATTTTCCTCCAAATCATTTATATATATATTACAAACAGTAAAGGTCCCAGCACTGATCCCTGAGGAACACCACTTGTCACAGCCCTCCATTCAGAAACACACCCTTCCACTGCTACCCTCTGTCTTCTATGACCGAGCCAGTTCTGTATTCACCTTGCCAGCTCACCTCTGATCCCAAGCGACTTCACTTTCTGCACCACTGCCTTGCAGCTAATGTCCTCTTTCACCAAGTCTCGGTATGCCCTGTCCCACGGGCAAGACAGACCCACCGTAATTGGCAACAACACTGTGGCACACAGGAGGGAATGGCCCCGGGAGACTTCCACATTGAGCAGAGGTGCCGTGAAGTTTCAAGCTCTGGAAACTGCCGATCAGCGCCTCGCGCCCTCCCTCGGCTGAAGAAACTCCTCCAAACTACTCGGAAGAAACTTTGAGGGCAAGAGCAGCGAGTGTATTGTGCGTCAGGGACTTCAATATCCATCGCCAAGACTGATCCCTTAACACCTTTATTGATAGAAGCTAGCCAAGACTGGAAGGACATATCAGCCAGTCTAAATCAGTATAATGTGGACAAATGTGACATTGCCCAGTTTGGCAGGAAGAATAAACATGAAGCTATTATCTCAGTGGTGAGAGACTGCAGAACTCTAAGATTCTGAGGGATCTGGGTGTCCCAGTGATTGAATCACAAATGGCTGGTATACAGACAGAGCAAATGATCAGGAAAACTAATAGCAAGTTTATTGTGAGGGGAACTGATTACAAAAGTAGGAAGGTGATGCTTCAGTTGTACAGAGTATTGGTGAGGCCACATCTGGAGTATTGTGCACAGTATTGGTCTCCTTATTTAAGGAAAGATGGAATTGTGAGAGAAGCCATTCAGAGAAGGTTTACGAGACTGATACCAGGAATGGGTGGGTTGTCTTATGAGGAAACGTTGGACAGGCGAGGTTTGTATCCACTAGAGTTTAGAAGAATAAGAGGCAACTGGATTGAAACCCTTAAGATCCTGAAGGGTATTGACAGGGTGGATAGGGATGTCAAGGCTTGATAAGCAAAGGGGTAAAAGATTATTGGTGATAGGAGGGAGTGTAGATTTGAGGTTACAATCAGATCATCCATCATCTTATTGAATGGCCACCAGTGACCCTGGAACTGGGCAGTGTGACACTGGATCTGGTCAGCGTGACACTGGATCTGACCGCCAGTGATCCTGGATCCAGCCGCCAGTGACCCTCGATCTGGCCGCCAGTGACCCTGGATCCGGCCGCCAGTGACCCTGGATTCGGGCGCCAGTGACCCTGGATCTGGCCGCCAGTGACCCTGGATCCGGCCGCCAGTGACCCTGGATCCGGCCGCCAGTGACCCTGGATCCGGCCGCCAGTGACCCTGGATCTGGCCGCCAGTGACCCTGGATCCGGCCGCCAGTGACCCTGGATCCGGCCGCCAGTGACCCTGGATCCGGCCGCCAGTGACCCTGGATCTGGCCGCCAGTGACCCTGGATCCGGCTGCCAGTGACCCTGGATCCGGCCGCCAGTGACTCTGGATCCGGCCGCCAGTGACTCTGGATCCGGCCGCCAGTGACTCTGGATCCGGCCGCCAGTGACCCTGGATCCGGCCGCCAGTGACTCTGGATCCGGCCGCCAGTGACTCTGGATCCGGCCGCCAGTGACTCTGGATCCGGCCGCCAGTGACCCTGGACACCGCAGCAGTGGGTGGGGGGAGTGTCTGTTGGGTGGATGTTCCAGCCTCAATGTTCTTGTGGGTCCATCTTGTCTCTTCAACAGTAAGTCAGTGATGTCGGCCTCTTTTAACTATGCACCTGGATATGATTTGATTTGATTTATTATTGTCACATGTATTAGTGAAAACTATTGTTTCTTGCGTGCTATACAGACAAAGCATACCGATCATAGAGAAGGAAACGAGAGAGTGCAGAATGTAGTGTTACAGTCATAGCTAGGGTGTAGAGAAAGATCAACTTAATGCAAGTCCATTCAAAAGTCTGACAGCAGCAGGGACGAAGCTGTTCTTGAGTCGGTTGGTACTTGACCTCAAACTTTTGTATCTTTTTCCTGGTGGAAGAAGGTGGAAGAGAGAATGTCCGGGGTGCGTGGGGTCCTTAATTATGCTGGCTGCTTTGCCGAGGCAGCAGTAAGTGTAGACAGAGTCAATGGATGGGAGGCTGGTTTGAGTGATGGACTGGGCTTCGTTCATGACCCTTTGTAGTTCCTTGCGGTCTTGGGCAGAGCAGGAGCCATACCAAGCTGTGATACAACCAGAAAGAATGTTTTCTACGGTGCATCTGTAAACGTTGGTGAGAGTCATAGCTGCCATCATGTCCACATTGCCACAGAAAATGAATGAGGGAAGCTGAGAGCGGGAGGGCAAGTGGGAGGGAGAGGGAGGGCGAGTGGGAGGGCGAGTGGGAGGGAGAGGGAGGGCGAGTGGGAGGGCGAGTGGGAGGGAGAGGGAGGGCGAGTGGGAGGGCGAGTGGGAGGGAGAGGGAGGGAGAGGGAGGGTGAGTAGGAGGGAGAGGGACTGCGAGTGCGAGGGAGGGAGGGAGAGGGTTTGCGAGTTGGAGAGATGGAAGACGAGGGATGGTGAGTGTGAAGGAGGGAGTGAGAGGGACCATGATGGGAGGGAGGGAGGGTTGGAGGGAGTGAGAGGGCTGTGGGGGAGAGGGGCTATGAGTAGGAGGGAGGGAGGGAGGGAGGGGGACTGTGAGTGGAAAGGGCAGCGAGAGCAGCAGTGAATGGAAGAAATAATCATTCTTGTTCACCAGTTACAGGAGAAACAACGACAGGTTTATGTGCAGGTGACGGCTACACAGAGACTGGCAGCCTGGTGGCTGCAGCCAGCTCCCGAGCTCACCGGGGTGACCACCCACCCTGCTGTCTGACTGGTTCCCTGAGTCATGTGATCCTTATTCTGCAACGTGATTGTTAAAGGGACAGTCACTGGGTGGGAGAGCTGGGGGCGGGGGGGGGGGGGGGGGGGGGGGGGGGGGGGGAGCGGGGGGGGGGGCGAGGGAGCGGGGGTGGGGGAGCGGGGGTGCGGGGGCAGGGAGGGGGGGCGGGGCAGGGAGAAGGGGGCGGGGGAGTGGGGGAGTGGGAGCGGGGGCGGGGGAGAGGGGGCGGGGAAGCGGAGGTGCGGGGGCGGGGAGAAGGGGGCGGGGAGAAGGGGGCGGGGAGAGGGGGGATGGGGCGGGGAGAGGGGGGCGGGGTGGGGCGGCTGGGGGGCGGGTGCGGGGTAAGGGGGAAGGGGAAGGGGGAAGGGGGGGTGGGGGAAGGGGAATGGGCGGGGGAAAGGGTTGGGGAGGGGGGCGGGGGAGCGGGGGCGGGGGAGGAGACAGAGGGGGGGACGGGACGGAACGGGAAGGGGACGGGGGAGGGGGCGGAGGAGGGGACGGGAGGGGACGGGGGAGGGGACGGGGAGGATGGGGGGGGCGGGGGATGGGGCGGGGGAGGGGGCGGCGGCGGGAGAGGGGGCGGGAGAGGGGGCTGGGGCGGGCCGGGGGGTGCGGGGGCGGGCCGGGGGAGGGGCAGGCTGTGGGGGGGGGAGGAGGCGGGCCAGGGGGGAGTGGGTGGGCCGGGTGGAGGGGGAGGCCCGGGGGGGAGTGGGCGGTCCGGGGGGGAGGGGGCGGGGGGGGGAAGAGGGGGCGGGCCAGGGGGTGGGGCGGGCCGGGGGGAGGGGGTGTGCCGGGAGGGGGGGAGGGGGGGGGCCGGGGGGCCGGGGGGGGGCGGTGGGAGGAGGAGGCGGGCCGGGATGGGGAGGGGGCGGGCCGGGAAGAGGGGGCGGGCCGGGGGGAGAGGGCGGTCCGGGGGGGGAGGGGGAGGGGGCGGGCAGGGGGGAGGGGGCGGGCTGGGGGGGAGGGGGCGGGCCGGGGGAGGGGGCAGGCCGGGGGGGGAGGGGGCGTGCCAGGGGGTGGGGTGGGCTGTGGGGGGGGGGGAGGGGGTGGGCCGGGGGGAGGGGATGGGGTGGGGAGAGGGAGGCGGGGCGGGGAGAGGGGGCAGTGCGGGGAGAGGGGGGCGGGGTGGGGAGAGGGGGCAGGGCGGGGAGAGGGGGGCGGGGTGGGGAGAGAGGGCAGGGTGAGGAGAGGGGGTGGGGTGGGGAGAGGGGGCGGGGTGGGGAGAGGGGGGCGGGGAGAGGGGGGCGGGGTGAGGAGAGGGGTGCGGGACAGGGAGTGGGGGGCGGGGTGGGGAGAGGGGGGCGGGGCGGGGAGAGGGGGCGGGGCGGGGAGAGGGGGACGGGGCGGGGAGAGGGGGCGGGGTGAGGAGAGGGGGGTGGGGAGAGGGGGGCGGGGCGGGGAGAGGGGGCGGGGTGGGGAGAGGGGGGCAGAGTGGGGAGAGGGGGCTGGGCAGGGAGAGGGGCGGGGCGGGGAGAGGGGGACGGGGTGGGGAGAGGGGCGGGGCGAGGAGAGGGGGGCGGGGTGGGGAGAGGGGGCAGTGCGGGGAGAGGGGGGCGGGGTGGGGAGAGGGGGCAGGGCGGGGAGAGGGGGGCGGGGTGGGGAGAGAAGGCAGGGTGAGGAGAGGGGGGTGGGGTGGGGAGAGGGGGCGGGGTGGGGAGAGGGGGGGCGGGGAGAGGGGGGCGGGGTGAGGAGAGGGGTGCGGCACAGGGAGTGGGGGGCGGGGCGGGGAGAGGGGGGCGGGGCGGGGAGAGGGGGCGGGGCGGGGAGAGGGGGACGGGGCGGGGAGAGGGGGCGGGGCGAGGAGAGGGGGGTGGGGAGAGGGGGGCGGGGCGGGGAGAGGGGGCGGGGTGGGGAGAGGGGGGCAGAGTGGGGAGAGGGGGCTGGGCAGGGAGAGGGGCGGGGCGGGGAGAGGGGGACGGGGCGGGGAGAGGGGCGGGGCGAGGAGAGGGGGGCGGGGAGAGGGGGCGGGGCGGGGAGAGGGGGCGGGGCAGGGAGAGGGGCGGGGCGGGGAGAGGGGGACGGGGCGGGGAGAGGGGCGGGGCGAGGAGAGGGGGGCGGGGAGAGGGGGGCGGGGCGGGGAGAGGGGGCGGGGTGGGGAGAGGGGGGCGGGGTGGGGAGAGGGGGCGGGGCGGGGAGAGGGGGGCGGGGAGAGGGGGGCGGGGAGAGGGGGCGGGGCAGGGAGAGGGGGCATGGCGGGGAGAGGGGGTGGGGGAGGTGGAGGAAGGAGGAAGGGGGAGAGGGGGAGGGAGGAGGAGAGGGGGAGGGAGGAGGAGAGGGGGAGGGAGGAGGAAAGGGGGAGGGAGGGGGAGGGAGGGGGAGAGGGGGAGGGAGAGTGGGAGGGAGGGGGAGGGAGGGGGAGAGGGGGAGGGAGGGGGAGAGGGGGAGGGAGGGGAGAGGGAGGGGGTAGGGGTGAGGGAGCATGGGAGGGAGGGCGGGGAGAGGGGGCAGGGCGGGGAGAGGGGGTGGGGAGAGGTGGAGGAAGGGGGAGAGGGGGAGGGAGGAGAGGGGGAGGGAGGAGAAGAGGGGGAGGGAGGAGGAGAGGGGGAGGGAGGAGGAAAGGGGGAGGTAGGGGGAGAGGGGGAGAGGGTAGGGGTGAGGGAGCAGGGGAGGGGATGGAAAGGGAGGAGTGGGGCAGAGTGGGAGAGGGGGGAGGGGGGATGGGGGGAGGGTTGGGGGGTAGGGGGAGCGGGAGAGTTACTAAGCAGGCTGTAGCAAAGACAAAGGTTCACAAAGCTTTAGACTCAAAACCGATAGCTGTGAATTCTGGCTGTTAACTCCACTTGATGAATCACATCAGAATTGACTCTGTTCCATTCACTTACTGTGTTTACCCCAGTCCAACGCCGGCATCTCCACATCATGACTACCATAGACACCACAAACTGCCGGCTCCAAGTGGAGAGGATCGCCAAGAAGATCGCGCATATCGACACAGACATCAAGTTTCTACAAAGATGCAAGAAAGCAGACAAGATACCGAAAGGACTACAGATCACGAACCCACTCAGGTCAACCTATAACACAGACTACGCTGAGAGACTTTGCCGTCGCACCTCTCTCACCCTCCTCAACCACCTCATACACCAACTCTACAGCAAACGCCGCAGCCTGGAAACCAAGATCGAATCCATATTCTCAACTTGCGCTCAGGACGCAGACCAGCTGCGAAACTCTGCCAAGCAGACGAGACAAAGGAACTACACCATCTACATGCACACCAAGAACAGGAAACTTGAGAAACTCGGCATCACCACCAGCAGCAACCAAGCCTCCCCCGGTACCACAGTAGGAAACAGTCCCACTGCAGGGAAGTCCATTGTCAACTTGTCCGACTACACACTTCAACCAGATGAAATCGAAGTTCTCAGCCGAGGGCTTAATTTTTGCCCCACCACCAAAATAGACCCCATCAGTCTCGCAGCAGACACAGAGGAATTCATCAGGCGAATGAGGCTGAGGGAGTTCTTCCACAAACCCCAAGAGGCCAACAACGAACACAATGAGACAGCCAATGAACTGGAACAGCCGACAGAGAGATCCGCAGTGCATCCGAAGAGGAAAGAGTCGAATTGGACTCCTCCGGAAGGCCGCTGCCCTCGACTTGACATGTATGCCCAAGCCGTCAGGAGGTGCGTCAACACCAAATTCATCAGCCGCACTCACAAGACAGCCCCGAACATCACCCAAGCACAACGTAACGCCATCCACGCTCTCAAGACCAACCGCAACATTGTCATCAAACCAGCAGACAAAGGAGGGGCCATCGTCATACTGAACAGAACGGATTACTGCAAAGAAGTGTACCGACAACTCAACAACGAGGAACACTACAGACAGTTACCTGCAGATCCGACCAAAGAACACACCCGTCAACTCAACACTCTGATCAAGACCTTTGATCCGGACCTTCAGAACACCCTCCGTGCTCTCATCCCACGTACTCCCCGCGTTGGAGATCTCTACTGCCTCCCGAAGATACACAAGGCAAACACACCCGGCCGTCCCATCGTATCGGGCAATGGGACCCTGTGCGAGAACCTCTCCGGCTATGTCGAGGGCATCCTGAAACCCATTGTACAAAGAACCCCCAGCTTTTGTCGCGACACGACGGACTTCCTACAGAAACTCGGCACACATGGAGCAGTTGAACCAGGAGCGCTCCTCGTCACAATGGATGTCTCAGCACTCTACACCAGCATCCCCCATGACGATGGCATTGCTGCAACGGCCTCAGTGCTCAGCGCCAACAACTGCCAGTTTCCAGATGCAATTTTACATCTCATCCGCTTCATCCTGGACCACAATATCTTCACCTTCAACAACCAGTTCTTCATCCAGACACACGGAACAGCCATGGGGACCAAATTTGCACCTCAATATGCCAACATCTTCATGCACAGGTTCGAACAAGACTTCTTCACCGCACGGGACCTTCAACCGGTGCTATACACTAGATACATCGATGACATTTTCTTCCTTTGGACTCATGGTGAACAATCACTGAAACAACTCTATGATGACATCAACAAGTTCCATCCCACCATCAGGCTCACCATAGACTACTCTCCGGAATCGGTTGCATTCTTGGACACGCGCATCTCCATTAAGGACGGTCACCTCAGCACCTCACTGTACCGCAAGCCCACGGATAACCTCACGATGCTCCACTTCTCCAGCTTCCACCCTAAACACGTTAAAGAAGCCATCCCCTACGGACAAGCCCTCCGTATACACAGGATCTGCTCGGATGAGGAGGATCGCAACAGACACCTCCAGACGCTGAAAGATGCCCTCATAAGAACAGGATATGGCGCTAGACTCATTGATCAACAGTTCCAACGCGCCACAGCGAAAAACCGCACCGACCTCCTCAGAAGACAAACACGGGACACAGTGGACAGAGTACCCTTCGTTGTCCAGTACTTCCCCGGAGCGGAGAAGCTACGGCATCTCCTCCGGAGCCTTCAACATGTCATTGATGAAGACGAACATCTCGCCAAGGCCATCCCCACACCCCCACTTCTTGCCTTCAAACAACCGCACAACCTCAAACAGACCATTGTCCGCAGCAAACTACCCAGCCTTCAGGAGAACAGTGACCAAGACACCACACAACCCTGCCACAGCAACCTCTGCAAGACGTGCCGGATCATCGACACAGATGCCATCATCTCACGTGAGAACACCATCCACCAGGTACACGGTACATACTCTTGCAACTCGGCCAACGTTGTCTACCTGATACGCTGCAAGAAAGGATGTCCCGAGGCATGGTACATTGGGGAAACTATGCAGACGCTGCGACAACGGATGAATGAACACCGCTCGACAATCACCAGGCAAGACTGTTCTCTTCCTGTTGGGGAGCACTTCAGCGGTCACGGGCATTCGGCCTCTGATATTCGGGTAAGCGTTCTCCAAGGCGGCCTTCGCGACACACGACAGCGCAGAGTCGCGGAGCAGAAACTGATAGCCAGGTTCCGCACACACAAGGACGGCCTCAACCGGGATATTGGGTTTATGTCACACTATTTCACATAAATATTTCTGCTTTTTTCCTCCTGAGTCTTTATCATGCGATCCTAGAATCAGAATTTATGTCACACTATTTGTAACTCCCACAGTTGCGTGGACCTGCAGAGTTTCACTGGCTGTCTTGTCTGGAGACAATACACATCTTTTTAGCCTGTCTTGATGCTCTCTCCACTCCCATTGTTTTGTTTCTTAAAGACTGGATTAGTTGTAAGTATTCGCATTCCAACCATTATTCATGTAAATTGAGTCTGTGTCTTATAAGTTCTGTTTGTGAACAGAATTCCCACTCACCTGAAGAAGGGGCTCAGAGCCTCGAAAGCTTGTGTGGCTTTTGCTACCAAATAAACCTGTTGGACTTTAACCTGGTGTTGTTAAACTTCTTACTGTGTTTACCCCAGTCCAACGCCGGCATCTCCACACCATTCACTGTTGTCAGGGAGTCTACAAGCTCTTTGCTCCTGGGCTAGAGTGTCAGTAAACTTCATTTCATCATCAGGACACGCACGGCCATGATAATTCTGTACATGGTATTGAACAAAATTACAGCACAGGAACAGGCCCTTCAGCCCTCCGAGCCTGCACCGATGGACTATTGTGGGGCTGTACGGGCATTCAGCTTAGAGGGCACGCTGCACATTGCCCATGGCCTTTGCAGTATCCAGTCCATTCAACCATTTAGAGTCATAGACGTCTACAGCATGGAAACAGGCCCTTCGGCCCAACTTGTCCATGCTGCCCTTTTGTTTTAAACCACTAAGCTAATCCCAGTTGCCCGCATTTGGCCCATATCCCTCGATACCCATCATACCCATGTAACTATCTAAATGCTTTTTCAAAGACAACATTGTACCTGCCTCTACTACTACCTCTGGCAGCTTGTTCCAGACACTCACCACCCTCTGTGTGAAAAAACTGCCCCTCTGGACACTTTTGTATCTCTCCCCTCTCACTTTAAATCTATGTCCCCTAGTTTTAGACTCCCCTACCTTTGGGAAAAGGTATTGACTACCTCGCTGATCTGTGCTCCTCATTATTTTATAGACCTCTCTAAGATCACCCCTCAGCCTTCTACACTCCAGGGAAACAAGTCCCAGTCTGTCCAGCCTCTCCTTATAACTCAATCCATCAAGTCTGTGATATCATGTGAAGTGAATCAAGGTGTGAGATTCTCTCGCCTCCCCTCAGTGATTTTCTTGGCAGCGGGAGGCAACATGCCGTTTGCTGGCAGCGGGATTCTCTGGTCCAGCTGCTGGCAATGGGAACTCCCATTGAAGCCACACCATGCTGTCAGGAAACACCGGCAGTGGGTGTACAGCCAGTGGGACCAGGGAATCCTGCCGGCATGGACGGTGTGAGAATTCTGGTCAAACTGGTTGAAGAGTTGCATGTATGATACTGCTCACAAGCCAAGATTCATCGTCCATTCGGCATTGCAGGCTGGAGATTGTTGCAAAAGCTGTGGTCCTGTCTTTTGCAGCGTGTGTGCTGGGATCTCCTATCATTCAGGATGGAGATGTTTCTGGAGCCTTCCCCAGTTACTTGCTTAATTGTCAGCCACCTTTTCTGACTGGATGTGGTATTAGAGCTTTTATCTGATCCATTGTTAGTGGGATATTAGCTGTACCTATAACATGTCGTTTCACTGTTGAATGTGTGTGTAACCTTACGCAATGGCCTCAGCAGGTTACCTGTTCGTTCTTAGCTATGTTTGCTGCTCCTGGTATGTTCCTGTATATTCCTCATTGGAGCAGGCTGGATGGTAATGGTGGGGGGAAAGCTTCCTTTGGCCTTTCCAGTATCCAGTGCATTCAGCCGTGGAGATTACAGATCGTGGTTGAATACAACTTTACTGTCACTGACGGCCCACAATGCCTCATTCTTACCTCGTTGTGAGCGTGAGACCTGTTCTGAATCTATCCAATGGAGTTCCACATTTCCTGATGGAGGATGTCTTCTGTGTGAAGATGGGACGTTGTCTCCACAGCACCTGTGCGGTGCTCTCTCTTACCAATATTGTCACGGATAGATGCTTTGGCGAGGATTAGGTCAAATAAGTTTTTCCCTCATCATAAGACCATAAGAGACCATAAGACATAGGAGCGGAAGTAAGGCCATTCGGCCCATCGAGTCCACTCCACCATTCAATCATGGTTGATTTCAACTCCATTTACCCGCTCTCTCCCCATAGCCCTTAATTCCTCGAGAAATCAAGAATTTATCAATTTCTGTCTTGAAGACGCTCAACGTCTCGGCCTCCAGAGCCCTCTGTGGCAATGAATTCCACAGACCCACCACTCTCTGGCTGAAGAAATTTCTCCTCATCTCTGTTCTAAAGTGACTCCCTTTTATTCTAAGGCTGTGCCCCCGCGTCCTAGTCTCCCCTGTTAATGGAAACAACTTCCCTACGTCCATCCTATCTAAGCCGTTCATTATCTTGTAAGTTTCTATCAGATCTCCCCTCAACCTCCTAAACTCCAATGAATATAATCCCACGATCCTCAGACGTTCATCGTATGTCAGGCCTACCATTCCTGGGATCATCCGTGTGAATCTCCGCTGGACCCGCTCCAGTGCCAGTATGTCCTTCCTGAGGTGTGGGGCCCAAAATTGCTCACAGTACTCCAAATGGGGCCTAACCAGTGCTTTATAAAGCCTCAGAAGTACATCCCTGCTTTTGTATTCCAAGCCTCTTGAGATAAATGACAACATTACATTTGCTTTCTTAATTACGGACTCAACCTGCAAGTTTACCTTTAGAGAATCCTGGACTAGGACTCCCAAGTCCCTTTGCACTTTAGCATTATGAATTTTGTCACCGTTTAGAAAATAGTCCATGCCTCTATTCTTTTTTCCAAAGTGTACGACCTCGCACTTGCCCACGTTGAATTTCATCAGCCACTTCTTGGACCACTCTCCTAAACTGTCTAAATCTTTCTGCAGCCTCCCCACCTCCTCAATACTACCTGCCCCTCCACCTATCTTTGTATCATCGGCAAACTTGGCCAGAATGCTCCCAGTCCCGTCATCTAGATCGTTAATATATAAAGAGAACAGCTGTGGCCCCAACACTGAACCCTGCGGGACACCACTTGTCACCGGTTGCCATTCTGAGAAAGAACCTTTTATCCCAACTCTCTGCCTTCTGTCTGACAGCCAATCGTCAATCCATGTTAGTACCTTGCCTCGAATACCATGGGCCCTTATTTTACTCAGCAGTCTCCCGTGAGGCACCTTGTCAAAGGCCTTTTGGAAGTCAAGATAGATAACATCCATTGGCTCTCCTTGGTCTAACCTATTTGTTATCTCTTCAAAGAACTCTAACAGGTTTGTCAGGCACGACCTCCCCTTACTAAATCCATGCTGACTTGTCTTAATCCGACCCTGCACTTCCAAGAATTTAGAAATCTCATCCTTAACGATGGATTCTAGTGGCAATCATCTATACAAACATACGAATAAGGAGCAGGAGTAGGCCACTCAGCCCCTTGTGAGGATCTAACCATCACCCCTTGACATTCAATAGCATTACCATTGCTTAATCCCCCACTATCAATATCTTGGGGGTTACCATTCACCAGAAACTGAACTGCACGAGGCATAGAAACACGGTGGCTACAAGAGCAGGTCAGAGGCTAGGAATCCTATAGTGAGTAACCCACCTCCTGATTCCCCAAAGCCCATCCACCATCTACAAGGCACAAGTCAGCAGTGTGATGGGATACTCCCCACTTGCCTGGATTGGTGCAGCTCCAAAAACATTCAAGAAGCTTAGCACCATCTGGGACAAAGCAGCCCATTTAATTGCTACCCCTTCCACAAACATTCAATATATAAATGATTTGGAGGAAAATGTAACTGGATTGATTAGTAAGTTTGCGGACGACACAAAGGATTTTGCGGATAGCAATGAGGACCATCAGAGGAGACAGCAGGATATAGATCGGTTGGAGACTTGGGCGGAGAGATGGCAGATGGAGTTTAATCCAGACAAATGTGAGGTAATGCATTTTGGAAGGTCTAATACAGATAGGAAATATACAGTAAATGGCAGAACCCTTAGGAGTATTGATAGGCAAAGGGATTTGGGTGTACAGGTACACAGGTCACTGAAAGTGGCAATGCAGGTGGAGAAGGTAGTCAAGAAGGCATATGGCATGCTTGCCTTCATCGGCCGGGCTATTGAGTTTAAAAATTGGCAAGTCAAATTGCCGCTTTATAGAACCTTAGTTAGGCCGCACTTGGAATATAGTGTTCAATTCTGATCGCCACACTACCAGAAGGATGTGGAGGCTTTGGCGAGGGTACAGAAAAGATTTACCAGGATGTTGCCTGGTATGGAGGGCATTAGCCATGAGGAGAGGTTGGAGAAACTTGGTTTGTTCTCACTGGAGCGACGGAGGTTGAGGGGAGACCTGATAGAAGTCTACAAGATTATGAGAGGCATGGACAGAGTGGATAGTCAGAAGCTTTTTCCCAGGGTGGAAGAGTCAATTACTAGGGGTCATCGGTTTAAGGTGTGAGGGGCAAGGTTTAAAGGAGATGTATGAGGCAGATTTTTTTACACAGAGAGTGATGGGTGCCTGGAACTTGTTGCCGGAGGAGGTAGTGGAAGCGGATATGGTAGTGACTTTTAAGGGGTGTCTTGATAAGTACATGAATGAGATGGGAATAGAGGGATATGGTCCCCGGAAGGGTAGGGGGTTTTGGTTCAGTCGGGTAGCATGGTCGATGCAGGCTTGGAGGGCCGAAGGGACTGTTCCTGTGCTGTAATTTTCTTTGTTCTTTCTTCTTCCACCACTGACTAACAGCCGGTGTACCATCTACAAGATGCACTGCAGGAACTCATCAAGGTTCATTAGGCCGCATCTCCCAAACCCACGACTGTGACCATCTAGAAGGACAAGGGCAGCAGATATCTGGGAACACCACCACCTGCAGGTTCCCCTCCAAGCCGCTCACCATCCAGACTTGGAAATATATCGCCATTCCTTCGCAGTCGCTGGGTCAAAATCCTGGAATTCCCTCCCCAGCGGCTGCAATGGTTCAAGAAGGTGGCTCCCCACCACATTCTCAATGAGGGATGGGTAATAAATGCTGGTCCAGCCAGTGAATGCCACATCCCATGAATGAATTTTTAAAACCCTCTCTCTGAATTCACAGACATTCTGCCTGATTACCTTTGTTGATGTGAAGAAATTACTGAGCTATTTTCCTCGCTATTCATAGCAACTAACAGCCAATCAGATGGAAACATTAAAGTTAGCTTTTCCACTTTTAGCTCTTTCTATTTTGAGTTTGTCAAATTGAAACAAATGAATCTTATCTTGAGCCATCGCTACAAAATCCACTCTTCTCTGGGATATGACTCAAATACAAGCTGCAGTATAAAAACAAATGCTCCTTTCATATCTGCCAGTGGAGTGAATGTGGAACTGAATTTAAAGCCGAGAGGTCATGAGTTCATGGTCTAATTGAATTCAGTAATTCTGGTAATTTGTGAATGAGTACGTTACTGTATCGGTGGCTGGAGGAGGCATTTTTCTTCATCGATGTCAATGGTAACATTTAAAAAATGTTATATTATAGAATCATAGAATCCTACTGTGCAGAAGGAGTCCATTCGGCCCATCAAGCCTGTACTGACAACAATCCCACCCAGGCCCCCTATCCCCATAACCCCACATATTTACCCTGCTAATCCCCCTGATAATAAGGGGCAATTTAGCATGGCCAATCCACCTAACCTGCACATCTTTGAACTGTGAGAGGAAACCCACGCAGACACGGGGAGAACGTGCAGACTCCACACAGACAGTGACGCAAGCCTGGACTCGAACCTGGGCCCCTGGCGTTGTGAGGCAGCAATGCTAAACACTGTGCCACCGTGCCGCCCTAAAGGGTTTTTTGTTTCCACTGGTGGTGCACATCTGCTCATTGCACCAATATTGGTGCACATAACTACATTCAGTTGGCACATTGATGGAAAAAGTAAGAAGCAACATTGGCAATGGGCCCTAGCAACATCCCTGCAATAGTACTGAAAACCTGTGCTCCAGAACTGGCCGTCCCCTGGCTAAGTTGTTCTAGTACAGCAACTACCTGGCAAAATGGAAAATTGCCTGTGTATGTCCAGTCCAAAAAATCAGGACAAATCTAATCTCCTCCACCCTATCGATCTATTCTAAATCATCAGCAAATCGATGGATAGTGTCATCGACAGCATTATCAAGCAACACTTACACACTCAGGCTCAGTTTAGATTTCTTCATGGTGATGTGACTCCAGACATTGTTGCAACCTTGGTCCAAACATGAGCAAAAGAGTTGAATTCCAGAGGTGAGGTGAGGGTGACTGCCCTTGACATCAAGGCCGCATTTGACCAAGTGTGGCAGCAAGGAGCTCGAGCAAAACTGGAGTCAATGGGAACCAGGGAGAAAACCTTCTACTGGTTGGAGTCATACCAAAGGCACAAAGGCAAATGGTTGTTGTTGGTCAGGGCCCCGACTTCAGGAAGCGTAGTGGAGGACATGTTCCTGTCTACATGGATGGGGATGAAGTAGAAATGGTCGAGAGCTTCAAGTTTTTAGATGTCCAGATCACCCCCTGTTCTGGTCCCCCCATGCCGACACGAGAGTTAAGAAAGCCCACCAACGCCTCTACTTTCTCAGAAGACTAAGGAAATTTGGCATGTCAGCTACGACTCTCACCAACTTTTACAGATGCACCATAGAAAGCATTCTTTCTGGCTATATCACAGCTTGGTATGGCTCCTGCTCTACCCCAAGATTGCAAAAAACTACAAAGGGTCATGAACTAAGCCAAGTCCATCACTCAAACCAGCCTCTCACCTATTGACTCTGTCTACACTTCCCACTGCCTCGGAAAAGCAGCCAGCATAATTAAAGACAACCCCACACCCCGGACATTCTCTCTTCCACCTTCTTCCTTCAGGAAAAAGATACAAAAGTCTGAGGACACGTACCAACCGACTCAAGAACAGCTTCTTCCCTGCTGCCATCAGGTTTTGAATGGACCTACCTCACATTAAGTTGATTTTTCTCTACACCCTAGCTATGACTGTAACACTACATTCTGCACCCTCTCCTTGCCTTCTCTATGAATGGTATGCTTTGTCTGTATAGCGTGCAAGAAACAATACTTTTTACTGTATATTAATACATGTGACAATAATAAATCAAATAAAATCAAACCAAAAGGCTGATTATCTCAGTGTCAGGATATCATTGCAGAGGTTCTTCATGTTAACACCCTGGACCTAACCAGTTGCTTCATCAATAACCTTCTCACCAACATGTGGCTAGAGGTGGGGATGTTCGCTGGTGGTTGCACCATTCACAATTCCACAAACACTGAAACAGTTCACACCCGCAAATCCTTGGAATCCTCAGCAGCAGCCAGGCTGGTGGAACACTCAAGCTACTCAATTTTCCAACAAGAGGAAATCTAACCATTTCCACAAAAACAAAATACTGTGGATGCTGGAAATAGTCAACAGGTCAGGCAGCAAACTCAGCTCCCAGGTTTCATCAGAACAGTTCTGGTGAATGCTCATGAAATGTTGGGGGCGGTTCTCCCAAAAGTGCTGAATTGGCGGGAAAACTGTTCTAGATCACGACTGTTTTCTCAGTTCAGCTTCTCACCCGAATCTCCGCACTCTGTGCACTGCAGAGGTCCCAGTCATCAAAAACCGAGAGGGCGGGGCCTATTCGCGCCAAAGAGCCTGAAATCGGCGGGATGAGCAGGAACCCATGCATGTGCACATCACTGGGAGATCGCTGAAAAGACCTCCCAGCATCCAGATCACTGCCCTCAAACCCCCCCAGACATCGTTGGCCTCATTGCTGGCTCCCAAAACCACCCCCACAGAAACATCGTTGGCCTCATCGCTGGCCCCCACAACTCCCCCACCGAGATATCGCTGGCCTCATCGCTGGCCCCCAAACCACCCGCCCCACACACATCGCTGGCCTCATCACTGGACCCCACAACCCTCCCACACAGACATTGCTGACCTCATCGCTGACCTCATCGCTGTCCCCCCCACCTCCCCCGTCTCTCCACCCACACAGACATGGCTGCCCACTCACCTCATGCCCCCATGGATCCGGATAATGTGGGAACGCAATCCCTCCATCCCTTGAACATATTGTCCTCACTGCTGTCCTGCAGAGAACTTGCGTTGTGCTGACATGCACAACCCCAGCTTGTGATCATTCCCTCTCTTGAATGGGAGCCTTGAGAGCTGCACCCACCCCTGTGGTGAACCATCGTTGGTTCCCACTGGATAGTACTGAGCCAGGGCTGGCCAGTACTACAAGGATGTATATATGTTACTGTTGGATTGTTGCTATTGTTGCTGTTGGGTTAGGGTGGGGTTGTTACACCTGTGTTTGTTACTGTTGTGGCACATCCCAGTCGGGCTCCGCCTCCTGGGAGAGGTATAAGAGTCCCTGCTCTGGCCGGGACCCCTTCAGTCTGGGATAGTGTACTTAAGTTCTGATAGCTTCATTAATAGTAAATAAAAGCCTTCATTTGCTGAAGCTTCGAGCCTCATGTCTAAATTGATGTGCATCAATTTTATTAACTATTATTAAACTCTCGACGGAAGAAAAAAAGGAAGGAGAGTATGGAGCAAATTCTCAAGCCAGAGCGTCTGACGCTAGATCCACGTGCGGTGGGCGCTTCTAACCCCTTCGACCACTGGCTGAAGTGTTTCGAAGATTACCTGGCAGCCTCCGCAGCGGTCACCACAGATGATGACAGACTCCGGGTCCTCCATGTGAGGGTAGGCGACACAGTCTACCTCGTGATCCGTGCAGCCACCACTTACCCGAGGGCCCTCGAGCTTCTAAAGAAGCGCTATACAAAATCATCTAATGAGATACACGCTCGTTACCTCCTCGCTACACGACGTCGGCAGTCGGGCGAAACCATGGAGGACTATGCCAATGAGCTCTTACAGCTAGCCAGGGGCTGTACTGCAAAGCTGTGTCGGCTGAGCAGAGCATGTACGACCTCGCCCGAGATGCGTTTGTGGCTGGAGTCGGGTCATCATACATCCGTCTCAAACTGCTGGAAAAGGGTAATCTCAATCTTACCCAGGCCATCGAATTAGCAGAAATGCTCGAGTCGGCTTCAAAGAGCTTAGTCTTATATCCAGAGGACCACGTGGAGACAACGTGGCAGGAGCAGTCGCAAATCCCTCCTCGCCCCTCGGGCTCGAAGTGCTGTGTTATGGCGTGCTCCCATTTGGGCCAGACGACGGCTGCAGCCCCATGTGGCCCGCGGTGCTATTTCTGCGGAGGAGCAAAACATACCCGACAAAAGTGTCCCGCTAAAGCAGTAATCTGCACCGCATGCGGTAAGAAAGGTCATTATGCAAAGGTGTGCAGATCGAAACCCAGGAACGGCAGTGCGGCCTGCGATTCTTCGGAGCTGGGATCATCACCATCATCGTCGAAGTCGTCACGGGGTTCGTCCACGTGCGAGTCCAGGACGACGCCATTACGGTCGACGGAGTCGGAGGAGTATGACCACCAGGGGTCGCTGAGTTTGGTGCCCTCACCCACGTGCGATTCATGGGGGCGGCCATGTTGGTCGACGATGACCACGAGCGACCAGCAGGGGTCCTCAGCATCGACTTCAGCTGCCTGCAGTGGCGTTCATGAACCAACGGTGGCGTCGATCATCCTGGACCAGGCTAAGCCTCATAGGCTCGATCGTTCAATGATGGATATCCAGGTAAACAATCATGTGGTGTATTGTCTGTTTGACATTGGGAGCACTGAGAGCTTTATCCACCCTGATACTGTGAAGAGGTGTGGACTCCAGATTCAACCTGCCAAACAGACAATATCTATGGCATCAAGGTCCCGGTCTGTTGCCGTGCTAGGGAGTTGCGTGGTAACCTTGAAAGTACAAGGCACAGTTTACGAGCGCTTCAAGCTCCTTGTGTTGCCGTATCTTTGCGCGCCAATACTTCTCGGACTAAACTTCATGGTCCACTTGAGGAGTGTAATCCTACAGTACGGTGGGCCACTCCCTTCGCTGGCAGTGGGAGAACAGCTGCAGTCTCCAAATTGCCCAACGCACCCCGCCTGCAATCTCTCTACGTTAAAGATCACCACACCCTCTTTATTTCAGAATCTGGTACCAGGCTGCAAGCCCATCGCTACTAAAAGTAGGCGTTACAGCACTGAGGATCGGGTCTTCATCAGATCTGAGGTTCAGCGACTCCTCAAAGAAGGGATCATACAGCCCAGTGTTGGTCCGTGGAGGGCACAGGTTGTTGTGGTCAAGAGCGGGAACAAACCCCGGATGGTCATTGATTACAGTCAGACCATTAACCGATATACGCAGCTGGATGCGTATCCTCTCCCGCGCATATCTGATATGGTCAATCAGATTGCGCAGTACCGGGTGTTCTCCACCATAGACCTCAAGTCCGCCTACCACCAACTCCCCATTCGCCCAGAGGACCGACAATACACGGCTTTTGAGGCGGATGGTCGCTTGTATCATTTTCTTAGGGTTCCCTTTGGTGTCACCAATGGGGTCTCGGTCTTCCAGCGTGCTATGGACCGAATGGTGGACCAGAACAGGCTGCGGGCTACCTTCCCGTACCTGGATAATGTCACCATCTGCGGCCATGATCAGCAGGACCATGACACAAACCTCCATAACTTCTTACGCACTGCATCTCGCCTGAATTTGACCTACCACAGGGAGAAGTGTGTGTTCCGTACGCGCTGTTTAGCCATCCTGGGATACGTGGTGGAAAACGGGGTCATTGGCCCTGATCCAGACCGTATGCGCCCCCTTGCTGAACTTCTCTTGCCCGCTAGCGCAAAAGCACTGAGAAGATGCCTAGGCTTCTTCTCCTATTATGCGCAGTGGGTCCCCAACTACGCGGACAAAGCCCGTCCGCTTATTAAGTCCACGACTTTTCCCCTCACGCCAGAGGCCCAATTGGCCTTCAAGAAATTGAAAGACGACATCGCGAAAGCCACGATGCACGCGGTAGACGAATCCATCCCCTTTCAGGTGGAAAGCGATGCATCTGATTTCGCCCTGGCCGCCACACTTAACCAGGCGGGCAGGCCCGTCGCATTTTTTTCCCGCACCCTCCAAGGCCCCGAAATTCGGCATTCAGCGGTGGAAAAGGAGGCCCAGGCCATTGTGGAGGCCGTCAGACACTGGCGCCATTACCTGGCGGGAAAGCGGTTCACCCTGATCACGGACCAGCGGTCGTGGCGTTCATGTTTAACAACACGCAGAGGGGCAAGATCAAGAATGACAAGATCTTGAGGTGGAGAATTGAACTCTTCACCTATAACTACGATATCATGTATCGTCCAGGGAAACTCAATGAGCCCTCGGATGCCCTCTCGCGCGGAACATGCGCTAGTATTCAGGAGGATCGCTTGAAGTGGGGATGTTCATTGATGATTGCACAATGTTCAGTACCATTCGCGACTCCTCAGATACTGAAGCAGTCCATGTTCAAATGCAGCAAGACCCGGACAATATTCAGGCTTGGGCTGACAAGTGGCAAATAACATTCATGCTACACAAGTGCCAGGCAATGACCATCTCCAATAAGAGTGAATCTGACCATGGCCCCTTGACATTCAATGCCATTACCATGGTTGAATCCCCCACTATCAACATCCTGGGAGTTATCATTGACCAGAAACTGAACTGGAATAGCCACATAAATACTGTAACTACAAGAGCTGGTCAGAAGTTGGGAATTCTAGTGAGCAACTTACCTCCTGAATCATAGAGGTTTACAGCATGGAAACAGGCCCTTCAGCCCAACTTGTCCATGCCGCTCAGTTTTGACCCCTAAGCTAGTCCCAGTTGCCCACATTTGGCCCATATCCCTCTATATCAATCTTACCCATGTAACTGTCTCAATGCTTTTTCAAAGTCAAAATTGTACCCGCCTCTACTACTACCTTTGGCAGCTCGTTCCAGACACTCACCACCCTGTGTGTGAAAAAATTGCCCTTCTGTATCTCTCCCCTCTCACCTTAAACCTATGCCCTCTAGTTTTAAACTCCCTTACATTTGGGAAAAGATGCTGACTATCTACCTTATCTATGCCCCTCATTATTTTATAGACCTCTCTAAGATCACCCCTCAGCCTCCTACGCTCCAGGGATAAAGTCCCAGTCTATCCAGCCTCTCCTTATAACTCAAATCATCAAGTCCCGGTAGCATCTCAGTAAATATTTTCTGCACTCTTTCTAGTTTAATAATATCCTTTCTATAATAGGATGACCAGAACAGAAGAGGAGCCGATTGCCTAATGGTATTATCACTATTAATCCAGAAACTCAGCTAATGTTCTGAGGACCTGGGTTCGAATCCCACCATGGCAGATGGTGGAATTTGAATTGAATAAAAAATATCTGGAATTAAGAATCCACTGATGACTATGAAACCATTGTTGGAAAAACCCATCTGGTTCACTAATGTCCTTTAGGGAAGGAAATCTGCTTACCTGGTCTGGCCTACATGTGACTCCAGAGCCACAGCAATGTGGTTGACTCTCAACTGCCCTCGGGCAACTAGGGAAGGGCAATAAATGCTGGCCAGGCAGCAACGTCCCATGTCCAATGAATGAATAAAGAAAACTACACACAGTATTCCAAGGTGGCCGTACCAATGTCCTGTACAACTCCTGTATTCAATGTTTTGACAAATGAAACCATGCCGAATACCTTCTTCACCACTCTGTCCACCTGTGACTCCACTTTCAAGGAGCTGTGAACCTGTACCCCTCGATCTCTTTGTTTTATAACCCAACGCCCTGCAAGGTACAAGTCAGGAGTGTGATGGAATACTCCCCACTTGCCTGGATGGGTGCAGCTCCAACAACACTCAAGAAGCTCAACACCCTCCAGGACAAAGCAACCCCCTTGATTGGCACCCCATTCAGCAACTGAGGCATTCACCCCCTCCACCACCGACGCACAGTGGCAGTAGTGCTTACCATTTACAAGCTGCACTGCAGGAGCTCATCAAGCCTCCTTCAACAGCATCTTCCAAACCACAACCTCTGCCACCTGGAAGAACAAGGTTGCATAGTAACACCACTGCCTATAAGTTTCCCTCCAAGTCACTCGCCATCCTGAGTTGGAAACATTCACTGTTCCTTCACTGTCACTGAGTCAGAATCCTGGAACTCCCACTCTTACAGCACTGTGGGTGTACCTACCCCACAGGGACTGCAGCGCTTCATGATGGTGGCTGATCATCAGTTTCTCAAGGGTAATTAGAGATGGGCAATAAATGCTGGCTTTCCCAATGACTCTCTTTGTTAAGTTTATTTATAGGTGTCACAAGGAGGTTGACATTAACACTGCAATGAAGTTACTGTGAAAATCCCCTGGTCGCCACACTCTGGTGCCTGTTTGGGTACATTGAGGGAGAATTTAGCACGGCCAATCCACCTAACCAGTCTTTCAGACTGCGGGAGGAAACCGGAGCACCCGGAGGAAACCCACGCAGACACGGGGAGAATGTGCAGACTGCACACAGACAGTGACCCGAGCCGGGAATCGAGCCTGGGTCCCTGGCACCGTGAGGCAGCAGTGCTAACCACTGTGCCACCGTGCCGTATGAACAAATAAAAACAAACTCGAATTAGAACTTATTACATCACAATTCCCTGATCTGTTTCCTCAATCAGCTCGGAAAAAATTCCCTAATTAATAGGAAGCCAGCGATTGACATTTAATCTCTTTACATTTGAATTCTTTTTGAATGTTTGTTTCTTATGGAAAGGTCATGGAAGGTCACTCGGAACTAATTAGAATTCATCGTTCTGGTGCTCAGCGCATTGCCACAGATTGACATATTTCCCACAAAACTATCGACTCACAAGCATGCCCAGCTTTGTGTTTATCTGCACTTTGAATTCACTCCAGTAAACGCTTTGCCTCATAACCTTCAGTCCACATGATTTTGTATGTCAGGTTATTTGTCTTTTAATACCTGGGGAAAGATGTTACCTTGACTGGAAGTTCAAAGCATGATTGAGGTAGACAGGTGCCATTACTCCTGGGTTTCACTTCTGTAATATATCCTAGAATCATAGAATCCAGTGCAAAAGGAGGCCATTCGGCCCATCGAGCCTGCACCGACAACAATCCCACCCAGGTCCTATCCCTGTAATCCCATGTATTTACCCTGCTAGTCCCCCTGATACTATGGGCCAATTTAGCATGGCCAATCCACTTGACCTGCACATCTTTGAAGTGTGGGGGGAAACCAGAGCACCCGGAGGAAACCCATGCCGACACTGGAAGAATATGCAAACTCCACACCGGCAGTGACCCGAGGCCGGAATTGAACCCTGGCGCTGTGAGGCAGCAGTGCTAACCACTGTGCCACCTCTATGTCTATGCCTTAACTGGAGGCTAATAGCAAATGATGCTTGCAAATGGTTGCGAGTGTGAACCACCCCCGTCACTCCATCGCCAAACCCGTGTTCCTCGGCCAGGAAAGAGCGGGAAGCTGATTATTGTTGAATTTCAGCAATGGTTATAGTTCAGAATCTTTATTCCTTTGACCAATTTCCAATTGGGAGGATGCGTCTTTGGGCCTGATCTGCTGTTTGTTCTGCTGCTGTTTGACAGCTGGAATATAATTGTGGAAATGAATCCCTCCAGCACAGCGGAGGAAGTTGACGCTGACTAACTTCCACATTAAACTACAACTGCTGAGGCAAAAACCCACAAACAAACTCTCTCCAGTCAGAATAGATTGTAGAACACACAGAATGAAACTAAAATGGAGAAGTAGTTGAGAGAAGTCAGTGAACACTGCACCAACTATTCTAAGTCAATTGTACAAGAGTATTAGAGGTTGTGATTGGAGAGTCAACTACAACAATGATTTCAGCAACAATAATGGCAATATTAGCCGTAAGACAATTGTGTCAATGAGAGTCAAGCATGCTGGGATTTTTGGGTCAAGTTATAATCAAAAACAGATGCAGGCCGCAAAGTTGCTGCAAGTTGTGACCTGGCCCGTGGACTGTGACCTGACACCTCCTGTGTTGACCAAATAAGGATAGTTGTTTGGACCAAGCTAGACATGTTGGAGCCATTGTTACTATATATGGGTTCAGGCTATGTGACCTACATACCATTATGGAGTTGTTTGTGAGTAATTCCACTGGCCTGATCGAACAATGTGATGGGTTTCTAGTCACACCACTGGCTGATTGCCAGGGAACTCTCTGGAAGGTTGGGACAGTGTGAGGAGAAAGACATGTCCTTGTCTTCAGTAAGAAATCGGAGACTAACCATCGCAAGTGTGCCCTGAAAGAACATCTTCAGAGAAGACAAAGCACCATGTGGGAAATCTACATTGGGAACGGACATGGCCACCTTGTTCCGAAGCGGGTAGTATTCATTTCGGTTAAAGAGTTAATGTTGAAGTGTGAGAGTTGCAACTGTTGTAAGTTTGAGTTTGGTACCTAAAGTGTTAAATAAATTAAAGTTTGTTTAAGAGAGTTTGAGTCGACAGTTGTATTGTTTTCCCATTCTCCTTGGGGGGCGATTGCCCCCAAGAATTCCACGTGTTGAATTCGCATAAAGACTGGAGTAATTCCCGTTGGGGTTTTTTAGCAGGATTTTCAAAATGAATCTCCCACACTCTGTGCACTGCAGAATGCCTCAGCGTGAATCATGCTGAAAATCTATGGGCAGGGCCTATTCCCGCTGGAGAGGCTGCCAGCATAGCACTGAGCGGGCCACTGCACACGCACCAATCTGTCAGTGCTGAGATTGGCGCATGCACAGTGGCCCTGCACTGCCAGCCTCCCAAACGCAGGCCAGCCTCGTGATCCCCACAGCGCCGGCCCTCCCATCCCCTCTATGCCCCGATCGCTGGCCCCTGAACACGCCCAGGCCAGCCTTGACCGCCCCCACCCCCCCCCCCCAGCCAGCCTTGATGTCCTCCTCCCGGTAGCCCCGATCTCCCAATTCCCCCCCCCCCCCCCAAATTCCCCCCTTTCCCTCCCCGGCAGTCCCGACCTTCCCCGCCCCGGCAGTCCCAACACCCCCCCCCCCCCACCCCCCAACCAGGCTGACAACATCCCCCCTTCAGTCACTCAGCCCAAATGCAGAGTGACGGCGGGACCCCCCCCACCCCCCACCGATCACACCCCCAGAGGCACCGCCCCATCATGCCCCACCCTATTAGGCCCCACCCTCTTGGCACTGCCCAAACCCAGTGGGCAGTGCAATGTGCCCCCGGGGCATTGGCATTTTGCCCCTTGGGCAGTCCCAGGCTGGCACTGCCAATGGGGCAAGGCCCCGGTTCCCACTGGGGGCTTCGATTGCCCCCCCCCTTCACTCTGCCAGCTTCCTGCAAGTGGGGAGCTATAGTAAACCCCACTGGAGTGAAGCACCCCTGGCAGGGAGGGAGAGGCTAGTGGGCCCGGAGACCTCTGTCCCGGGCCCGGAAATGCTATTTAAATAGCATTTAAATGAGAATGTGCATGAATTATTCAGCTCCATGCCGATTCCTGGCGTGGAGCTGACAGTGGCAGAAATCCGGCTGCCAGCAATGCGCAGAGGCTGTGGCGCCCAGCGGGGAGGCCGCGAAACAGTCTCCGCTTGAGTCTCCCAACCCGCTCCACTACAAAAGCAACGTAGCAGGCTGGGAAAACCGCGTCCCCTTCCTCCCCGCTTATCTTAAACAACATTTTAAAATGATATCGCAGCATTGACACATCCCAAGGGTGCATCAAGGAGTCTCATAAAACAAAATATGGCACCAAGCTATTTAAGGGGGTGTTAGGTCAGAAAACCAAAGGCTTGGTCAAAGAGGTAGATAAAGAGGAGTGTCTTAAAGGAGGGAATTGAGGTCGAGGGACAGAGAGTTGTAGGGCAAGGGGCATTCCAGAGCCTCGGACCTGGCATCCGAAGGGACAGCCAACAAGAGTGGAGCAATTAAAATGGAAGATGCTCATGAGGCCAGAGTTGTTAACTTCATAATTTTTCATAAAGTATCAGGAAAACCTGCATTTATATAGCACCATTCACAACCTCAGGATATACCAAAGTACTTAACAGCTTAAGTTCCCACAAACAGATCAGCTGTTTTAACGTTGTTTGTTAAGGAATACTATTGGACCGAGGTCGCTCCAAAGAACTCACACCAAAGGCAAACCTCAGGAACAATAGGGTTTATTGAAGAACTGTACTCCTCCTACTCCTCGAGTGGTTGTATGGGCGGTTTCCCGGGCAAATCACCCCACACCCCGGGTCACCTGACCCATCCTCTTAAAGGGGCTACGCCCCGCATACTTAACATTCCTCCCTTCTAAATAACAATCCCCATAACAATAAACTTCTTACATACATGGTCAAAATAGCTATCCCCATCCAGAAATAACAATGAACTATTTACATACCACAGACAGTAATAACATTCAATTGATGTTAAAAGACATGATCAACCAGTCCGGATGCCGATAGTTCCATGGAGGTTGTTTCCTGGGAGCTGGGATCTTCGGTCCCTCTCTCGCAATTGTGATTCTTTCATACACACATCATCATTCGCTACGACTGATGCTCCCGGCTCCTCAGCCATGTGTCCCCTGCTTCCTTCCATTGGAACCTCCGCCGGTTCCGGCTGAATTGTCTCCATCTCCCCAATTGGTGTTTCCACTCCTTGGTATGGCGCTGCCAGTAATTGGTCTGCACATCTACACCATTGCAGCTCATCTTGTGTCTCCAGAGTGTAGGACAGCGGTCCAATCTTGGCTCCATAAGAACATAAGAACTAGGAGCAGGAGTAGGCCATCTGGCCCCTCGAGCCTGCTCCACCATTCAATAAGATAATGGCTGTGGACTCAGCTCCACTTACCCGCCCGCTCACCATAACCCTTAATTTCTTTACTGTTTAAAAATGTATCTATCCTTGCCTTAAAAACATTCAATGAGGTAGCCTCAACTGCTTCACTGGGCAGGGAATTCCACAGATTCACAACCCTTTGTGTGAAGAAGTTCCTCTTCAACTCAGTCCTAAATCTGCTTCCCCTGATTTTCAGGCTATGCCCCCTAGTTCTAGTTTCACCCGCCACAACTTCCCTGCTTCTATCTTATCTATTCCCTTCATAATCTTATGTGTTTCTATAAGATCTCCCTCATTCTTCTGAACTCAAATGAGTATAATCCTAGTGTACTCAGTCTCTCCTCATAAGCCAACCCTCTCAACTCAGGAATCAACCCAGTGAATCTCCTCTGCATCTCCTCCAGTGCCAGTATTACTGCAGGGACCCACTTCTTCCCCAGTGTATAGTTCCTCGCTAGAACTATCTCACCCTTTTGAAAGGTTCTCAGTTTTGTATGTTCAGCTCACCAGTCCATCTGCCTCTCTTGACTCCCTCTATCACTCGCCAGGTCTCTTCCAGTATCAGTAAATCAAGGATTGTCCATAACTGTCTCACCAGCATCAATGTCGCCAGGGGTATTTTGTTGTTGCATGCGGTGTGTTTCGATACATATTTAGAAATTGTTTCATGCTTCACCTCAACGACCCTTTCCCCTTTTGAAGTGTTTTACCGACTGCACAAACCACTCTGCTAGACCATTCATCGCCGGATGATATGGTGCAACCTTTACATGCTGAATGCCATGCAATTCCATGTACTCTTCTAATTCCCGTGGCACAAACCGCGGCCCGGTGTCACTCACCACTTCCTCCGGATACCCAAAATTGGCAAACATGTTGTCCTGTCTGTCCAGGGTCACATCCGTGGTCGTTGTTCTCATGCGTATCTCCTCCGGCCATTGGTGTAAATGTCCACGGCCTCTAGAGTAACATGTAGTTTTCCACTGGTCCAGCGAAATCGATATGGACGCGTTCCCACGGTCCTTTTGGTTATACCCAAGGATGTAATGGTGATGCTGGTGGTGCTTTCTGAATTTGGGAGCACCCTAAACACGCTCCTGCTTTCTCTTCCATGTTAGCATCAATGTTTGGCCACCAGACGCAACTCCTGGCCACCTTCTTCATCCGTACCACCCCTGGGTGCCCTTGGTGCAGCTGCTCTAGCACCCTCCTCCTCAACGTGGTCGGGTTAACGACCCACATACCCCACAACAGGCAGCGTCCTGTACCCACATTTCCCACTGTCGGTTCAAATAGGCCTTCAACTCTGGCTCCTTCTTGTGATGAATCATTCCCCTCTGGACAAGGTTTATCACTCGACTCAGTGTGGGCTCTTTTCTTGTGGCTTGCTTAACATTCACAGCTGTAGTCAAAACTTTATTCTCTTGTGAAAAATACATTAACTTCACCGTCTCCTCGGAATTCTCTCTCTTCCCCGGTAAAGGCAGTCTCGATCACGCATCGGTGTTGGTGCGATGTTCTGACTGGTGATAACAAATCTCATACGAATGTGCTGATCAATGTCCACCTTTGCAACGTCATGGCTGCCATTAATGGAATACCCGAATAGTGATCCAAAATACCTGTGAGTGGCCTGGGTCTGTTAGTAGGACAAATATTTGGCCATGCAGGAATTTGTGGAACTTTGCCTGTCCAAAAATGATACTCAGTGCCTTCTTCTCAACTTGGGTATTATTTCCTTCTGCCTTAGAGAGTGATTTTGACACGATTGGGTCGATCTTTCCCATTGTCCATCACATGGGAGAGAACCACCCCCACCCCCTAGGGCGTCACACCCCAGCTGAAGAGATAACTTTAGGTTGAAGTGTGTCAACACCCCAGACTTCTTCGAAGTCTCCTTTGCCACTTGGTCGGCCTTCTCACATCCCAGCATCCACTGCCATGTCTGACCTTTCATCAGTAGTCGATGCAGAGGCTACAATGCCATCGCTAGATTCGGCACAAATTTACCAGAATAATTGATCAGAAAGGACCTCAAGTGTGATACATTCCCCGGTCTGGGCGCCATCATGATTGCTCCCAGTTTCTTCGGAGTCTTATGCCTCGATGATGTGACCCAGGTACTCCATTGAGTCTTTGAAAAATTCCCATTTGTCTCTCCGAATTTGCAGAGCATCTTCTTGCAGCCTCTTCAGCGTCTCTTCCAGATTACGTAAATGTTTCACGTCCGTGGTTAATATGTCATCCAAGTAGCACTGCACTCCTGGAAGGCCACTCAGAATTTGGTCCATTGCCCTCTGGAACATAGCCGAAGTCGACATAATTCCAAAAGACAGTCGCTTGTAGCGAAACAGTCCTCTTTGTGTGACAATCATCAACAACGGTTGTGAATCCTCAGCCAGCCCCACTTGCAGGAAAGTTTGGGAAAGGTCCATCTGAGTGAATTTGCTTCCCCCAGCCAGGCCACTAAACAGATCTGCGAAGAGGAGTGATGGATACTGTTCCACGCATAAGTCTGGGTTCACCGTGACCTTAAAGTCCCCACATAGTCTCGCGGATCCATCGGGACTATGGGAGTGGCCCAATCACTTGTGGCCACTGGTTCCAAAACCCCAACTTTACAACCCCTCCAGTTTGGCCTCCACTTTGGGTCTAATTGTATATGGCTGGGCTTTCATGCTCCTGGGGTAAGCTCCCAGTTTCAACCATATACAAGGTTCCATTAAACACCTCCTGGTATCTGCCCAATATCTCTTCCTGGCCTGAATGAGCTTCCATGAGTCTGTTTACCACTTCCCAATTTAGTCTCAATTTCTTCATCCAAGCCCTACCAAACAACACAGGGTAATTCCCTTTTACAACGTACAAGGGTAGACATGCACACTGATCCCTCAGCTGTACCATGGTGGAGACATAACTCTTCAAAGGCACCACCTGGTCCGTATATGTTCTCAGGGCAATATTTGCAGGCTTCAAGGGAAGATGATTCTTTTTGTGTGTGTTCCGGAATCAACAACACCGCCGCCCCGTGTCCAGCTCCATCTCCACCATCGTCCCTTCTAGTCTGGGCATCTCTCAAACCGCTCTGCATTACCTTGGACTGACAGCACATTCAGTTTAACTTGCAATCCCTCCGTCTCTTTTTCGTCCATGGATCCTGCCGATTCCTTCTCTCCTTCAACAGTGGCTATTTGCCCTTTCCTCCTGGTTGTGGGGCCCTGTCATTCCTGTTTTGTCCCTTCCTGGGACCCTGATGCTCTACATTTACGGGCAAAGTGACCCATTCTCCCACAGTTCCAACATTGAGCTGCTCTCATCCAGCCACCGGTCTCCGTGTGGTTCTTTTTACCACACTGCCAACCCTCCTCGGCCTTTGATTAATTTCCTGGGGTGTCCACCATCTTGTACACTGTTGCTCTCGTGCCCAAGTGCGAGACTTCCGTGGCAACCCGTTCCATGGATACTGCAATCTCAAAAGCCTTTTTCAAATCTAAATTCTCCTCCGCTCACAATCGTCACCTAATTTCTTCCTGCAATAACCCACATACAAGACGGTCCCGCAGCGCTTCCTGAGGGAAAGTACCAAAATCACAACATTCTGCCACGCTTTTGAGCGCCGTGACTAATTTAATAATATTTTCGCCCTCCAGTTGGTCCCGGTTGTAAAACCTGTACCGTTCTGCAAATTGCAATGGTTGTGGTGCGAAGTGTCACTTGGACAACTCTGTGAATGGCTTATCCGCTGCGTTCTCTGGCTGGAGTATGTTCCTTTGGACTCTGAACGTTTTAGTGCCCACTGTGCTCAAAAATACTGGAACAGCGAGGTCATCTTCAATCTTGTTTGCAGTAAAAAGAAGTACCAAATCTCTCAATGTAATCTCTCAATGCCTCAGTCTCCTCATGGAACTCTCTGAAGGTCTTGAACTTTCCAGTCATTGCACCTCGGAAGTAGCAATGTTTCCCGCCTCAGCACAACCAGGCCCGAAGCCTGTTCTTCCTGAGCTGACTCTTGGCTGGTTTCCTGCGGTTAGGCCCCAAGCCTGTTCCTTTGCGCTGACTCCTGGCTGCCGATTGCAGTTCACCGAAAACTGCCAGACTCCTCACTTGCCCACCATTCCCCACAATCAGTAGTGCTGCAGTGAGTAGTTCTGTCACTGCACCCGACTCCGAGTACCTGATTGCTTCCCCTACTGTCTGTACAATGCTTACTGTGGCTGCCACGCTGTCCTGAACGTCCCCCCTCACAATTGGTTCCACAATCACTCGTCCCTCACAATTGTGGAACCAAGGCACTGAATCTCGTCACCAGTGTTACATCTCAGATTACCTGGAAGGTAGGTCTAAAGAAGCCACACCAAAGGCAAGCTACAGGAACAATCAGGTTTATTGAAGAACGGTACTCCTCGCACTCCAGGCCTTGAATGACTGTAGGGGCGGTTTCCCAGGCAGGTCACTTCACCCTCCAGGTCACCTGACCCATCCTCTTAAAGGGGCTATGCCCCACATACATAACAGACAGAACACTGAGGAGAACTCCCCTGATCTTTTCCTAAATAGTGTCACAGGATATTTTACCTCGTCTGAGAAGACATACAGGATATCTGGAAGGCAGCACCTCTGACAATGCTGCACACATACGGTGGTGCAGTGGTTAGCACTGTTGCCCCACAGTGCCAGGGACCCAGGTTCAATTCCTGGCTTGGGGCACTGTCTGTGTGGAGTTTGCACGTTCTCCCCATGTCTGTGTGGGTTTCCTCCCACAGTTCAAAAGACGTGCTGGTTAGGTGCATTGGCCATGCTAAATTCTCCCTCAGTGTACCCGAACAGGTGTCGGAGTGTGGCGACTAGGGGATTTTCACAGTAACTTCATTGTAGTGTTGATGTAAGCCTACTTGTGACACTAATAAAATAAACACTTTCCTCAGTACTTTTCTGGAGTGTTAGTCCAGAGTTTTACGTTCAACTCTCTGGATATGGGCAGTAGAAAATATACAGCCTTCCCATCTCCAACTAAATACCGGATGAATCAGCAATGATTTTTCATCTCACCTTGCTGGAATAAAATTTATATTTCCTCCCGGGGAGATGTGAAAGTAATGCATGAACATTGGGAAATATGAGGCACTTTAATAGTATTGAAAGAACATCTGATTCCGTTATCCCCTGTGCCTGAGACAGCGCAGCGTTGAAATGAGAAATTCAATCGCAAAGGCAAACATCTTGGAGAGGGAAGAGGTAAATGAGATCTCTCACTGAGAAGCATATCTTCATCTATACTGTCAGACCAATACTGCTGTTCAGCTAAAGTATTATCCTGTCATTCTGTGCCGTGCTGTAGAGGAGAATCCTTTGCCAGTGTGGTTTTTAACCTCACAGTATGAATATCCTGAGTTAAAGACGACCTATTGGAAAAGCTATGAGACATTGGGAGTTACTGAAGGGCCTCAGTGTGAAGTGTATCGGGTCCGTGATAGAACAAACCTACGTTTGTAATCGAAGAAAACTAAAATGAACAGCTTATTACCTCTGCAAAGGAAATGGACAAATTCATAAACGTGTGAACCTGTTCATTGTTCCCACAAATCAGATAGAATCTCTCAGCGCAAAAGGAGGCTCTTTGGCCCATCATGTCAATACTGGCTTTTTGAAAGAACTATCCAATTCACCTCCGCCAGTCATTCTCTCCCCATATAACCCTGTAAATGTTTTCCTTCAAATATACAAACAAAGAACAGGAACAGGCTCTTCGGCCCACCAAGTTTGTGCCTTTCTGAACTCGAGAACTTCTGCCTCTACGTGATCCGTATCCCTCTACTCCCTGCCTGTCCATGTATCTATCGAGATGCTTCCTAAATGTTGCTCTTGTATCTGCTTCTACCAGCGAATTCCAGGCACTTACCACCCTCTGTGTAAAACACTTGCCTCTCACATCTCCTTTAAACTTTCCACCTTTTACCTTAAACCTATGTCCCCTAGTAATTGACATTTCTACCCTGGGAAAAAGACTCTGACTATCCATGCCTCATAATTTTGTAAACTTCTCTCAGCCTCCGAAGTTCAACTGAAAACAAACCAAGTTTATTCAATCTCTCCTCATAGCTAATACCCTCCAGACCAAGCAACATCTGGTAAACCTTTTCTACACCCTCTCCAAAGCCTCCACATCCTTCTGGTAGTGTGGCATTCAGAACTGTACACCATACATCTAATTCCTTTTTGAAAACTCCTATTGAACCTGCTATCAGCATCCTGTGGGGAAATGAATTGCAGATCATCATAACTTAGAGACACAAAGTGATGAAGGCGAGAAGGCGGGAAGAAGGGCATTCAGCCGCAACTAGTCCATATGGGCTCTCAATCCAGTCAGTCCCCTGCAGCATTCCCGTAGCCAGGCGAGCTTATTCCCTCAAGCGTCTATCCAATTTCTTCCAAACTCCAAACGTAATGTCGGACCAGGCAGACAGAAGGCCGGAATGATCCAGCTCAGCGATCCTTAACTCCACGAGCTGGCACCAACTGCATCCATGAAAAAGTTCATCTGAAAGAAACAAAGAGTGGATGACAATTACTCAGCGGAACCATTGAGAGCGCAACTCCCTGTCTCAAATCAACAGTATTGCGGGCTTATTTATTAAACAATGGGGGTCAGTGCATCATGGGTTCCACAGGAGTACCAGGCTGTGATCCTGAGCATTAACTTCCATCCCCAACCCGGGTTTGGGCTTAAAGCTGCAATAATGTTGAGAGCAGGCATGTTTGCCGCCTCCTTTTGCAAGTTCCCCCAGGACACATGCTGTCCAGAGCACCAACAGTCTCTCCAGTTTCTCAAGCATCTCAGGCTCAAGGAATTCCATGCTGCTCAGACCATCTCTGTTAACCCTCTCTCCACTCACATTGTCTGTACCTTTAAGACTTGATTACCTGTAAAGACTCGCATTCCCAACCATTATCTTGTAAATTGAGTTTGTGTCTTTATACGCCCTGTTTGTGAACACAACTTCCACTCACCTGATGAAGGGGCAGCGCTCCAAAAGCTTGTGGCTTGTGCTACCAATGTCGAGGGCCAGGGATCAGCATGACCCCCCTGCGACACAAACGTCTCTGCTTCCATCACCCTCAGAGGCAGTGAGCTATCACTTACTGTGAAACCTCCATATCTCTGACCCAAAACTGGAAATCTTTGACAAATAGAACTTGCACCATCGGCGAATATGAGCAGCTTCTCTTTGTTTACCGCATGTAAACTTTATTTTAGCCTCCAGTGCTTCATATCAGATCTCCCCACAGCTGCCTTTGCTCAGAGAGGGATAGGCCCAACTTCTCGAACCCAACCTGGTAGCTAAATCTTCCCAAAGCATTCCGGTAAATCTCCCCTGCCGCCTCTCCAGGAACTTCAGATCCTTTTTAAATATGGTGACCAGAACTGAAGGTAATTACCTACTTGTGTCCTAATGAGGAATTCTAATTTTGTGTTTAATATGTCTAATTATGAAGCCCACGATCTCATGCTGACTACTCTCTCAATGAAAGATCTATGGGGCAGCACGGTAGTTAGCGCTGCTGTCTCACAATGCCAGGGATCCAGGTTCATTTCCGGCCTTAGGTGACTGTCAGTGTGGAGTTTGCACATTCTCCCCGTGTCTGCATGGGTTTCCTCCGGGTTCTCCAGTTTCCTCCCACAGTCCAAAGATGTGCGGATTGGCCATGCTAAATTGCCCCTTATTGTCAGGGGGACTAGCAGGGTAAATATGTGAGGTTAAGGGGATAGGGCCTGGGTGGGAATGTTGTCGTTGCAGGCTCGATGGGCCGAATGGCCTCCTTCTGCACTGTAGGGATTCTCTGATACTATGAAGCCCCCAAGTGCCTCAGTTCCTGCATTCTCTTTACAGCTGTGCCATTAGGCCAATCTTGGCCCTCCTGCTGACATGTTTCAACTCTCACTGCTTCGTAATAAATTTGATCTGCCCATTCTGCTAGCTTACCTATGTCTTATTGGAGTCGATTGTTATTATCCCACACCTCTGAATTTGGTATCAGAAAAATTTGGAATGTTGCTCTGTACTCCAAGATTCAAGTCATTTATATATCGATCAATAGAATGCTTCTAGCACTGACCTTTGAGGAGCTCCACTGTCTACCATCCTTCAGTCTGAGTAACATTCTGCATTCAAAACATGCTCCTCATCTCCCCTTTGATTCCTTTGCCATTTAACCCTGTTCTCGTCTTCATGACTCTTCTACAAATAGAAATGGTATCTCCCTATTTACTCTGTCAAAAGCCCTCCCAGTTTAAAACACACTGATTAAAATTTTCATGAATCTTTCTGCTCTTATGAGAACAATCCCAGCTTCTCTCGTTTTCCCACTTAATTGTTCCCTCGTCCTTGGTTCCAGTGAATCTCCTCTACACCCTCTCCACGGTCTGGATATCCTTCTTAGAGACTGGAGGCCAGAACCAGGTACAATACCTCGGCTGAGGGAAGCCAGCGATTCACAAAGCTTCAGCATCACCTTCTTGCTCTTGCAGTCTACAGGGGGCGATCTTACCTTTCTGCTCCACCGGCACGGATGAGAGAGAGCTGGGAAATCAGGTTCATGCCCGATTTCTTGCCTCTTGTGATCGTACCGGCACTGGATGTCGGGCGCGATCAGCCTCACGCTCAAGGAGGGTGGGAGACCGAATGTGTTATTTAAGTATATTTAAACAGTGATTTAAACAGAATTAACAAGCCCAGGATGCTATCATCCAAGCTCACTTGCCTGTGCGGCCTCGTCGGGGAAGGTTCACTCCGGTGAGGATCATGAATGGTTCCCCCATCAATGGGGACCAGAAGTGATAGCCTCGCCAGTCGAACTGGAGGCCATTAAAGCCCCTTTGGGGGCAAAGGGAAGGGGGAAACCACTGTGCGCACTGCCGTAACAATTAGTGGGGGGAGGGAGGAAGGGACCACTGCCGCTCTGCAGTAGCGTTCGGTGGGGGTTGGGGGGGGGGGGGGGGTCGCGATGTTCCAGGTGGTGGGTGGGATCGCAATCGTTCTGGGCAGTGGGGGGGGTGGTGCTGGGCCATGTAGACCAGCTGATAGCAACAGAGGCAGTGACGGGACTCTGCCCTCTCAGAGAACAGAAACCTGCACATGTGCAGTGGCACCCTCTGCTGCAATCAGCCGGCTTTTGAATGATTTAGGCCCCGCCCATTCCCACTGCTGGCAACAAACGGATCAAGGTTTTTTTTATTGCACAGAGGGTCATAAGATTCGACTGGTGGCCTTGCCAAGAAAATACATCTGAAACTTTTCCATTTTGACGCTCGGTCTGGATTTAGAATGTTTTTGGAAGGATCGCCCTTTCAGGGTACAATTCCCCCAATCACACACTAAGTGCTGCCACTGGCGGGAATGTCGGAGAGATTTCTGCTGACGTGGACAGCGCTCACCAGATCCTATTCAGCTCATTGCAATGAGCTATTCCCCCTTCCTCGCTCCCCACAGGAATCACGCAGTGCTGAACTAACCTGCCGTGCGCCCTACTGGAATCAGCAACCACACAATCGCAGTCAAGACCACTCCCTGCTTTTCCTTCTAACACAGCAACTGAAGGAACAAGAACCCATTATCACGTTACCACAGGAAGCATTTCACATTACATCTTTTATCAGATCAATGTTTTTGATTTGGAATGATGGATTAACCTCTGAAAGTCTGTGCAAGAACCCAAAAAAAAACCCCATCCACTAACTGAATTGCTCTTCAAAAATGTAGTTTATTAGAAGATTGAATAGATTTTAAACAAATATCCGTGTACAAATTGTGCTCTAACTGAAGTAAACCTATAGTTTTCCCAATGACAACTGTTTCTCAATAGTTCCATCCTTCACATAAATCCATGATAATAGAATGAGGTGTAGTTCTGAAATTGGACCTGGTGTAGGAACATCAGGGTGGCACGTGACACTCGGGATTTCAGCTTGCAGACAATAGAGAGATATAGATTAGTATATATAATGCCTCATGAGCCTCCAATCCCATCTCAACATTGGAAGGCAAAATCCACCCACACAATGAGGGAGAGTTACCCCAATACCAGCCCATGCATACCCTCTAGTGAACAGCTGCCCACCATCTCACTCGCAGATACTGAAAATGATGAGTGTGCTATGAGAGTACCATGAGACGGGTGGCACGGTGGCTGGCACTGCTGCCTCACAGCGCCAGGAACCCGGGTTCAATTCCGGCCTCGGGTCACTGTCCATGTGGAGTTTGCATATTCTCCTCATGTCTGCGTGGTTTCCTCCGGGTGCTCCGGTTTCCTCCCACAGTCCAAAGATGTGCGGGTTAGGTTGATTGGCCATGCTAAAATTGCCCCTTGCGTCAGGGGGACTAGCTAGGGTAAATGCATGGGGTTATGGGGATAGGGCCTGGGTGGGATTGTGGTCAGTGCAGACTCGATGGGCCGAATGGCCTCCTTCTGCACTGTAGGGATTCTATGATAAGCAGACATGCATTCGGGCACAACACCATACCATGCCCTGATGAAGTCCCAGAGTACCAATGGATGACATTGACATAATATTAACAGGACCTGAGGCGGCAAACATTGATTAGGAGAAAGCAAAATTCTGCAGGAAGAGTCTGGTGCTTTAATTCACGGTTCTCTCATGAAGGATATGACATGCGTGTTACCTGTGATATTGTCATTACTCTCAGGTCAACTTCAGATCCAAAGTAACCACAATAGTCAGACTTGTGAAACCTCCATGAGCCAATGAAAAACTCAATGACTCAGTGTTCAAATGGACAAGATTCCACATCCTCATCCCACGTGTCATTGGCAACATGATTCTGATATCATGATATTCTGATTCTGATACAGTGAAGTGCCTGAAGATTGGATGGTGGCAAATGTTGTGCCGTTGTTTAAGAAGGGCTGCAGGGAAAAGCCTGGGAACTACAGACCGGTGAGCCCAACGTCTGGAGTGGGTAAGTTGTTAGAAGATATTCTGAGAGACAGGATCTCCAGCTTTTAGAGATACAAGGACTGATTAGGGACAGTCAGCATGGCTTTGTGAGTGGAAAATCATGTCTCAAGAATCTGATTGAGTTTTTTGAAGGGGTAACCAAAAAGGTAGATGAGGGCAGTGCAGTTGATGTTGTCTACATGGACTTTAGCAAGGCCTTTGACAAGGTACCGCATGATAGGTTGTTGCATAAGGTTAAATCTCACGGCATCCAGAGTGAGGTAGCCAATTGGATACAAAGTTGGTTTGATGACAGAAGACAGAGGGTGGGTGTAGAGGATTGTTTTTCAAACTGGAGGCTTGTGACCAGCGATGTGCCTCAGGGATCGGTGCTGGGCCCACTGTTATTTGTCATTTATATTAATGATTTGGATGAGAATTTAGGAGGCATAGTTCGTAAGTTTGCAGATGACACAAAGATTGGTGGCATAGTGAACAGTGAAGAAGGTTATCTAGGATTGTAACGGGATCTTGATCAATTGGGCCAGTGACTGACAAATGGCAGATGGAGTTTAATTTCGATAAATGCAAGGTGATGCATTTTGGTAGATCGAACCAGGGCAGGACCTATTTGGTTAATGGTAGGGTGTTGGGGAGAGTTATAGAACAAAGAGATCTAGGGGTACAGGTTCATAGCTCCTTGAAAGTGGAGTCACAGGTGGACAGAGTGGTGAAGGAGGCATTCGGCATGCTTGGTTTCATTGGTCAGAACATTGAATATTGGGACGTCTTGTTGAAGTTGTGCCAGACATTGGTAAGGCCACACTTGGAATACTGTGTACAGTTCTGGTCATCCTATTATATAAAGGATATTATGCAACCAGATGCTACCGGGACTTGATGGGTTGAGTTCTAAGAAGAGGCTGGATAGACTGGGACTTTTTTCCCTGGAGCTTGTAACCTTCAACCTTTCATTCTCATTGTCCTTCCCAAAATGCATCTCTCCACACAAATTATGCTTGTATGACACATGAGAATTTCCAGGCTGTGATCCAGTAACTATGAGATCTGGCTAGATTTCCTATTTTTAAATTATTTGGAACCATTATAAATTGCTTCATTTTGTTCCAAAAAGTAGTTTAAAAAATGAGAAAGTACAATTCATCCTTTGTGGCCTTGTAAAGTCACAAGCAGAACAGAGACAGCTCACAGATAATGTCTGCATGATTTTAATTTCCTTTACCAGGATAAAGCATTACAAATCATTTTCACAGTGGAAAGCTCTTAATGCTCTCACTGTAGGGCCTGGTCCTGCCATCACCCCGAGCTGTTTTGTCAGCTGTGGTTTCATCGGGAACACTCGTCTGTGGATCAAAGGCTCATTGGTTCAAATCCAACCCCAGTGGCTTGAGCACGGAACCTGGGCTGATGCATTATTGCAGCGCTGAGGGAATACTGCATTGTCAGCAGTGCCGTCACTCCAAAGGAGATGTCAAACCGATAACTATTAAAGATACCACAGTATTGGGGAGGGCAAGGTGGCACAGTAATTAGCACTGCTGCCTCACAGCGCCAGAGATCCGGGTTCAATTCCCGGCTTGGGTCACTGTCTGTGCGGAGTCTGCAGACTCTCCCCGTGTCTGCGTGGGTTTCCTCCGGGTGCTCCGGTTTCCTCCCACAGTCCGAAAGACGTGCTGGTTTGGTGCATTGGCCGTGCTAAATTCACCCTCAGTGTACCCGAACAGGCGCTGGAGTGTGGCAACTGGGGGATTTTTACAGTAACTGCATTGCAGTGTTAATGTAAGCTTACTTGTGACACTAATAAATAACTAAACTTCGGGATGACGGAGGGATGATGTGCCTTTTTTTTAGTTTATTTATGTGTAAACCTTTACTTGGGAATGTCCGAGAGGGATTCCTCAATGCATCTTTGGTCTAACGTTCAAAACCGACACTGGGGAGACAGAAAGTTCCGAGTAGATATCTCATACATTCATTCTCCCACACACATACTTATCGACACAAACAGATAAGGGAATGCACTTTCTCAGGTTATAGTTATCACAGTCTCTGCTTTACAATCTCTGGTCTCCCATGTGACAGGCCCATCGTTGTTTTTGAATGGTTTAAAGGATCCAGTAAATGGAAGAATTGTTAGCAGGCTGTGAATGTAGTTGAATGTTGAGGAGATTGGTTCTCAGGTGAACTTCTGATTAGAACAGATTATATGCTCGGGCCTCCGAATGGCTTGCAGATTGTTTCAAGTCTGGTTCACGGATTGGTTGAGCCCCTCGTATCTGTGGCTTTGATGATTCGAACTGCAAGCAGCTTCTCACTGTTTTTTAAGCAGACCAAGAAAACATGGCTCTCTCACCCTGTGCCCTTTCACGTTTAAAGTATTTTCCAAATAAGGGGTCACTGTTCATATTGATTCCACAACCTATGTCGTGATTCCAAACTTTTGAGATTCACCCAGTCCAGTTCAGATGGGTCAAACCATCTGCGGGCGATTGTTCCTTTGAGGGTAACACAGCAGAGTAAGGGTCACGTGACTAGGTGACCAATCAAGACGCAGAATGTGGAATCACCCCATGGTGAGAAAGGCAGAGACATTTTGGGAGCTAGCTACAGCCATGCTGCTGTACAATTCTTATTAATAAATACCTTTTATGTTCACTCATGAGGTCTATGAAAGTGCATCTTTACACCTGGTGACGAGGATAAATTATCCTAATACTGCCTGTGGCCTGACATCTGTGAGTATCCTGTTTTAAATAGATGTGGTTCTGGCTGCATGTTGGTCTAACGGTGAACCAACAACTTTCTTTGATGTAGCCATCGGAAACAGGGCTTGTCCCAGCTAGTGTGCCTTCCATGCTCTTTCCTTTTAAAATTGGGGATTGATAGTTTGGTCTTTTTATGATGGCCCACCCTTAAACAAAGAGATGCGTCAATTCCCCAGACGGCTGCGAACGTCTATATTTAATTGGGAATTCGCTTGAGACTGAGTATTTGCTGTTGTTCAGCTGCCAAGGGGAGAATGAAGCTGTGGAACAGCCCGGATGCCAGTGAGACACTCATCAGATTCATGTTCTCTGAAGTAAATTCTCAGATTCCTCTTGCTGAACTCTTCTTCACTGTGCTATCCCTCTGTTACTGAACAGCATGATGCTTCTTGGGGCACAATTCTGAGATTAAAAGATGCCACAAAACAACCATTCCATATCGACTTTAGCCAGCAGCACTCCAACATTCCAATCCAATTCTCAACTGAGCACATTTGTGTAATCCTTTATAAAAGCAAATTACTGCAGATGCTAGAATCTGAAACCAAAAGAGAAAATGCTGGAAAGTCTCAGCAGGTCTGGGAGCATCCGTAAGGAGAGAAAAGAGCTGACGTTTCGAGTCCAGATGACAAAGGGTCATCCTTTAGTGGCTGTCTTCCACGCAGTGCGATCTCTGGCGCTGTATGAAAGGCTGTTAATTTACACACTGCAGGGTGGCCTTCAGCAGCTCTGGGTCCTGAGAGGCCAGCTTCAGACCGCACCACCATGGCACATGGGCAGCAGCAGTCTGGAGACGGCTGGCGGAGAGGCAACAGCAGGAGCACTGGTGGAGTGATCGGTGGTGGAGACAGTACAGCAGGTCAGTGCACTCCTTGGGTCAGTAATCCAGACCATCTGTTGGAGCGGGGAAAACCTGAAAATTCCTTTGAGCATTGAGACCCACATGGTGCCAGTCTGAGCCGACGTGGCAGATTCAAAGGGTGCCAGTCTGGGCTTGTGAGTTAACAGGCTGAGATATCACCTCAGTGTGAGCCTTTACTGCAGCATTGAGACATTGGGTAGACTTGGGCGGAACACGGACCAGGCAAAGGTCCATCGACCCCGGGGCAGGATTTTCCAGCCGAGGGGCGAGCGTGGCTGGAAAATCCCGCCCATTGCATGTGTTTAGTTTTTGCTGCAACTGAAGCTGAGACATCAAATTGCTGCATTATGGTTCGGTCTGCAAGAATTAGAATCATAGAATCCCTACAGTCCAGAAAGAGGCCATTCAGCCCATTGAGTCTGCACTGACAACAGTCCCACCCAGGCCCTATCCCTGTAACCCCACGCATTTACCCCTGCTAATCTCCTGACAGTAAGGGATAATTTACCATGGCCAGTCCACCTAGCCCGCACATCTTTCTAGTTGGCCACCTCTCCCCTGTTAGAATGGCTAGACTCCAAACTCTGTGTCAAGTTGGAGCAGGACTTCTCCATGCTCCTTTACAGCAACAACAGGCTGTCCAGCTGCTCTGCCGATACAGGAAACATTTCACTGTGCACGCCTGTCATCTTTTTCTTAATGTGGAGATGCCGGCGTTGGACTGGGGTAAGCACAGTAAGAAGTCTCACAACACCAGGTTAAAGTCCAACAGGTTTATTTGGCAGCACAAGCTTTCAGAGTCTCAGGCTCCATCAGGTGAGTGAGGACTTGTGTTCACAAACAGGTCATATACAGACACAAACTCAATTTACAAAATAATGGTTGGAATGTGAGTCTTTACAGGTAATCAAGTCTTAAAGGTACAGACAATGTGAGTGGAGAGAGGGTTAAGCACAGGTTAAAGAGGTGTGTATTGTCTCCAGACAGGACAGTTAGTGAGATTTTGCAAGCCCAGGCAAGTCGTGGGGGTTACAGATAGTGTGACATGAACCCAAGATCCCGGTTGAGGCCGTCCTCATGTGTGCGGAACTTGGCTATCAGTTTCTGCTCAGTGATTCTGTGTTGTCGTGTGTCATGAAGGCCGCCTTGGAGAACGCTTACCCGAAGACTGTGTTTCTTCCTCAGAGGTCTGCTCTTCCTCTGGATCTTCCTCCTCAGGCACCACTGGCTGACCAGGCTGCAGTTATTGGATAACTGCAAGTATAAATGCACAAGAGGAAGGGTGGATGAGGGAAGCAGAGTGGGGGGCAACGTAAGAGGTGCATGGTTACACCATTTGCAGCTTGTGCATTAAACAAGATTACAGAATAAGGATAAAGGTGCAAAAGACAAGAACTTTGGGTGAAATCTTGAGCCCGCGTTTGCCATCTGCAAGGCTGCCGGTGGGAGCTCAAGATCCGGAAATCACAGTTCTCACCGGCAAGAATGCGACTTTATCAGGCTGACGCCAACAACAGATATGATGCACCTGCCCCCTCACTGCACCTTGATTCCCCACATATCTTCAAACTGCACCAGGTTTGCAACAGGTTCAGGTGTGAACCTGTCGTGAGGGTCTCCTCATGCATAGAGTGTTGTTTCTGGTGAGAAAACTGCAGAGGGAGAGAGGGGCATGGCCAGGCAGTACATTGGCAATGCCCCCTGGCATTGCCCCTTGGCACAGGTTGGCACTGCCAGTTTGACACCATGCCTATGCCAACCTGGCAGTACCAACCTGTGCTAAGGGGTGGGTCCCAGTGGGAGCCTCATGATGGGGGGTTGGGGGGGGGGGTTTATTGCAGTTCAGATCGGGGTGCCCTTTAAAGATGGCACCACGATCTCTGAGCAGCTGGGTTTTGCCAGTGTGTTTAGTTACCCTCCTCGTGAGGGCATGAAACACGTCCTCTTGTTGTTTTTGTGGCAGAGTCTGGTCAAATCTGGAGAGAAAACTAATCAGTTTCGCTGGAGAGAAACACACCAATTTTCTTGCCAGAAACAGCACGCTGCCATTTTTTGATAAGATTCCCCTATCGTGTCCACTTGCCATTGGTGTGCACTCCATTATCCCCAGCACCATCTCCTCCGTGGGGGTCAGTACATGTAGCTGTGTCTGCCCCCATGCTTTACCCTTGCTGCTCTTGTTACCGAGCACCCTGTCCTGCAAAAGGGAGGAGCATCAGACAGTGTACTGCAATGTGTTTGGCTAATGTGCCTGAATGGTCGGCAGCTCATTGTTCCACAGGAGCAGGCTGAGGGTAAGGGAGCTTGTTTGTGCATTATATTTATATATTTATTTTTCAGTTAAATTTGTGTAAAAAATCGGAGGTTTTTTTCCAAAACAGGAAGTAGGCCCAGCAGCAGCCTGGGAAGGTTTTGGAGGGTTTAAAAGCAGGCTGCACTTTTGAGTGGGCAGCGTCGTTAACGGGCAGCAGAGTGAGCAGGGGACAGAGTGAGAGCTGAAGGGCTTTGGCTCAAAACGGGCTTTGGCGAGAGCAGGCAGAGGCGAGAGTAGGTTTTTTCCCCAGAAAGTTTATTCCTGTTTTTCCCCAGAGTAAAAAAAAATGCCAGGCAAGATGTTGGAATGCTCCTCTTGCAGGATGTGGGAGATCAGGGAGATGTCCGGTATCCCTGATGACAGCACCTGCAAAAGATGCATTCAGCTGCAGCTGCTAGCAAAGCGTGTTAGGGAACTGGAGAAGGAACTTGATGACCTCCATCTAATTCGGGAGAATGAGAAGTATATAGACAGTAGCTTTAGGGAGATAGTTACACCTAAGCAGCAGAGCACAGGAAATTGGGTTACTGTAAGGAGAGGAAATGGCAATGTAAAAGGACAGGCAGAGCAGGGTTCCCCTGTGGCCATACCCCTCCACAACAGGTATACTGAATTGGATACTGTTGTGGGAGATGCTTTACCTGGGACAAGCTGCAACAGCCGGAACTCTGATACTGAGTCTGGTTCTACAGCGCAAAAGGGTGGGATGAAGAAGAGGAGAGCAGTAGTGATAGGGGACTCAATGGTCAGAGGTACAGACCGGAGGTTCTGTGGTAGGGACAGAGACTCCCGCATGGTTTGTTGCCTCCCAGGTGCCAAGGTCAGCGATGTCTCTGATCGTGTGCACAGCGTTCTAAAATGGGAAGGTGATCAGCCAGATGTCGTGGTACATATCGGTACAAATGACGTAGGAAGGAAGAGTGAGGAGGTCCTAAAGAGTGAGTACAAAGAGCTTGGAAGGAAGTTAAAAAGCAGGACCCCGAGGGTAGTAATCTCAGGATTGCTACCTGAGCCACATGCCAGTGAGAGCAGGAGTAGGATGCCTGGGCGGATGAACACGTGGCTGAGGAACTGGTGCAGGGGGCAGGGTTTCCAATTCTTGGATCATTGGGACCTCTTCTGGAGCAGGTGGGACCTGTACAAGAGAGACGGGTTACACCTAAACTACAAGGGGACCAATATACTTGCAGGGAGATTTGCTAGTGTTATTGGGGAGCGTTTAAACTAGATTTGCAGGGGGGTGGGAACCAGAGTGCCAGAGCAGATAGTGGAGCAGGGGTAAAAAGACAGGTTAGTTCAAGCAAACTCACAAATGGAAGGGTAGAGTGTGGTGGAAATAATCTTTTGTGGTGTGTCTATTTCAATGCCAGGAGTATTGTGGGGAAGGCAGATGAGCTGAAGGCGTGGATAGACACATGGAAATATGACATTATAGCCATTAGTGAAACTTGGCTACAAGAGGGGCAGGACTGGCAGCTCAATGTTCCAGGGTTCCAATGTTTCAGGTGGGATAGAGGCAGAGGGATAAAAGGTGGGGGGGTGGCATTGTTGGTCAGGGAAAATGTTACAGCGGTACTCAGGCAGGATAGATTAGGGAGCTTGTCTACAGAGGCCCTATGGGTGGAGCTGAGAAACAGGAAAGGTATGACCACGTTAATGGGCTTGTATTATAGACCACCCAATAGTCAGCGAGAATTGGAGGAGCAAATCAGCGGAGAGATAGCTGACAACTGCAAGAAACACAAAGTTGTGATAGTAGGGGATTTTAATTTTCCACATATAGATTGGGACTCGCATACTGTTAAAGGTTTAGACGGGGTAGAGTTTATTAAATGTGTTCAGGAGAATTTTCTACATCAGTATAGAGAGGTGCCAACGAGAGAGGATGCGATATTGGATCTCCTATTGGGAAATGAGTTAGGGCAGGTGATGGATGTGAGTGTGAGGGAAAACTTTGGATCCAGTGATCATAATGCCATTAGTTTCAACCTGATCATGGATAAGGATAGATCTGGTCCTCGGGTTGAAGTTCTGAACTGGAAAAAGGCCAAATTTGATGAAATGAGAAGGGATCTGGGAAGTGTGGATTGGCACAGGCTGTTCTCTGGTAAGGATGTAAACGGAAAGTGGGAGGCCTTCAAAGGAGAAATTTTGAGAGTGCAGAGTTTGTATGTTCCTGTCAGGATTAAAGGCAAAGTAAATAGGAATAAGGAACCTTGGTTCTCGAGGGAGATTGTAACACTGATTAAGAGGAAGAGAGAGTTGTATGAAATGTACAGGCAGCAAGGAACAGATCAGATGCTCGAGGAGTATAAAAAGTGCAAGAAGCTACTTAAGAGGGAAATCAGGAGGGCTAAAAGAAGACATGAGGTTGCTTTGGCAGACAGAGTGAAGGAAAATCCAAAGAGCTTCTATAGGTATGTTAGAAGCAAAAGGATAGTGAGGGATAAAATTGGTCCTCTTGAAGACCAGAGTGGTAGACTGTGTATGGAACCAAAAGAGATGGGGGAGATACTAAATGGTTTTTTTGCATCAGTATTTACTGAGGAAACGGGCATGGAGTCTACGGAAATAGGGCAAACAGGTAGGGAGGTCATGGAACCTCTACAGATTAAAGGGGAGGAGGTGCTCGCTGTCTTGAGGCAAATCAGAGTAGATAAATCCCCAGGACCAGACAGGGTATTCCCACGGATCTTGAGGGAAGCTAGTGTTGAACTTGCAGGGGCCCTGGCAGACATATTTAAAATGTCAATATTCACGGGGGAGGTGCCGGATGATTGGAGGGTGGCTCATGTTGTTCCGTTGTTTAAAAAAGGTTCCAAAACAAATCCGGGAAATTATAGGCCAGTAAGCTTGACGTCGGTGGTGGGCAAGTTATTGGAAGGTGTGATAAGGGATAGGATCTACAAATATTTGGATAGACAGGGACTTATTAGGGAGAGTCAACATGGCTTTGTGCGTGGTAGGTCATGTTTGACCAATCTATTAGAGTTTTTCGAGGAGGTTACCAGGAAAGTGGATGAAGGGAAGGCAGTGGATGTTGTCTACCTGGATTTCAGCAAGGCCTTTGACAAGGTCCCTCATGGGAGGTTAGTTAGGAAAGTTCAGTCGCTAGGTATACATGGGGAGGTAGTAAATTGGATTAGACACTGGCTCAATGGAAGAAGCCAGAGAGTGGTTGTGGAGGATTGCTTCTCTGAGTGGAGGCCTGTGACTAGTGGTGTGCCGCAGGGATCGGTGTTGGGTCCTTTGTTGTTTGTCATCTATATCAATGATCTGGATGATAATGTGGTAAATTGGATCAGCAAGTTTGCTGATGATACAAAGATTGGAGGTGTAGTGGACAGTGAGGAAGGTTTTCAAAGCTTGCAGAGGGATTTGGACCAACTAGAAAAATGGGCTCAAAAATGGCAAATGGAATTTAACGCAGACAAGTGTGAGATATTGCACTTTGGAAGGACAAACCAAAGAAGAACGTACAGGGTAAATGGTAGGACTCTGAAGAGTGCAGTTGAACAGAGGGATCTGGGAATACAGGTTCAGAATTCCCTAAAAGTGATGTCACAGGTGGATAGGGTCGTAAAGAGTGCCTTTGGTACATTGGCCTTTATAAATCGGAGTATCGAGTATAAAGGTTGGAGTGTTATGGTAAGGTTATATAAGGCATTGGTGAGGCCGAATTTGGAGTATTGTGTACAGTTTTGGTCACCTAGTTACAGGAAGGATGTAAATAAGGTTGAAAGAGTGCAGAGAAGGTTCACAAGGATGTTGCCGGGACTTGAGAAGCTGAGTTACAGAGAGAGATTGAATAGGTTGGGACTTTATTCCCTGGAGCGTAGAAGATTGAGGGGAGATTTGATAGAGGTGTATAAGATTTTGATGGGTATAGGTAGAGTGAATGCAAGCAGGCTTTTTCCGCTGAGGCTAGGGGAGAAAAAAAACCAGAGGGCATGGGTTAAGGGTGAAAGGAGAAAAGTTTAAAGGGAATATTAGAGGGGGCTTCTTCATGCAGAGAGTGGTGGGAGTGTGGAATGAGCTGCCGGATAAAGTGGTAAATGCTTTTAACATTTAAGAAAAACTTGGACGGGTTCATGGATGAGAGGGATGTGGAGGGATATGGTCCAAGTGCAGGTCAGTGGGACTAGGCAAAAAATGGTTCGGCACAGACAAGAAGGGCCAAAGGGCCTGTTTCTGAGCTGTAATTTTCTATGGTTCTATGGTACGTGCGGAAGTTTAGAGATGTGACTGTGAGACTCTGACGCAAATCTTTGTCTCGTCACTGGACGCAGGTGAGGTCCCAGAGGATTGGAGGATAGTCAATGTGGTCCCGTTATTTAAGAAGGGTAGGAAGGATAACCCGGGTAATTATAGGCCGGTGAGCTTGACGTCCGTGGTGGGGAAGTTGTTGGAGAAGATTCTTAGAGATAGGATGTATGCGCATTTAGAAAGGAATAAACTCATTAACGATAGTCAGCATGGTTTTGTGAGAGGGAGGTCATGCCTCACTAACCTGGTGGTGTTTTTTGAAGAAGTGACCAGAATGGTTGACGAAGGAAGGGCCGTGGATGTTGTCTATATGGACTTTAGTAAAGCGTTTGACAAAGTCCCTCATGGTAGGCTAGTGAAAAAGGTTGGATCTCATGGGATAAAGGGGGAGGTGGCTAGATGGGTGGAGAACTGGCTTGGTCATAGAAGACAGAGGGTGGTAGTGGAAGGGTCTTTTTCCGGCTGGAGGCCTGTGACTAGTGGTGTTCCGCAGGGCTCTGTATTGGGACCTCTGCTGTTTGTGATTTATATAAATGATCTGGAAGAAGGAGTAACTGGGGTGATCAGTAAGTTTGCGGATGACACAAAACTGGCAGGACTTGCAGATAGTGAGGAACATTGTCAGAAGCTACAGAAGGATATAGATAGGCTGGAAATTTGGGCAAAGAAATGGCAGATGGAGTTCAATCCTGATAAATGCGAAGTGATGCATTTTGGTGGGAATAATGTAGGGAGGAGCTACACGATAAATGGAAGAACCATAAAGGGTGTAGAGACGCAGAGGGACCTGGGTGTGCAAGTCCACAGATCTTTGAAGGTGACGTCACAGGTGGAGAAGGTGGTGAAGAAGGCATATGGCATGCTTGCCTTTATAGGACGGGGCATAGAGTATAAAAGTTGGGGTCTGATGTTGCAGATGTATAGAACGTTGGTTCGGCCGCATTTGGAATACTGCGTCCAGTTCTGGTCGCCACACTACCAGAAGGACGTGGAGGCTTTGGAGAGAGTACAGAGGAGGTTTACCAGGATGTTGCCTGGTATGGAGGGGCGTGGTTATGAGGAGAGATTGGGGAAACTGGGGTTGTTCTCCTTGGAAAGACGGAGGATGAGGGGAGACTTAATAGAGGTGTATAAAATTATGAAAGGCATAGATAGGGTGAACGGTGGGAAGCTTTTCCCCGGGTCGGTGGTGACGTTCACGAGGGGTCATAGGTTCAAGGTGAAGGGGGGGCGGTTTAACACAGATATCAGAAGGACATATTTTACACAGAGGGTCGTGGGGGCCTGGAATGTGTTGCCGGGCAAGGTGGTGGAGGCGGACACACTGGGAACATTTAAGACTTATCTAGACAGCTATATGAACGGAGTGGGAATGGAGGGATCCAAAAGAGTGGTCTAGTTTGGACCAGGGAGCGGCGCGGGCTAATTGTTCTTTGGTTCTCGTTTCAAGGCTTCATTCTATGATCATCTTGCTGGTGCCAGTACAGAGCGAGACTGCGGATAGTTGGGAACCTGTCTCGGGGGCAGGGAATTCAGATGGTGTTCGTAAAGCAGAAGTGGAAATGAATAGGGTTGGGAAGCATTTTCTGATCAGGGCCAGTGTGATCTCCTGGACTCGTTTCGATCGCCTCAGGGGGTCGGAGAGAAATTTCCCAGATTTTTTTTTCCCCATATTGGCCCTGGGGTTTTCACTCTGGGTTTTCGCCTCTCCCTGGAGATCACATGGTCTGGAATGGGGGGGTGGGGGTGAGTTAATAGATTGTGATGAACAAAGCATCGTAGCTGTGAGGGACAGCTCGGTGGATAGGATATTAGGATGTAGATAGGCTGGAAAATTGGGCGGGGATCCTGGATTCAGGATTCAATCCTGGACCGGGGAGCTGCGCGGGCTTGGAGGGCCGAAGGGCTTGTTCCTGTGCTGTATTGTTCTTTGTTCTTTGTTCTTTGCTTGCACACAGTGAGAAGTGTTGGAGGGAGGCGCAGAGCACATGAATGTTAGACATGAGTCCTGATTGCTCGAAATTGCTGATACGATAGATTTGAAGATACATTCACTGACCTTGACCACTCGTGTGAGGTCATTGAACTTCTTTTGGGATTATATCCAGGACCTCAGTACCAGATTCCTAGCAGTGACCTCCTGCCAAGTGCTCCCACTGCCTTTGCAGTATCCATCTGGAGGGACTCCTGGTCCCCTGTGACTAGATCTGTGCTATTCAGCCTCCCACGCTGTGGTCTGCAGCACTGCATCGAAGAACCTCGGAGCTTTCTCTCTCTCTGGCCTTACCCAGGTTTCCTCCTCCTCCAGACGCACTTCCCGAACAGTGAATGAGCTACCTTGCACAAACCTGGGCCCCCTGCTGAACAAGCAGCAACTCAGCAGCACATTTAGTGTTGGGCTTCACACCCAGAAATGAGGAGGCAGCACAGAGTTTGTGTGCAATATTTCAATGGGTGCAGGTTAATCACACATCGTGATGTCCATTCTTTATCAAATACTTTAGCCCATTAGTTCTTGCCGCAGTGTTTCAGGTTATCATATTCATCCAGTGGGAGAGGTGGAAATGCCTTTGTTCATTTGGTAAATTTCTGACTCAGGGGAAGATATGTACCGAGAATTAAAGGCAGTGACCTGAAGGCAATGGTGTCCCGTCCATGTTTAGTTAGAGCAATGACCAGTGAGATCTCCCCTTCACTCCTGTGTTCCAAAGAAAACAATCCCAGACTCTCCTGTCTTTGCTCATAGCTACAATTCGCCATTCCTGGCAGCATCCTTGTAAATTTCCCCTGGACCCTCTCGAGTGTGAGCACAATTTTCCTGTAATGTGGTGGCCAAGAACTGTGTTTTGTACTCTAGTTGCAGTCTAACTTTATACAGCTCTAGAATAGCTTCCCTGCTGTCATACAGGCCTCAGCCAACAAGGGGAAATGTTGCATCTTCCTTCTAGGTTGCCATCTCTACCAGTGCTGTTACTTCAGGGATCCGTGAACATGCACTCCCTCTGTCCCTCTCTGCTTCTCAGAATCCTACTATTTATAGTGCGTTCTCTCAATAGTTTGTCCACCATGAAGATTAGTCTGGCTGGCCTGTAAGTACTTGGGCTATATCTTATCCATTTTTAAACCATGGTACAACATTAGCTATCCCCCTCCCCTCCCCCCGCCCTCCCCACCCCGACTTCTGGCCACCTGTAGCCAGAAAGGATCAGAGAATGAAGGTTGGAGATTCTGCTTTTTCTTCCCTTTATCGACAGGAGGGGGATTAATTTTTCCTGATTTCTCCTCTCACTATCCATCTGTCAGCAGAAAGGTGTTTTTGATTTCTGATTCCTTCTTTATAAGTGGTAACATATTTTCCCCAACCTTTCAGTTTGGAGTGGTCTGATCTTCCATTAATAACCTCACAGTGAACTCCAGATAAAGTCAGATAAGAGAATTGGTTTATTTTACACACACACAAAATGCGGAAAGGGGTTTCACAAAGTCTGTCCCTTTTAGGACTCACACAATAAAAGAGGGATAAGGGAAAGGAAGGGCTACAGGGCAAGACCACGATAAAAATAAGAGTTACGGCTTCACGTGAGTCCAGAATCCGGTGGTGTATTCGTTCAGAGGCGAGCAGGCTAAACTGTTGCGAGGTGACCCATCTTTCCAGGAGTGAGGACTTTCACAATGGAAGATGACACGTAGAGTTAAATTATAGACAGCAATACAGGAGTTCCAATGTTCCAGTGTTCACAGTGTAGATGAGGGCCAGGCAATTTACCTGGACTGAGCTCTTTCTGCAGCCACCTGTTCAGTGGTAAAATGATAGACTGCCTGGTTCAATTCCACCTGGCAATATTACAGATTCTCGCAGCTTGAGGGGGGGTCATGTGACATACTTCTTCTTTCTTCTCCTGGGTGTTGGACAAAGGATATATTTGCCTAGGCCTGGAGTCTGGAGATGTTGAATAGATGAATCAGGGGCTCTTTTATCCCTTGCAGACATACCATCTCTGTTGCCTTGGACTCTGCCTTTGAGATATGTGCGTTGGTGTATTTCTTTGGAACTTGATTGTCGGCAATCACAGGGGTCATTACTACCTCTTTAAAGACAGCGAGCTCCTTGCTGGTGTCTAAAGGTTAGAAATTCCTCTCATATGAACCATAGCGAGTCAGGCATGTCAGGGTAAAGCATTTGTTAATTTTTAAAAATAATAATTTTATAAAGCAGTTTGGCTGACATGGATATATGTTCCTCCCTGTCTTCTGGATGGGACATGTTTATTCTCTTAGAAGCCTGGTTTACATCACATCCAGAACTGGCAATTTCAAGAATACACCTTAATATTTCCTCCCTCACTATGTTAATCCCATCCAATATTTCATGCCCTTTCCCCTCCACTACAATGTCTGCTCCATTCCCCCTCTTACAAGGACAGAAACAAACTATTCATTCAGAATTATGCCCATGTCTTGTGCCTCTTATCACGTTAGCCTTTTGGTCTCTACTCTTACTTATCTTCATTCTCTCTGGGTTTACAAAATATCTTTGGTTTCCCCTGATCTTATCTTCCAACATCTTTTCATGCCCTCTCTTTGCCCTCCTAATTTATTTTTCAATTTCACCATGCGCTTTCTACTCTCCTTTAGCTGTCTGCAGTTTGGTATCTGATGCAAGCTTCCCATTTTTGCCTCTGTAAACTCTTTGACATCGAGGCAGGTCGAGCTTTGGGCGTTTCACCCCTTCCTTTGTGTATTTGTTCTGAATCCTCTTTAAATACATAATTTGAGGAAGTAATGTGGCCCATGTGAGCTTGAAAAAGATTCTGGCTAACAGATAACCCAAAAGGAAGTCATTGAAAATAGTACCATCTGACTGGGCTGTGAAATGTAGTAAGCTCTTGGGACTTCTCTGTGAGATGTACTGGCAAATAATCATGGTTGGTATCAAGTTGTGAGAAGAATTTTGCACCTGCAAATCTCAGATTTAACTCTTCTAATGTTGGTATTTTGCAAAGACAACATTTCAAAGCTGCATTTAAAGACGTACCCTCAATGCTCCATTCTTCTATATGATCCCCATGTGATTGAGCTGCACCAATCTGTGTGCTCTTGGATTCTTCCAATGATTGTCCTTCTCCATTTCTTCCAGTTAGGACCTCAATATTTCTTTAAATAAAAGCAAAATACTGCGGATGCTGTGTTCATCAGAGCTCTGACGAAGGGTCATCCAGACTCGAAACGCTGGCTCTATTCTCTCCCCACAGATGCTGTCAGGCCTGCTGAGATTTTCCAGCATTTTCTGTTTTTGCTTCAATATTTCTTGCTGTGGATCATTGGATGGACCTGCATTCCCCCGCAAGTGCAATGTTGTAGCTCCCTTAAAACTGTCGATTTTATTGAAACATTCTGGATATTTCAATATTAGGTCAAAGAACAAAGAACAATACAGCACAGGAACAGGCCCTTCGGCCCTCCAAGCCCGCGCCGCTCCCTGGTCCCAACTAGACCATTCTTTTGTTTCCCTCCATTCCCACTCTGTTCATGTGGCTATCTAGATAAGGCTTAAACGTTCCCAGTGTGTCCGCCTCCACCACCTTGCCCGGCAGCACATTCCAGGCCCCCACCACCCTCTGTGTAAAATATGTCCTTCTGATATCCGTGTTAAACCTCCCCCGCCTCACCTTGAACCTATGACCCCTCGTGAACGTCACCACCGACCTGGGAAAAAGCTTCCCACCGTTCACCCTATCTATGCCTTTCATAATTTTATACACCTCTATTAGGTCATGAACTGAGGGCATTGGAGTAGTTTCTGAGGTTGATCCACGTGATGTCTGACTGATTCCATGGATTGTTACTAGCATAAGGTCACTGCATGCCGGCAGACCGGCAATCATTGGGCCTTTAGTTTCCATAATGTAGAACATCTGTGACACCAAGGATTATCGATTGTACTTGCACTCCAGGACTATGGATCCTGCACATTGGATTAGTGAATAATTCTACACCGAAAATTTCACAGTAGTAGGTTTTGAGATGCCCGTCCACATTTGTGGATACGTGCCCTTGAAAATCTGCAGAGGTACTATGTTGGCACTTGCCCCTGTATCAATCTTGGCCGATAATGAATAGTTACCAACTTCCTTAGGACAAATAATTTGAATAATTTGAATACTTTGAACAGTGTGATGGCATTTATGTTTTCCACAAGATTAACGGTGTGAGAGATGCGTTCAATCTTCATCGTGTGGCATTTATCATCGTCATTTTCTGGTTTGTCAATTGCCTCATGTACGTGTCCCAGAGGAATACTGGATGGTCATTCTTATTGTTTTAAGATACTCATTGTGTATGGTATGTTTGGCTCAGTGCACCGCTCTTTGTGGCTGCATCAGCCTTTGCTCTAGTGCACTTTCTGCCACATTGCAGACTTGAAGAAGAGCTGGGCATTTTCTTGATCCGTGCAGAAAACCGCACCTGTCACGTTTTGCTAGGTTTGGGTCTTCTTGTGAATCCATCAACAATCGGGGTTAAACTCAGCATCTGCAAGGTTCACCAACCTGCAAGGATCACTTTAGACTTACTTCTATCCTTGAGTTGCGCTTTGATGGTACTCTTCCTGGGCTTGTCTAGTAAATCTTCCCAGAACGCTTCCCTAGGAGTTGATGCGATCACCAACTCAACAATTCTGCCTGCTATTTCTGCATTTGAAAAATCACAATATGTACCATATTGTGGCCTCTGGATTCTGTCACCTGCTGTTAAAATGACATGAACCCAAGTCAATGAATATGGGAGTTTACCCTGATTCTGCACTGGTCTTTCAAATGTGGTCCATATCTTCTGGGGATCCTTTAGCTCTTGTGCTGGTAATTATGGAAAGTTCAGAATATGTAGACCTTGATTTCCAATTGCCAGGTTAATTTTAATGTCCTGCTTGTCTGGTTCAGACACACCTGAATCAAGAAGCCCGAGCCCTGTCTGCTGTTTGAATTTGTTCAGGCCAGCTGCATTGCAATTCAGACTGAAGAATTTTGTGGGCATTCTGACATTAGCCCTTTTGACTTTCCGTCTTCTGTCGTACCTGCGATGAGTGTTGCTGGAGCAGCTTTCATGCACTTTTCTGAAGCTCCACTCATTAAGTTTTAAGTTTAGTTAGTCACAAGTAGGCTTACATTAACACTGCAATGAAGTTACTGTGAAAATCCCCTAGTCGCCACACTCCGGCGCGTATTCCAGTACACTGAGGGGGAATTTAGCATGGCCAATGCATCTAACCAGCACATCTTTCAGACTGTGGGAGGAAACTGGAGCACCCAGAGAAAACCCATGCAGACATGGGGAGAATGTGCAGACTCCGCACAGACAGTGACCCAAGCGGGGAATCGAACCTGGGTCCCTGGCGCTGTGAGGCAGCAGTGCTAACCACCATGAAGATGAGTTGTGGAATGCACAACAGAGTAATGACGCCTTTGCTTTTTAGTCAATTCATTGCTCAGCAACTTCTGAAGACACCCATTATAATCACAACCTTCTCTGGCCCGATTTTCAGAAAGTTTTTTTTTGTTAGACTCTCCCTTGCTTACTATTGATCTGACCCAGACACTGGCCACTCGCCTATCCTGACTGAACTAACCCAGTGCTGATCCTCTCAATGCACTGTCCCATTCACAGAACTAACTGGATTAGTGGTACAATCACACCACAATGATCTGCTTTCTCACTAGTTCTTTACATGTGCCCTCGCTTGGCGCTGTATCTTCAAAACTCTCCAATGATGCAACCCCATTGCTGACCCAAATGCCAAAGTCATCTCATGCCATGTAGCACAATCTAAGCTTGTTCACCATGTCATAACTGTACTTAATTATGCTGTCACCTGTCTTGCTATTGCTGATCATCATATTGTGTTGTTATAATGATAATAATCACCAGTCACTCATAAGGGATTGGGTAAATACATTGAGAGTTCATTTATTAAGACCTGGTACATGAGAACAGTTACACATGAAGACATCAGAGCTGTGTGTGTGTGTTCTGCTCAAAGCTGAAGTGAAACCAAGACTGAGTCACATGCCAGATTTCCTTTCTCATGATATCATGCTGTTATCCCTTAAAGGCACATTACAACACAGGTGACCAAAAACCTGGCCAAAGAAGTAAGTTTCAATGTGTATCATAAAGCAGCAGAGAGAGGGTTGTAGGGAGATGGAGAGGCTTAGGAAGGGACTTGCAGACCTTTGGGCCTTGGCAGTGGAAGGCAAAATCACCAATGGTGGAACAAAGGAATTCAGGCAAGCACCAGGCCAGAGCTGGAAGAACACTAAGTTGTTCAGTTCTTGGTGTTTCACAGAGAGAGCCAGCAATGGAGCTAACTCAACTGAGTGAGCAGAAGTAAAAAAAAACCACACTGATTGGGAAAAGAACCAAAGGTCACTGTCAAAAAACAAAATATCAAACAACAGAAATCAAAATGAAAAGGACACGCAAGATTGAAAGCCAACCGAGTTATTTCTCTTTGGTGCATATTAAAAATGAAATTCTTGTGCTTAAAAGCACTTTACCCCATCTGACAGAAATATTCCAAATCACTGCATGAATTATTCTGAAGTGCAAACATAGTCAACCTTGTAGTGAACCACTGTGACCATTTCTAGAATCTGCTCAGGTCAATGCTGTTTCCACTCTACATCTTCCTACCGTGCCTCCATATCCCACATTCCTTTGTATGCATCAAGTCTCCTGTTAGCTGCGGCTCTGTTATCTGCTTCAGCCACTCAATGGGGCGGAGAGTTCTACATTCCGAGCTCATTCCGTATCAAAATTCCTCCTGAATTCTTTATTTGATGCGATGGTGGCTATTTATAACCCGTGTTATGGACTCACCAACAAGTAAAATAATTTCTCCACACCCACCTCATACAAGGTTTCATACAAGGCCTTAAAAATGCCAGTGAGATGAATGACCATTTTTTTTTTAGGAAGATGCTTGTTGTTGGTACAAGATTAGATGTCCACTCAAAGGAACACCACACCATCAGAAAGAAGGTGGACTTGCATTCTACAAGACCAATGAGATGAACACTTGGTGATGTGATGTGTTTGGTCATTTTGATGTTTGTTATGATTCTTAGAGAACTTCTTGCTCTTCACCTCGTGCCTGGAGGCCATAAATATTCAGTTGAGCCAATGGAACCAACAGAATGAGCCTCAAATTGACATCTCATCCCACCTTAACAATGCAGGAACTAATAAGGGACTTCAAAAGCAAAATGGAGGAAGTTTCCCAGGAAGCTTCATGGCCAAGGTGAAATATTGGTTCAGCCTGTGTTCAGTGCATGACGTTGATCTTGCTGAAGGAGCTGGATCTTGCACTAGGAATGGCCACTCAGAGAATAAGCAGTCCAGAAGGACAAAACAGTTAATCGGGGACATAAGAATACTGGTCTCAACTGTTTTGTTCCTTCTGCGAGCTGACTGCCAACAAAGCTGGGTGGGAGGGTGAGCTGTGAGGAAGATGCAGAAATCCCTCAGCGTGTTGGACAAGTTGAGTGAGTGGGCAAATGATTGGCAGATGTAGTGCAATTTGGATAAATAGGTGGTTATCCATTTTGGTAGCAAAAGCAGGCAGATTATTATCCGAATGGCTGTAAATTAGGAGAAGGGAATGTGCAACGAGACCCGAGTGTCCTCGTACACCAGTAAACATGCAGGTGCAGCTAGGAGTAAAGCAGTCAAATGGTATGTTGGCCATCATAGCAAGTGGATTCGAGTACAGGATCAGGGATGTCTTGCTGCAATCATACAGGGCCTTGGTAAGGCTACAGCTGGAATATTGTGTGCAGCTTTGGTCTCCTTATCTGAGGAAGGATGTTCTTGCTGTAGAGGGAGTGCAAAGAAAGTTTACAGAGTTGATTCCTGGGGTGCAGGACTGATGTTTGAGAAGAGATTGAGTTGGTTAGGGTTATATTTGATGGAGTTTAGAAGAATGAAGGGGGAAATATTATAGAATCCTATAACATTCTAATCGGACTAGACAGGGTAGATGCAAGAAGGATGTTCCCGATGGTGGGGGTGTCCAGAATCAGGGGTCACAATCTGAGGATACAAGGTAGACTGTTCAGGACAGAGATGAGGAGAAATTTCTTCACCCAGGGGGTGGTCAGCCTGTGGAATTTGCTACCACAAAAAGTATTTGAGGCCAAAACATTGTGTGTTTTCAAGAAGCAGTTAGATACAGCACTGGAGGTGAAGGGGATCAAAGGATATGGGGGGAAGGCAGAATCAGGCTATTGAGTTGGATGATCAGCCATGATCATAATGAATGGCGGAGCAGGCTTGAAGGGCTGAATGGCCTCCTTCTGTTATATTTTCTCTGTTTCTATGAACTACCTGCTGGCACTCATTAAATGGGGCTGCACAGCATTTTGGTGGCTGGTGCTGTACTGAAACCCCTCTCCTCACAGCCAGCTGAATGGGAGTGACTAAGACATTGCAGAGGACTGAGTACTACTTAAAGGTAAACCAACTGTTCACTTGCTGCTGGAGGTTTGAAGAGGAGCTTCGTATCATAGTGTGAGGCTTTCTGGGACACCTTGTCAAGACTTTACAAACATTATCAACATTTCTTCCAGAAATTCTCCGTGGACTTCACCTAAAAAGTAAGTGCTGTGCATCTCAAACTTACTGTTCACCTTGTAATAGTCAGCAGGAGGAAGAGAGTATTTGGAGGTGGGGGAGAACTTGAAGCCTTGTAGAGCAGGGGGACGGTGGAGTCCTTCCCCACTGTGAGTACAAAACTCCTTCCTCCTCTGGATCTCCTCCACCAGGACCTCCAGTGTTGTGTCCAAGAACCTGAGCATCCTTTCACGGTCTCTGAGCCATCATGAAATAGGCCAAAAATTTCAAAAGAATTAAGTGAAAATCTCTCTGGCCACAAGAAGCTGCTAACAGAAATCTTATTCATCTGACTTCCACTTGATACCTTCTGAGGCAGTTCCTCAGTATCAGGGGTGATCTGCATCCACCCCAGCTCAATGGGTTCTGAAATGGTTGTTAAGTAAATGAGCGATCTGTGCACTCGCCACGTGTAGAGCAGGTGGTGTCTGACAGCGTGGGCCAGTGCACTGTTTGGAGGTTTGTGTGCAAATTGTCTTAAAATTACAACAACAATTGTCACAGATTTAAAAATCCTACTAAAGGTTGCAGTTGATGATGAGTACACAACACATACTGAAGAGATTAGTGACAAATGTGATGTATGCAAAAAGTACTGGAGGAAACCATCAGGGCTTATTGTAAGTCTCCCATTAGCATGAGACTTTTGATGAAGTGGTAGCAATGGATTTGAAAGCAGGGGGCAAGGATATAAACATTTTCATTTTGCATTTCATAGACCTGACAACAAAGTTCAGTCTGTCTACAGTAATACACGATAAAGACAAAAGAATGATTGTGGATAAAATCATAGACAAATAGGTAGGGACTGGACTGGAGGCAACAGCTAAATTCTTAACTGAATGGGGGTGGAGTTTGCCAATGAGAAATTCAGAGACATGTTGATAATGTGAATATTACAGTGATGAACACAGCAGTTGAAGGTCCCCTCAGTAATGGGCTTTGTGAAAGAAAGTACACGGTGATTAATCAGACGCTCGGCTGACCAACCGGAGTGTAAGCTAACATCTGCTCTGGTGTGGGCAGTCCCTGCAAAGAATTCCCTTCAAATGGTTGACAGCTATAGTCCGTATCAGTTGGTCTCTGGGAGAAATCCAAAAATATGTTCAGTGATATGTGATCATCCCCTGGCCTTGGAAGGGAGTATAATTAGTTTTACATATTTTGCATACTTGGATTCCTTACTTGCAGGTAAAAGGCATTCATCTAGGCATAAGTGCCAGAGAAAATTTTAGCGAGCCTTATTTATTAGTGTCAATTATTGTTAATTAATGTTATTATTTATTAGTGTTTATTAGGCTTACATTAACACTGCAATGAAGTTACTGTGAAAATCCCCCTAGTCGTCTATTCCGGTACACTGAGGGAGAATTTAGCATGTCCAATGCACCTAACCAGCATGTCTTTTGGACTGTGGGAGGCAACTGGAGCACCTGGAGGAAACCCACACAGACACGGGGAGAAGGTGCAAACTCCACACAGACAGTGACCTAAGCCAGGAATCGAACCCGGGTCCCTGGCACTGTGAGGCAGCAGTGCGACCCACTGTGCCACCCAATTACATCAATGCATAAGACCATCAGACCTTAATCCTGGGGTTTTGTTATATTATTAAAGAGAGGGTCAGAAAGAGTGGAAAGGTCTGGGTAAAGTGATAGCGTGTGATGGTCAAGCTGTAGGGTCCATCTATCTAGGCCCATCGGCATTGATTAAAAACTTGCAGAATCTGAGCAATTAGTGGGAGGTGGGTGAGGCATCCTGTTCTTCACAGACCCATATGTTTGACAGTGACACAGAGCAGAAGATACTGGATAAGAGGCTGGATGACGATAAACAAAGTGATACCAAAACCCAGGACAGTGCTAATTTACCCAAAGGACAGCTGCCTAATATTGTACGAGGGCAACATACATATCAGAGGTTTCCACTGAATGGAGGTATGCGGCCATTGTAGGGAGAGCAGTGAGAGCCAATGGCAAACTCACACATTAGATAAATGTTCAAGATGATGGACAAGAAGTCAGATCTATGGACTGACAAAATAAGATGAAACTGTGGAAAGCTAGAAAGTGCAGAATGAGGTCCCATTTCAGATCCGGAAGTGGCTCTGGCCTCGGAAACGATCACATACTGGCAACAAGCAGAACCTCTGAGCATGGGAGGTTGAGATCATGTAGCAGTGGTCCAGAAAGAGATGGCAGGGCAGGTAAAGGCTAGTTTGACTGGTGCAAGAATTATAGAACAATCTAGGATTTAGTGTTTACTCTGACGCGCCAGACAGAGGACAGCCAGACTTATCACATAGGTGGCTATGTACAGAAAAAGTACTTCCTTATGGGACATACAAGGCTAAAGTGAAACTAATAGCTTGACATTTCAAAGAGACTTTGACGATCAAGTGTTAGAGTGGACTTCCCGAGGGCAGGAAAAGTGATTTTGAAGATTTTTGTAGCTTTCTTAGTCACATATTCATGGGAATGTCAGTCAAGCATTATAAAAGCCATATTTTTACAATTTTCAAATTGAACTGTTTTTGAAACCACCTAAAGGAAGGAGTGACGTTGAAAGGAAGCTGGGAAAATTAAACAAACATTTTTATGGATTGAATGATGTGTCGAGGGTATGGTATTTCTGTCTGTTTGGTTTAAGACTTTGCTTCAACGAATCTTTTCAAATTTCAGGTATTAAATCTCAAGAGTTCAATATACTTTGTATTGACCTGATAGAGTGAAACTATTTATGTCAATGCAATCCTGGCGCCTTATGAATAAAGCTGAGTCTCATGAAAATTTAAAAAGGTCAACTCCACCAAACCTTAGTTTGATGAAACATTCTGTACCACTTTCATTATTGCTCAGTTGTACCTTAAATTAATATTTTGCATATTTAATTTCTTTACCTAAATAAATTGAGCTTCTTAGATTGTATAAGTCTAGTCAGTTCATATCATTTCTCTTCTGTGTCTTGGCCAATATTTATCCTTCAACAAAGTTCTCCAGGACAGATTATCTGATCAAAGATTCTTAGAATGGTTACAGCAGCGAAGGAGGCCATTTGGCCCAGAGTCTGTGCTAGCTCCCTACATGGGCACTCCTCAACTCCCCACCCCCAAACCCTTTCCTGGAATGTTTTTTTCTCTTTAAGTGCTAATCCAATTCCCTTTCTAAAGTCTTGATTATATCTACCTCTCTCATCATTGTGGATTTTCAAGATCAAAAGCATTTTTTTCCTGGTGCCTTTGGTTCTGTTGCTAATCATTATAAAGCTGTGTTTTCTGGTTCTCGACCCTTCTGCCAATGGGAGCAGTTTCCTTCTTTCTAATCTGTCTACACTCTCATGATTTTAAACACATCTACCAATTTTTTTTTTAACCTTCTTTTCTCTAAGGAGAACAACCCAGCTTCTCCAATCTATCCATGTAATTGAAGTCCCTCAACCTTGTAACCATTCTTGCAAATCTTATCCTCTATCTCTCCAAGGATCCCACATCCTTCCTGAAGGGTGGTGCTCAGAATTGGACACAATACTCCAGTTGAGGCTAAACCAACGGTTTATAAAGATTCAACATCACACCCTTGCTTTGGTACTATCGAGTGTGGATTTTTATGGAGTAAGGAGGCTGACCTGTAAAAATGATGGGCAGGATACTGATGCACCCACATTTGTGACAAATCCAAATTTTCCTGGCAGAGGGGTGATTCCTGCAGGAGGGAAATCCAATCTCAGCAGGCAGGGCCATTTGAACTTAGTGCTGAGCTCAAACAGATACTATTTTGGCTGTTGCAGAGGCCTTAACTCAGTGATTCCCAAACTTTTTTCACTGGGCCGCACTTTCAGAATAAAAATTTGCTCGCCCCACACCGAATTGTGTATTGATAAGAAATACATTCAAAAACAAAAAAACAACAACTCCTAGCAGTGCTTGATTGATAACATAGAACACAACTACTTTATAATATGATCATGGGACATCCAGAAAGTATAAAACAATGCTTGTTTAAACCATGTTTAAATGTTTCTTTGATTGTCCTTGAATCTTCCTGCCACACTTGCCATCCTCTCTCGCCGCACCAGTGTGGCGCGCCGCACCCTTTTGGGAACCACTGCCTTAACCTGACTCCTCTGGGAGTCATGAATTGATGAAGTAGGCATAATTGCTCTTGAGAGAAGATAAGGTCTAAGTGTCATGACCTTAAGCTCTTTAAACATTTAAAAAAACAGGCTGAAGTTGTCACTGAGGGTTTAAAAAACCCTCTGCTATACTGTTTTGATTAACAGGCCATTTGCTGTATGTTATAAAATATACCATCTAGTTGGGTGGTTTCAGTGGAGTTCTTTGCTGACATTTCCACAAGGGCTATTATTACATAATTATAAATATTTGGCTGTTTCATTGTCTACTGTTACCTCAGCAAGAAGTTCTGAGTTCACAGTTTAAAGAGGTTATTAAAGGATTAGCTAATTTTGATATGAGATCCAAAGCATGCTTGTTTTCATAAGAGATTACCTAATTGAGGAGATTTAAAAGTATTGAACATGTTTCTAGAATGGGAGTTTTTTCCACTCTCAGGCATGTAGAAGTGAGAGCTGTATTAGATTGTTAAAAGTTTATTGTTCAAAAATCTCCACATTGCTTCAGAGGTCTGCCCATTGCGGATACTGGGTGAGTGGCTATGAAGTGGATCCACTATGAAGTGGATCCTGTGGATCCAGAACTGGCTTGCCCAAAGGAGGCAGAGAGTGGGTATAGATGGGTCTTTTTCTAAATGGAAGTCGGTCACCAGTGGTGAGCCCCAGGGATCTGTTCTGGGACCCTTGCTGTTTGTCATTTTCATAAATGACCTGGATGAGGAAGTGGAGAGATGGGTTGGTAAGTTTGCTGACGACACGAAGGTTGGTGGGGTTGTGGATAGTCTGGCGGGATGTCAGAAGTTAGAGGTACATAGATAGGATGCAAGACTGGGCGGAGAAGTAGCAGATGGACTTCAACCCAGATAAATGCGTAGTGGTCCATTTTGGCAGGTCAAATGGGATGAAGGAGTACAATATAAAGGGAAAGACTCTTAGTACTGTAGAGGATCAGAAGGACCTTGGGGTCTGGGTCCATAGGACTCTAAAATCGGCCCCGCAGGTGGAGGAGGTGGTTAAGAAGACGTATGGTGTGCTGGCCTTTATCAATCGAGGGATTGAGTTTCGGAGTCCAGGGATAATGATGCAGCTATATAAGACCCTCGTCAGACCCCACTTGGAGTACTGTGCTCAGTTCTGGTCGCCTCACTATAGGAAGGATGTGGAAAAGATTGAAAGGGTGCAGAGGAGATTTACAAGGATGTTGCTGGATTGAGTGGCATGCCTTATGAGGATAGGCTGAGGGAGCTCAGTCTTTTCTCCTTGGAGAGACGTAGGATGAGAAGAGACCTAATAGAGCTATATAAGATGTTGAGAGGCATAGATCGGGTGGACTCTCAGAGGCTTTTTCCCAGGGTGGAAATGGCTGCTACGAGAGGACACAGGTTTAAGGTGCTGGGGTGTAGGTACAGGGGAAATGTTAGGGGGAAGTTTTTCACACAGAGGGTGGTGGGCGAGTGGAATCGGCTGCCGTCAGTGGTGGTGGAGGCAAACTCAATAGGGTCTTTTAAGAGACTCCTGGATGAGTACATGGGACTTAATAGGATGGAGGGTTATAGGTAGGCCTAAAAGGTAGGGATATGTTCGGCACAACTTGTGGGGCCGAAGGGCCTGTTTTGTGCTGTAGTTTTTCTTCTTCTAAGGTGGTACAGGAGTATGAGGAGGCAGACATTAGCATGGAGGTGGCATGGGGTTATGAGGGATCAAGGGATGTGTGGGAATATGAGTTGACATGGAGGTGGCATGGAAGCTTCTAAGAAAATTGGGACAATGTCCTAGAGATTGAAGTGGACTTTCCAACCAGCCGCCTTTGGCACCCGTCTGCCCCCAAGGTCACCTGGGGTCGGTGGTCCGACTCGATCCCAGTCCCCCCCAACCTCAGAGTGTATCTAACGGGGCCCTTTTAAACTGAGGTGGATCCGCTGAGTCAGGGAATTTCCTAACTTGAGCTATCAGCTTTGGTAGAAATAATCTGGCCGTATGCCTCTATTTAAAAAGCTCTCAATCCTTTTTATCCACATTCTCAAATCGCCTGCCACCTTCAACACGTTGTGCTGATATACCTGAGGCTGTTCACCTTCTTTGGAATTGATCCTTTATTTTTTTAATTGCCTCTCCTCATTCTTCCCACTTCATTTCACACTTTTTTGCATTAAATTTCATTCGCCAAGTTTCCATGCATTCTACCAGCCTGTCAATGTTTTCCTGACACCTCGCATTGTCCTGAGTTCACACCACTTTTGTGCCATTGGCAAATTTTGAATTTGTGCCCTGTACACCATAAACATCACTGACACACTTCTGCTTGTGGGACCTTGTAGTATGCCCTTCCCAATATCAGAATACTTCACTGTCAATAATTGCAGTCAAAGCTAATTTCTGCATAGCCTGGTTCTACAGACAGTAATTCGATAATGACTAGGTATACTGGTTTTAGCAATGTTTGAGGCACAAGTTTTGGCCAGGACAACAAGGAGTAATTCTCTCCTTTTGTTCAAAAGATAAGTGCCATGGAATCTACCAGAGTGGACAGGTGGGGTCTTGATTTAACACTTTGTCTGAATGGGGGCACCTCTGAAAATGTAGCATTCCCTGCACACTGCACTGGATTATTAGCTGAGATTATGTGCTCAAGTTTCTAGAATGCAGCTTTAAACAGTTTCCAGAGTCAGATATGACATTATAACAGTGGAATGGAGGTTGATGATGACTGCACAGGGATTTTCCGCCCGAGGCCAATGGACCTTTGCATTGTCCATGTCCCAGCCACTATGATTCCGGTGGAGGGCGGAACAGCAAACTTCCACCCTTAGACGAGGGTCAGAGAGGAGAAAGTGCATGTTCGGATGTAGCGCTGTAGAAAATGTATAGGCGAAACTCTTCATCATCATTATGAAATCCTCAATCTATTTTAATCCCATTCTGTAAATTCAAACATGTCAGTATAAATAAAAACATTTGGTAGATTCTGGTTCAACTGTATATCATTCTGAACACTACCAATTAACTTGATACATTACTATGGTATGAACAGATTATAGACTTGTGTACAGGGAATTGCCTAACTCAATTGTTTTCAGGTAAACAGGGAGGTTAAAATGAAATCAATGAGGGTTTAAGGTACAGTGAGCATTAATAAAGCTGATGTTTATTATTTTATCAGATGAATGATGAAGATGACTCTCTATCCACCATGATATCTTTGCTACTGCTGGTCTGTTCAGTCGGTCTCACACCTTGCCTTTCCCTATCCTCCTATCCTAGTCTCTCACCCTGGTAGCTCCTCAATCATCATTCCCTCAAGTCCAATGGAAGCATATTTAAGTGTTTTTGGTATTTAATCGAGTTAGCCATTGATCCGCAGATCTGGCTGGACTATATATAAAGTACAATCGGGTCTTCCTGTCCTTTGCCAAAACTGCTCAATATTCCAGCAGCACCAGGAATGTAAAGATAACACTCGGGTCACGGGTTCTCCCATCGCGACCCGCAACTTTTCGAGAGTCGAGGTGGCAGATGTGCATCACCAGCCTTGTTCCGGGATTTGCTGATGCGCCGGGAACGCATGCGCATCTCCCAGAGCCGGTGAAGAGTCAGAGCCCAGACCACGCTGGAAACCGGCGGGAAGGCAGGTAAGTAATTTGAATCTGTTTTTAACATGTTTTAAATGTACTTTGAATGTAATTATCAGGAACTTACTGGTCCCGATTGAATCTCCCACCCGCCAGGAGTACTTCATCCAGGCAGGGTTTAGAGTAGCTGCCCACGTTTGGGGAAGGAGACCCCGCTGGAATGAAGGGGGGGGGGGGAAAAATCAGGGCCCCTCTGGGGTTGGGTGGCGGGGCTGGTGCCCCTGAGCATGGGCACCCTGGCAGTGGCAGCCTGTGCCCCTGGCACTGCCCAAGGGGCAAACTGCCCATGCCCAGGGGGCACCCTTGGCATTGCCCATTGGGCAATGTGCAGTGCCAAGGGGGTGGGGTCTATTGTGCGCAGGGCCTGGGGCAATCGGTGGGGGTGGGGAGTCCCATTGCCACTCTGCATAGGGATCAGTCTGGGCTGGAGGGAGGGCAGCGATTGGGGTGGCCTGGGGGGGGGGGGGGTGTCTGCCGGGCTGAGGGGGGATCACCATTGCTGGGGGTGTGGTCTGCCGGGGGGCCTGCCTCCCGGGGGAGGGGTCTGCCCACGGGGGTAGTCAGTGGGAGGGGTGAGGTGATCGCCACTGCTGGGGGGGTGAGGCTGTACATCGGGGCACTCCGGGACGGAGGGTTCAGGGCTGGCCTGGGAATTGTTGTGGGGGCTGCGATCGGGCCATGGGAGGGAAGCGGGAGGGAAGCTGGAGGGGCAGCACTGCGGGGATCCCAGGCTGGCCAGCAAATGGGGGAGACTGACAGATCGGGGCCACTGCACATGCGCAGAGTTCCAGAACTGTCAGACTCCGCAGTGAATAGGCCCCGCCCCTGGGTTTTTAATAATATTCACAACTGGGACCTCTTCAGTGCACGGAGTGCGGAGATTCGGGTGAGAAGTTGAACTGAGAAAACAGTCCGGATCTAGAAGTTTTCCCATCAATTCAGCACTTTTGGGAGAATCGCAGCCTCAGTTTCTTTTCTTCACTGATAACTATTTCCTATCCTTCAACAAGTGTGAGATGCTAATGAACCCCTATGTCACTACTGTTGAGACCAGTAGCCTCTACTCCTTCCCCTTTATCCTTTCCCATCAAACTTACTGAGGTTTGCCTCTTCCCAGTCTGAAATATACATCCTTCTCTAGTTTCACTGTCTCCCCATAAGCCCCCCCCAATTCCCCCCTCGCAATCCCCACCCCCCCATGGCCCGATCGCTGACCCCGACCATTCGGCACGGTAGCACAGTGGTTAGCACTGTAGCGGCACGGTAGCACAGTGGTTAGCACTGCTGCTTCACAGCTCCAGGGTCCCGGGTTCGATTCCCGGCTCGGGTCACTGTCTGTGTGGAGTTTGCACATTCTCCTCGTGTCTGCGTGGGTTTCCTCCGGGTGCTCCGGTTTCCTCCCACAGTCCAAAGATGTGCGGGTTAGGTTGATTGGCCAGGTTAAAAATTGCCCCTTAGAGTCCTGGGATGTGTAGGTTAGAGGGATTAGCGGGTAAATATGTGGGGGTAGGGCCTGGGTGGGATTGTGGTCGGTGCAGACTCGATGGGCCGAATGGCCTCCTTCTGCACTGTAGGGTTTCTATGATATGATTCTATGATTCCCGGCCCGCTCCGATTTCCAGCCCCCTAAATCCCCCCCCCCCCCCGCAAACAGGCGCCCCACCCCCCTCAGCCTGCCCGATCACTGGCCTCCCTCCTTCCCCCACTGATTCCTATGCAGAATGGCAGCGGGAGCCCCACCCCCAGCGATCGCCCCTAGGCCCTGCCCCCATCAGGCCCCACCCACTCTGGCCCCATTCCCTTAGCCCTGCCCTACGCCCCCTGGGCATTGGCAAATTGTCCCTTGGGCAGTGCCAGGTGATGTGGGTTGGCACTACCAGGGTGCCAATACCCCTTCCACACCCAACCCTCTGGGGGGCCCTGATTGCCCCCCCCCTTCACTCCAACGGGGTCAGGCCACAAGCTCCCCGGAAGTGGAGAGCTACTGTAATCCCCGCTGATGTGAAACACTCTGGCGGGGCATGGGGGGAGATGCTTGTGGGCCCAGAGACTTCAGTTTCAGGCCCGCTAATCACATGGAAATCACATTGAAATCTCCCCCTGCATACCTAATGCAGCTCCACGCCTATTACTGACGTGGAGCTGATGCCACCAGAAATCTGGCACTGGGAGAGGCGCTCAGGGCCGGACACCCAATGTGGATTGCCCTAATCCAGCCCTGCTGAAATCTCGCTAATTTATTAGTGCAGAAGGATGGGAGAATTGCGCCCAAGGCCTGTAACCATTGAGTTTGGAAGAATAAAGTGTAATCTAAACGTGATGGTTAAGATAATTAAAGGAGATGACCGGATAGATAGAGGGGAAAGGTTGCCTTGGTGCAGGAAATCAGAACAAGGGAACATAATGTTAACATTAAAGTGGAGCAATCCACCTTTGATTTAAAAGACGTTCTAATACCAGGGGCGTGTGGTTACTCAGGCAAATTTGATCATTCTGTCAAATGGAATTAGATAAATGTTTAAAAAAGGAATACAAATGAATCTGGAGTTGAGGAAAATCTGAATCTTAGCAGTATAGTTATTGGTGCAATTTCAGTGAGTTACCATTGGCTGCTAGTGCAATCTGATTTTCAGCTGTGAATCACAACTGATCCTCAGTACCCCCCCATCCATCCTTGCTTTCCTTCCTTCATTCCTTCCCTGTCCTCAGTTTCTCCCTTCCCTGATTTCCTATTTTCTTCTTCTCTGCCCTTGATTTCCAGACCTGCCCGACGATTTCCAGCATTTTCTTTTTTCTTGTCATAGGAAATAATTGTTGGCTAGGATACGGAGTTTGTGATGGGGGCTAAAGGCGATGGTTCCTGTCTTCCCAGTGTATAACTCGAGGACATTTCTGTTCAGCCAGAACTGGATAATTACTTGGATTGAAGTGGAAACAAAGTGAGGACCATTCCATTGAGTTGGCCAATGGGTGACTGGATTTATGGTGTGATTCACGTGTCTAAAGCTACAAAGATTGAAAGAACAAGGAATGATAGGGTAGCATGGTCATTGTCACATCACTTGTTATTTTAATTAGAGCTGTTTCAGTGCTGTTGAAGGGCAGGAACAGAAATCTAATTTAAGAGGTCCAAACTTGAAGCTGTGAGAAAAATGGGCATGAATTCGGAGGCAAAAACACTTAAGGATTTTGCAGAGAACATTGAATCAGGATTAGATCCTTGAGCTAGGTCAGCTATTCAATTGGATCATGACTGAGCTGGATCATAACTCTGCCTTGCAGCCCCGTTTTCCTAACCCTTAAAACCCTTAACAAAAATGTATCAATCTTAGCTCTGAAATTTCCAATTGACCTCAGCCCAGGATGGTTAACTGTTTGGAAGCATTCTTGGAAGTTTGACCACAGGATGTTTTGATCATGTGACCTGATCACATGACACCAGATGCAACTATACAAAGGTTGGAATCTGTGTGGTTGAGTATTTCTGCTCATGGATTCATGCTCATAGCTGTTGTGTGAAACGTACCAAGAACCAGGAGGGCACCAGCAAAGAACAGAGCTAAAGTTTCAGATTGATTACCTTTCCTCAGAACCCAGAAGTCCATTCTCCTCCCTGGCCACAGTCTCAGGCTGAAAGAGATGTCACAACTTCTGTGTCCTATTTGGTTCTGAGCTCAGCTTCCACCCAATAGTATTTCCACTGCAAAGACCTCCTGTTTTTGCCTTAATAATACTGTTTGCCCTTACGTCAGCTTCAGTTTATGTGTAGTAGAAACCTTCAGCAATGTTTTGTCACTTCCAGTCTCACTATTCCAATGCTCTTCTGCCTGGCTTTCCATCTTCTACTGTCCAGAAATTTCAGCTCATCCAAACCTTAGCCGCCTGTACCCAAAACACACTTTGAGTTCCATTCATGAACTAACCTTTAATTATCTCTTTAACCGTCTTCAGCTACAAAACCTCAGAAAAATCTGCTTTTCTCCCAACTCTGAGTTGTTCTCCATTCTGTTCATTCCACAGTAAGTGGCCAGCTTCTCAAGTGTCTAGGCCCCACACTCTGGAATTATCTTCCTAAATCTCTTCACAGGTTCCTTTAGGTCCAGCTCTTTGAACAAGTTTTTATCCCCCGTCGAACATCTTCTTTGGCTTGGTGTCTATTTCATCTGATGACTCCGCCGGGTATTCGGTCAGAGATGTGCAAACTGTTGGGGTTTATTTTTCTTGTGAAAACAACTGGAGCCCAGGTAGGACATGCAAGTGTCATGCTGTCCTTTGGCTCTTCCATTCAATGGGATGTATTGTCATGGTGCTTGTGCAGAGATGCTATTGATAATATTAAGCAGCACAAACAGATCATGTGGAAGTCGGATCAGTGTCACAATATAAATCACAGCTTCAGCATTAAGTTGGTAATGAGAGCTATTATCTATATTAGATGGCAACAACCCATCAACTGAAGCCTCCGAAAGTAAATAGAATCACTTAACTGGTTCTCAGGAGAACAAATCCCATAGTCGCATGACAATTGATATTTTGAACAGTTGTGAAAGATATATCCACTATTGCATGAATGTAGGTCAATAATTGCAAAGACCTATAATGTATCTTTTGCATATCACTTTCCTTTCCATTTATTTTAATATATACTTTTAGGGTGGTGTCCATAACTTGCATCATATTAAAATGTTGCACATAACATGTCAGGAACAAAGCAGGCTGACTGTGGAATCAGACCAATGTTTCCTTTTAATAAACCTCTCAGTGGACTGGATTTCAGTTCCAGGTTCATGATCTCAATGCTGGGCTGATTTTGGATTCTGGAACCCAGAAGTGGCCATGACAGGACTCTGGAGAAGGTTTTTGAAGAGGTGGCTGATTAAAAGGTTGCTTCCAGCAATACCATCCGGTTATGAATGGTGGGTGGGCTCTGTAGCCAGGACAGTCAATGGGAGCACTCAACACCTCTACCAGGAGAGGTGGGCACTGCTAACATACGTGTGCGAGATTGCCTCAAGATAGAAGCACTCTCTGAATACTTCAAAATAAACTGTATCGCAACTGCCATTGTGGAAGCAGGAGGGTGTCTGGCTCCAGCTGTAGTGTCCTGACACTCGTGGCACTGGGGGATGAGGTGGTGGGGGAGGGCGGAGAGAATTAAGGAGGCAATGCTGGCCCCCAGCCTGACACCAAGAGGCCATCTCCATCCACCTGCTGGGTTTCTGTCGCAGCAGGGAGCCCATCTGTCATATGGAAAATTCCACAAGGCTTGTGATGAGTGCCTTCAATGGGTACTTTAATTGGCCTTAACACCTACCTGCTACTGGCATTAGATAGCTCCACCCAGAAGCAGCCTCAGTGGAAACAGGCCAGCGTCAGTAACATGCCAGCCGATTGGCATTCCCACCTGGAAACCCACCACCTTCGCAGAATAAAATCCAGCCCACCATGTCAGGATAAAGTTAAGCAATCAAAATATCTTACTTCACGTCTATAATCAAATGCATTCATACTAGTTACTACAAAAATTACCACATGGCATCCAATTACTGAAAAACAATGTTTATTCTTCAACATGAGATTGTGTATCAGATAGAAGCTGGCACACAATAATCCACATTTCTCCAGGCACAGATTGACTGCTCCAATGTTGCAAAAGATGAATTCCAATTCTGTCTCAGGAAACAGCTGCTCCCAGGATTCAATGTTGACTTTTGAAGTTAGATGAAGGTCATGATCCAAAATGGAAAATGGGATACAAGTTTCATGGTCTGGGAAGCTGTCTCTGTCCCTGTGCAACTGTCTGCTCTAGAACAGTCATCCACTGCATAAAATACAACGACAAATGCTGATAGGATTAAGGTCTCTGCGTAAAGCTCAACAAAATATTTTACTAATTTATAACCGAACTATTTAAACAAAACATATGTCTTTTAACAGGTAATTTTAAAAATTTAATAGAGGTTTTAAATTAAGCAATAGAGAGCACTGGAATTCAATAGCAAAACTTTATTTGGAAACGATAACTAATCCCTCCAAGTTTTTAAACTGTTAGGAAGTTACCTGAGTTCAAACAGATCCCATTTTGGTTGTTGTAAGGGCCTCAACCCACGGTGTAGGAATCACGGATTGATAGAATAATCATAAAGACTCTTGAAGGGTGGATAAGGTCTGTTTAAGTTACATGATCCAAACTTTTAAAAATTCCCTGCTCTTTACACATGCGATCAGTGACAGTTAAAAAAAAAACCCTCTGCTAGATTGCTTTGATAGGCCATCTGGTTAGAAAAATATTACCATGTGGCTGTGAAGTTACAAATGTTGAAAATTTCCCCAAGAACTTGAATTACATAATTATGAATGTGCGGCTCAGTTTCAAAAGATAATTTTACAGGGGGTTCCAGTTCACAATTTCATTGACAATTGAAAGAGACCATTAAGGGATTAGATGTTTTTGATGTGTGGTCTGAGTGTTTTCATAAGAGATTAATCACGAGATGATTTAAAAGCTTAGAAATAGATTCTTGAATGGGTTTTTTCCACTATCGAGTATGTAGGAGTGAGAGCCGTATTAGATTATTGAAGTTTTTTTTCATTTTTACATGAGTCCCGAGGTCTGATCATGGTGGATGCTGATTAAGTGGCTATAGAGGTGGCACAGGGGTAATTAAGAGGCATGGGAGGCATGCATTTGCTGCACAACTTTATAGCAAAATTCTAACCCCGAATGCTAGGAAATGAATAGCCAGAAATTTGAATGAGATGACATGCCAATGATGTAATTTAAAAATATAATTTAATTAGCATTTTATAAAAATGGTTGCACCATATTAGAAGGCTTAGTAAAAGAGGGCCATTGTTAGAGCATATGGGAGCTAGACATGTGGCTTTTGGCTTCAGGACACATGCACTCAGCCGGAGGATAAAGTTAGTTAATAAAAAATATGTGGGCCTGTCGCGGGACTTGTGACCGGTGTCCAGCTGATTGCGAGTCTCCCAGGCTGTGTTTTCCACATAATCAGTCCCATGCTGGAAATTGGCGCAGGGCTGATTACCACATGCAAATCATCATTTCCATATGATTAACGAGCCCAGTAGACTCTGGGCCCGCTAGTGTCATCTCTCCACACGCTACCCCGTACCCGCCCCCCCCAAACCACCGGGAGAGGCTTCCACCAATGGGGACCAGGCATACTCACCCCACTGGTGGGGACAGAGGCCATTAAGGCTCCCACCCTCTCCTCCACCTGAAGCTTGGGGGCAGAAGGGTGCTCCTTGGGCAGTGCCAGCCTGGCACCCTGGCAGTGCCAAGGGGAGGCAGAGGGCATAGGGCCTACTGGGGGGCTGATCGATGGTGATGGGGGAACCCACTGTGCATACTGCAATGGGACTGCTGGGGTTGGGGAGGGAGCTGGCAGTTGGGGCTGGGCATGGCGGGGGGGGGGGGGGGGATGGAAATCGGAACTGCATATGGGGGCAGGTTTGGGAAGCCGGCAATCGGGAGAAGGAGGCCAGCGATGGTGGGGTGCCAGTGCGCATTCGCCGATCTCTGTGCTGACAGTTCTGTGCATGCGCAGTGGCTCACTCAGCACGATGCTGCCGGCTTCTCCAGCGGGATGAAGCCCTGCCCCCACTTTCTAGCGCGAATCTCCCTAAGGTGCTCTGGAGCAAAGAATGCTGGAGATTCATTCCACTAAGTATGTCCAAAAGACAGGCGGGAAATTCTCCCGTTTTCCCGTCTGTTGGGCACTTAGTTTGTTTTGCGAGAATCCCAGCTGTGATTGTTTCAGTGCTGTACAGAGTAAAGCCCAGTCACATCCTTGGTTCACACTCAATCTGTTTGTGCTAATGAGCCAATTGGGGGGCACAAAAAATGACCTGGTCTTGGCCGTAGCCTTGGTTATTGTTGTTTGGGGTGTGGGGAAGTGGGGAAAAGAGGGAAATTGAGTCAGAATACTGAGGTTGATCCATGTTTCAGATATCTGCACACAGAGTGCAGGATTTGGCTTGGGTATGGTGACTCCATTATTCAATATCGCACGGACATCCAATGACAACCTTAATAAGGTGACGCAGGGTTGCTAATACACAAACATATATACCAGAAACTTTCAGGAGAGAAAACAAGAACAGGGGAGAGAAGAAGTTGTTACCCACACAAAAATTGTAAAATATGGAATAGGGAAATTAGCTTGTGTATTTTTCCCTGTTTTGGTTCCAGGGTCATTAAAATACTGCTTGGGTAGTAACTACATTGCCAGATGTAAAATGAAACTTCTTGCATTGTTCCAGACAACTGACTGCTCGCTGTCAGTCAATTTGAATCAATCGTTGAAGTAGTGTGTTGTCAGGCTCTTGGGCCCCACCAGGAACAAGATCAAAATTGCAAATCTCGCTGATGGCAAAGTGTATGCTTTTACTCATGGATGAAAGCTGGGTTTAGGCCTGAACTGAACAAATAATATTTGTTGGGATGTCAAGAATTATTTTATTATACATGAAAATAAACAAACTACACAAGTTTCAACTTCCCTTTGGGTTGTTCTAGATTTGCGATTAATATGTTCCCTTGATTTTATGTGGATGCAGCCCAACAACATATCTGGAAGATTACTTCCAAACTTCATCGTCTATTTTAAACTGTGCAAATTGCAAATCCATCTAGCGGCCTCAGGGATTATTTCAGAATATACTTCACAGTCCAACTCATCTCATTAGAAAGACCTTTCTTCAAATCACTGCTGCCACCCTACTTTCAGAAACTTAAAAGATTTTCTTGGAAGTACGGGGTGGAGATCAAAGCAAGAAACTAATGACTTGGCAATGCAATATTTTCTTTCCCAATTAGATTATTACACATCATTTCAATCTTCTTCAAGTGCAAGCTTTTGCCAATGAAACGGTTTTTCCATTAAAAAAAACATTTATATCAACAGAATACTTACATGCCATATTTTATGACAATGAGAAACACCATCATTGCCAATCCGACCCCATATCATTCTATGATAAGTGGGACTGGTAACCCTCCGGGAATAAGAATTAGCATTAATCTCCTGGATACTCCTGTGAATTGTCCAGAGTAAAAGTCAGAACAAGTTAAACTAAACAATAAATAAAATGATTTGTTCAGTTGCCTTTGAATACTTCCATTTATTAGTCATAGAGTAATGGCAATGTGGAAGAAAAGGCGATTTGACTGGGTGAGGTTGTCGGATGTGATGAAACCTCCGAAGAAACCTCCAGGAATACGTCCAACTAGAATTAACAACCTGAGTGAGGAGGCAAGTTAATATCAACCAGAAAGTGGTACCTGTAATTTCCCTATAGCATGCAGAATGGCATCGGTGCAGCTCAACATAGTTTATATTTTTGTTTAGGCTTTTAAAATCAGTTCAATCTGAATCAGTATTCAGCAGATCGTTTTTCACCACTTCTGACACATCCAGCATAACTTCTAGAAAAAGTGAGAGGGCATGGGATCCAAGGGGCTGCTGCCCGGTGGATCCAGAACTGGCTTGCCCAAAGGAGGCAGAGAGTGTGTATAGATGGGTCTTTTTCTAATTGGAGGTCGGTCACCAGTGGTGTGCCCCAGGGATCTGTTCTGGGACCCTTGTTGTTTGTCATTTTCATAAATGACCTGGATGAGGAAGTGGAGGGATGGGTTGGTAAGTTTGCCGACGACACGAAGGTTGGTGGGGTTGTGGATAGTCTGGAGGGATGTCAGAAGTTACAGAGGGACATAGATAGGATGCAAGACTGGGCGGAGAAGTGGCAGATGGACTTCAACCCAGATAAATGCGTAGTGGTCCATTTTGGCAGGTCAAATGGGATGAAGGAGTACAATATAAAGGGAAAGACTCTTAGTACTGTAGAAGATCAGAAGGACCTTGGGGTCCGGGTCCATAGGACTCTAAAATCGGCCCCGCAGGTGGAGGAGGTGGTTAAGAAGGCGTATGGTGTGCTGGCCTTTATCAATCGAGGGATTGAGTTTTGGAGTCCGGGGATAATGATGCAGCTATATAAGACCCTCGTCAGACCCCACTTGGAGTACTGTGCTCAGTTCTGGTCGCCTCATTACAGGAAGGATGTGGAAAAGATTGAAAGGGTGCAGAGGCGATTTACAAGGATGTTGCCTGGATTGAGTGGCATGCCTTATGAGGATAGGCTGAGGGAGCTCAGTCTTTTCTCCTTGGAGAGACGTAGGATGAGAGGAGACCTAATAGAGGTATATAAGATGTTGAGAGGCATAGATTGGTTGGACTCTCAGAGGCTTTTTCCCAGGGTGGAAATGGCTGCTACGAGAGGACACAGGTTTAAGGTGCTGGGGGGTTAGGTACAGGGGAAATGTTAGGGGGAAGTTTTTCCACACAGAGGGTGGTGGGCGAGTGGAATTGGCTGCCGTCAGTGGTGGTGGAGGCAAACTCAATAGGGTCTTTTAAGAGACTCCTGGATGAGTACATGGGACTTAATAGGATGGAGGGTTATAGGTAGGCCTAAAAGGTAGGGATATGTTCGGCACAACTTGTGGGGCCGAAGGGCCTGTTTTGTGCTGTAGTTTTCTATGTTTCTATATAACACAACCATCAAACACATTGGGGAAAAGGTGACAGTCAGCATTCCAAAGGGACCATTCCACCCGAGAGACCCTGGTCCAATCCTCAGTTGTCCCTAATGCTCCATTCACTTCTCACAGCACTTTTCTATGCTGCCCTTTTACCCTCACCATCCAAGTCCCTACACTCCTTCCAGGTGAAGTAGCAATTTATACGCACTTCCTTCAATTTAGCTTACTGCACTTGCTGTTCACAATGCAGTCTCTCCTCTATATCAGAGGAGACTGCATGCAGATTGGGTGATGACTTTGCAGAACACAAGCATGACCCTGAGCTTCTGGTGGATATCATTTTAATTCTCTACCTTGCTCTCATGCTGATGTATGTCCTTGGCCTGCTCCACTGTTCCAGTGAGACTCAATGTAAGCTTGCAGAACAGCACCTCGTCTTTTGTTTGGGGACCTTGCAGTTTTCTGGACTCAACACAGAGTTTAACAATTCCAGGCCATAAATTCTTTCCCCCACCCACTTTTATTTCTTTTTCTTTACTAATTTTAGTTTATCCCCCATTTGTTTTCAGACAGCAGCACAATGGCTCGAGGCACATCTTTTGTTCTTTGCTTGGCCCATCAGACTAACCTATTTCAATCTCTCCTGTTCTCCACCCTATCACAGATATTCCTTTCTCCAGTCCCATCCACCCCTGCTCAACCAACACCCATTATATCTCTAACTTTGTCCAGTTCAGATGAAAGGTCATCCATCTTCATGTTGACTCACTTAATGTTGTTTCATTTTAACATCATTAATAAAGTAGCATCAGTATATCCATTTAAGCTGCCAGTTTCACTTTAACATCATTTGCCACAGACTTCCTTTTCTGTGACCTGCCTGCTGACAAAACCTTTCCCCAGCACTTCCATTCAGTACCTCTACACCAGCTGCTGCCCTTGGCTTCTGGTCCTTGCCTCCCACCCTCATTCCCAGGTCTCCCCTCCAGGGCCTTCCCTCCCAAGCTTTGCTCCCCAGCCTCATCTCTGTTCTTACCTTTGGCTCCGGGATCGTCTTCTCCTTGCTGCTGGTTTCACTCCTGTCTTGCTGCTTTGCCTGTGCTGAACACCTGGACTCAACCTAATGGCAGGTGATGGTCAGTGCAGGTAGCTCTGGGACATCAGCTGATAACTGCACCAACCTACTTCGGCCACTAAATAGAGCCCGGTCAATCTAAAAGTGTGGTGAGTGTATTTTCTTAATTGTATACTGTATTGTATTTCTTTTACATTTAGTGATGTAGTTTATTTTGCAAATTATTTCAACTAGGAATTTGCAAGTGCCACGCCTGTACAACATAGTATTTGACCTTGTTTTTTCTAGGCGAGAAATGTTCAAAGGAACCCAATGCTAGCTTTAATATTGATTCCAATGGAAACCTATGATTCACTTAAAGTTATTTCACTCAATCACAACTTTAAATGAGGATTTACTGCAGTTAATGTCTAGCATTTGGTTAAATATATTACCAAGCATTCAAGAGCTTGACACAAATCTGAACGAAATGGGGATAATTTGCCATGAAAGTCATATGTAAAAATAATGTAAATCAATCTTACTGGGTTGTGCAACAACACAATTTACTCGGATCCAGTTAATAGTGTTTATTCCTGTTTCAAAAAGACAAATTTATAATGGCACAAAATGAAAACAAAATAAAGCTAACTCCTGATAATTATCGATATTTCGAATGATACATTATTGCTTAAAGTTGTGCAGAAGTTTCTGTACTCTAGAATGACCTTAGGCTTTGTAAGTTAACATCACATTGAGACTCTGAATTCAAATCGGCCAGACCACATTCTACCTCTACATTTTATAGCACCACTAAGAAAGGTTTTCAGAGGAGGAAAGGAACTCTGTTGCAACTAAAATGATGTTCAAAATATGCCCTGTAGAGTCAACTCCAATTTCAATAAGTTCATTTGCGTTCTGATTGAAACTAGTTTTAGGTTAGAGCTTACAGCTAATACTATAGACAAATTATAACCTGTATCTTTATATTTTTTCTCCACATTTAGCAAAATAGTTCAAAATTAGCTCTCAGATGTGTATCTAGAAGTGCCAACGGCTCTAACAATGTGAGAAGAAGTGCTACATTTTTGTTCTCCTTTTAACAGCAGCCTCCTTAAAAGGTAAAAAAGATCAACTGACCAAAATTCAGCAACTTTATTACTAGAACACACAAACTGTCAACCAACAGGACACGGACTAAATATGTTACATTAGTGTGGTGACTCATCTCAGGGTTAGTCTGACAAACTGTGCAATGCAGTTTAATCTTTGTGCTCGTTTTTAAATAAATGAGGCGAAGGTGGTTAAAACAGACTTAGTCCAGAGTTAGTAGCTTGATATTATAACATTTATTAAAATAATGCAAGGGTTAATAGAAACAACAAAGAATCAATGAAATTAAAGGCAAGCATGTTAAAAAAAGCAGAAAACCAACTTGTCTATTGAAGTCATCAAGTTGCTAACATAAAGCCAAAGAACACTTTCAATAACATACTGCAAAAATGGTTGGTATTGATTGGTTATCAAAATGTTGAGTTTTCTATATTTTTTTCAATTTATCAGGAAAATTTCTTGAATGTTATATATAACATACAAAAAAACAAGATTATAGAAAAATACATTATAAACTTGTAACAATGGCTGCAAATACATTATCTTACATGTCTTTAGGCAATAAGTTGGTTATGGTACAGACACAACATGGATCTACATCTTGCTCTGCAAAATAGTTGACTCACACATGTCAACTATATGACTACTAGCGACACTCCCATCTAATCACTCTGTAGAAATACATAATACTGCCAGGAAAAGGTACAGTACAAGATTCTCTTTTTCAAACTACCTTTGAATATCTAAGCCCCTTAAACAATAGTAATATTGAAGTTAAGGGCATACACACATTTTTGAAGTTGTCATACTTATTCAGGAACTTTGTCAGCTACTGACAATTTTCAGAGATGTGTCACAGAATTGTTTTTAGTATCTAACTTTTCCCTCCCAAAGTCCAAAAGTGGCAAACAGAAAATAATTTTTAATTACCCCACGTTCTGCAGTCACTATCATCACTTGAGTGTCGCAAGCTTTTGTTCAAACAGAAATGTAAAAATGGCACTTCATGAAAAATGTGTGTGGACAAAGAATCAAGGAACCATCAATTGAGGATCATCAGTCAGGAAGACAAAGGTGGTGGCACATTTAAAGCTTGCTGGACAGGTGTTAGTAGTTTCACACTTGTTGCATAGCAAATCATTTCCCCCCCCCCACAAAGTGACCAGATTTTGAGTGATTTTACCATGCAAGTGTTTTAAAGCAACCCTTCTTAGACAAGTCTTTCTCCTGCCAAAATAGGCAAGATTTTCCCCTTGGAAGCTTTGAAGGATGTACATTTCTTGTCAAAAAGGATCCCTCAATAGATATAAATGAGCCATCAGTTCAATCACCCGATATATAGTGTGGCATAGAACTCCTCTGCTTACACATGCAGTGGAGTGCCTGTTGAGCCACAGTCTGCAGGTCAAAGTGTTAGTGGAAAATCTGTAAGAAGTCCTGCCAAAAAATGCACACCCCTATTCAGGACCTACTGAAGGCTGAGCAGGTTTGAGTATGTTGGTGAGAAAGAATTGTGATTCCACATGTATCTTTCATGGGTCCAGAAGAGTTATCTGAATGCTAAAGTGTACACCTAAACTAATTGAGAACCACATTAGAATCTTTTCATTTAATACTACATGCTTTAGCCAAATTGTTCCTGATCAACTTGTAACACGTACAATATTTGTCAACTAAATTGTAACAGTCATCAATATTGCTGGCTTAATGATGGAGTACTTAAAAGAATACTTTTTAAAAAAACTTTAAAAATCATTTTAAATGATTACTGCAATACTCAAAGCCGCTGGGAAAAGATGGCTAATGCATGACAATTTGGAAATATAGAGAATCAGTCTGACTAAAACTACAGGAAGAAAGACATTTGGAAATAATTGAACATAAACTTTGGCTATAACTGTGAATCTGTTCAACAAGTTCCCTGCAATCTCCCTCTCTTTATCTCTTTCGAGGTCAGTCAGTAAGAAGGCAGCAGTGGAGTTAATGAGAATCTTTGCCAGTGGAAAGTCTACCTTCACCAGCATAATCTTACAAATCTCCACTGAGCAGGCAATCCACATGACAGCAGCAATTTATTTTTAAAGCTGATATCTCAGGGAGAACACGGTTGAAGGGACAGGTCTTAATTTCTGTCCCTACCAACACACCTGGAGCTAACCTTTTACAAAACTCAAAACTTCCAGAACTGAAATCTTGTTCCATTGAACCACAAATCAAGAATGTCATTAATCTGCACTCATTTCTGACAGCCCTGCTCTCAGTTCCCTTGCTGCAAGCTCAAGGTAAGGAAGTGTTGGATGAGCTTTAGCGGCTAGTAGTAATCAGGTAGAAAATTAGACCACCATTGGTAATATAAACCAATAGGAAAGCTGCCTCCCTCTTTGATCTACCTGAGCTATCTTTCATACTACACAACAGGCTCGGTCTCGTTCAAGGGCACTTAATTGTAGCGTGCTGAAGACAAGAAAGTTTGTGAAATGTTCATGAACATCACACTTTACAGTCAGATTGAGGTGCAAGTGAATGCTCCAAATAGATTTTACTCTTTATCTTTCATTCTCAAGTCACCCTACTGATGGCAACAAAAGGCAAACTGGCTCTTTAAGATGTGAATGTCCACAGGGAATGGTGACTGAACAATTCGCTGGAAAACCAGAGGAGGGTACAAATCGATGTCACAGTCACAGTTAGAGAAAGCCATGGGCTCAGTGGCACTAATCAGGCGACAACTGCCAGCTCATTTTTATTCACTTGTGGATCCTTTCATGTACGTATGGGGCAGCTAGGTTTGCATGCATTCGAGTCCTTGCACTCAGTAAGATGATTGATTTGTGAGATGCTAGACAAAATGACCATGAATAAAATAAGGCACTTCTCTCTTTAGACATTTTCCAATCTTTACAATTTGACAAAAAAAGGGAAAAAAGGAAAAAAAGGCTGTTTTGGTCTCCTGCTTTGCTTTGTTCACAGCTACCAGGAAATCATTTAATGAAATTAAGGGATTCTTTGTTCAGGTTGTGTTTAATACTGAAAGTATAAAAGACTGCACTGTCAAAAATATATTTCTTCTTACCAGCACCCTTGTATAGTAAAAGTATCTACTTTTTTGTTCTTTTTGTGGTCTGTTCAATGCATTATGCTTATCTACAATTTAATTACATGTATATAGTAAATAGGCAAGCATGGCTTTACATCCTTGAGAAAACAATTCTATACAAGGAAGAAAAATAGGATTCAACAATTCGCCCAATATCATGACACATAATGCATGGACCTTGTTGTCAAAAAAATCTTTGCATCTGATGGATACTCATTCTTAATTCACGTTACTACTAATTCAGTCATCTTCACTCTTTGCTTCTGTTTCAATGCTCTTCTTAGTGGCACACGCATTCATTAAGGAAAATGCTGAACGGGCAGATAGAGGTCATGAAAGGCTTTGAGTTGGCATCTATGCCCTTGACGAGCACAAATGGATTTAGGAAACAAAAAAAATTGGCCATATTTTGAACATTGAACTTCATTCAAAAACCCTTCACCAATGACATCACTGACCAAAGGTTCATGCATGATGCATCATCACAACAAAGTACATTCAGGGAACCTGTGACTTCACCATGAGAAAAAAATGTTCTTCAAACTCCCACAGTTACTGCCTTTGTTAATAGCTATTCATATACATCCATCTCTTGTTTCCTAGGTGAAGCCTTCTTACTGTTCATTAGGGAGGGTCACTAAATGATGATCACTGATGAACAGTGCTGAGGGATGAATTGAACTTTATTGCTTTAGTACTATTCAGTGCAGGTTTAAGGACCTCACGATTCACCCAACCAGAAAAACTGGGAGGCTGGAGAATTTTGTTTGTTTTGTGTGTTTTGTTTTTTTGTTTGTTGTCATTGTTAGGCAGTAAGACGAACAGAGTGCCTCCGCTCGCTGCACTGAAGACAGGCAAGCAAAGGCGATCACCAGTTAACTGATCAGCAGGCAGGCATGGTCAGGTCATCATTGGGTGAAGAGTTCAGAGGTCAGAAGGTCATAGGTTAGTTGCCGATGGCGGCTGGGTGGTTAGAAACAAAAAAGGAAAAAAGAAAGATAGAGAAGAGATTATTGCCAGCTGGTGACAACTGGATGACAACATGAAAAACTAATCACAACTATTAAAACAAGCACTGTAATTCTGACGCACTGCTCGACACTGTCTATAGAATGCATTCAATCATGACAGCACTGGATCATGATTCAAAGCATGAAGAGAAGTCCCCTTCCCACAATTTGTTAACAGGAAAAAAAATAAAACTAATAATGACTAATGGTTAGTAGCAGTCAATGGAAGAGCTTGAGAAACAGTAATCATACAAGAGAGTCAAGAAAAAGTGCTTGGATCTGCACTGCAATGTTTGGCGTTCCTCAGTCAGCGCACAGTTGTCAGTACCTGACTGCTATTAAGCATTAGTGGCCTCCCAAGTGCAAGCACAAAAAAGCAACTATTAATAATGGATGTGGTTCACTGTTACAAATAAAGTAGAAATGATTTAAAGAGTTCACAGGACAAAGTTAACAAACTATAGGGCAAAACAAAGTTGTTCAATAAAATTTTATTGCCTTTCAATTCTTCTATTTACAACAATATGAAATTCTTGGCCTCAAAATACAAGCAATTCTAAATTATATGACTAGCAGTGTAGGCTACATCATGGGAACTTGGAAGAGGCCAAGTATTTTACTTTATCCAACATATTCCAGTTGAGAGTACTATTGTACACTTATAGGACAGTCTTGTATAAAATGCAATTGCATGTAAACACAATAGAAGTCCTGCCGTTTAAAAGTCTACATTTATAAAGCCCTAAAATATATCCAAAAATAGATGAATTTCTACTTGACACTATAATGCACATTTTAAACTACAAACAGCCCTCTTTTTGAATTTCAATGCTAATACTCTGCAAATACAATAAAATCTGACATTTTCATATACATTCCTGCTTTATATTTTTATATTTTTTTAAAAGAAGCCACCTGTAATACTATTTTCTTTGCAAAAAAATTAAAAATGGAGATGATTACAGTAAAACAAAAGTTCTCAAGTGGAAAATGATAAGTCACAGCGTTCTGGAAACGCTCTATTTCTCTGTCTCTCTGTTTCACTTTCTTTCGTTGTCCCATTTCCCTCCACACAACTTGGTCCACTTAAATGTAAAATAAGACTTTTGTTCAACAGCTTAACATGTATCAAAATTCTGAGGTTCCAAAATATTGTACTGTTGGCCACAAGACTAAAACAGAGGAAATGAAATAAATTATTCAGTGCAAAGTCAAATTTGTGCCATTTCAGCAAGGTAAGGTTGGTGTAATGCTTAATAATAGCATCCCTTTTGGTGGCCTATACATCAGGCTGTATTTATTTACCATGTTACGTACATGGCCTCTCATTGATAGATCTCATCCTCTTTAGGGAATAAAATACTACATAGAAGTACAGCACATTTTCTTGTTATGTTAGTGGGCTAAAATAAGAGTGCATTACCCACTGACAGCCAATGCAACACCATGAATTTGTACTGCATGGAATCAGGCACTGATTCAACAATATCCAAGTTCTTTAGCATCCAAGATCATGGTGGTAGAATATCTAATAATATGATGACAATTTGTTCAAGCACCTGTTAAAAATGAAGGCCAGGATTTTCAGGCCCTGTCGTGGCATTCAAATGTCCATCGACTTTGGCGGGACTGGAGATCCTGCTGGTGGGAAGGGCTGGAAAACTTCAGCCAAGAAAAGGCTGATGCCCAGGTAATCATTTTACATTCCAGAACTCACCTAATGCTAGTACTTTTTAAAACAATCAAGAAAAAAATTACTTTGCATTCATGATATTTCACCCTGCTAAAAATTTGTGAGGTTTTTAAAGGCCACAATATGCTCACAGAAAACTAAGCACTTAAAAAAAAAATATACAGCCTATAAGGGCCAACAAAATGGCTATAATCTTTTCAATCAACCAATACACCTGCTACATATCCTCTGCTCAGTCCAAGGCTTTCAACAGTACACACAGGTTCAGTAACCGTGCAACACAATGTGGAGTTTATTCCAATTACTTCAGTCAGTCTGTCTATCTTGTTATCTGTACCAAACATAATTCTGTAAAGTTACACTGCAGGGTCATTTTCTTAGCAGTAAGGAACTATGCACTCATTAACCCATCACCAATCCTAAATGCTTAGTTAAAAGTAATACAACTAAGTTAACTGGAAAAATCTTTTTACTGTTGCAAAATGCATGCTTGAGAAACACAATCCTATGCAAAGAAAGAGAACCATCTATTTAAACAACCCATCGACAACAGAAATGAATATAGTCTGTAGAAACTATTATATTGAATATTGAAGTCCCTCAGACCCAGTTGGTAGACACTGGCTTTAAACAGCATCTGTTCTTGAATAAATTAAGGTCCAAAAATAATGCTGGAATACCAAGTCATAATTTAAGCTTCCAACACAGCACGTAGATATCAGATTATCATCACCTGAATGTGAATATTTAGTGTTAGGGATGATAGTGGGGCATCAAAGCATTGGAACAAAGCACGCATGGGAAAGCTGGCTTTTATTTTGTTTGTGGCATATCCTAGTTTCGCATTGTACCAGATTCTTCAACAACAGTGTTTGTTTTCTTCTCCCCATGAGACGTAATTTCACGTAAAACGTAAAGTGCGCTTAAAATATAGTATATTTCTTTACATAAAATTGGTTCACCTGATAATGAAAACAATTTGGATATGTGACAAAATGGACATGGGAAACAAAGTATCTATTGGAAACCGGGTTAGGGGTGCAGTTCCAGTTGATGTTATCAAAAAGTAGAGGGGGAAAAAAAGGAGATTTATATGGCCATAGGTTGGATGCAATAATCACTTTAAAGATTTAATTAGATAAGAAGAATCTTAACTGTCAAAATTCATGGTATATTAGTGAGCCTAAAGTACATTAACAATTTCATACTATGCTTTTCCACTTGTAGATCTAAGGGCATATAACTACAGCAACAGTTAGGCTGGGAAAATGAACATTCAGTTTCCTGTTAAGACCTGTTGTGTAAACTACTTGGGAAAAAAATGAGTAGTACTCAGATACATTGCTAACTCTATCTTAAGCATAATACATCCAATGCAGATTTAAGAAGTTCATGGAGCCCTCAACAAGCATCAATAAAAATCAGGTACATATATAAAATTCACTTTCATGTGTAACATTTCACTGAACATTATAAAGGCACAATTAGGACTTCCTTTCTTCATGGAAAAGGATTCAGTCCTTTCTGAAGTCTAGTTTTATAAAGCCTTTTTGGATTTCTGAATAACTTTTTAACATAAGTGAATGCATTTCCCTTCCCTCCTATTAAACACAGGTTGACAGTTAGAATATGCACTCCAATGTTCAACAATTATACCAGGCAGGGAACAGGAACACCAATATTCTCTTTCTCCAGCCTAATATATCTTTCCATCTCCCTCATCTTATGTGGAGAACTTCCATTCAAAAGTTCTCAAAAAGCTTTGCAACAAAAATCTTAAAAGAGTTGTTCGGCACAGTAATATTTGGCAGAATAAAATGGACATGACTGGTCTTTAGAAATTAGACCATCGGTCAACTCCACCTGATATGATGTTGCAAAGCAGCACCCTTTCATTCAACATGTTCGACAAAAAACAAGAACTCCAGAACTAAACTAACCTCGGTCTGCGGTCACAATCCTTTGGTAAGGATGGACCCGCATATCGTGCCTTCGAACTTTAGTAGCCACTGCACCTAGTTAAATTGCAACATTTCCAACACATGATTAGAGGAATTTCTTAGGAAGTTATTGGTTAACTTATCAATAGCATTTCAACAGCAGATCGAAGATGGGTTTACATTAGAAATTACTACAAGATATCAGTTAAAAAAACAGGTTAAGGCACAGCACCTTTATAATTTGAACATTTTACGCAGAAATTACTAAATAGAGTACAACTGTGCATGTTAATATTGCATTCCGTTTCAAAAGACATAGTCTTGAACCATTATTATCCATTTGTTAAAAATCCCACTGTATGAGATAATTCAATTAGATCCAAGCGCAATTAAGTTTTACTAGTCACATAATCAGTGGAGTGCTTCTTGCAAACAAACAAGTTTTAAGTCATCATAACACTGAATCAAAATTGAGATCAATTTTTTAAAAAATAAAACCTCTACAGATTTTAAAAAGTTCTTCAGCAATTGACCTACAAAATGCACACTTAGCTCAGAAGCTGCGAGCTACAATTTGAAAGAATTAGGTGATTTGTAAAGCAAACACAGTTTTGGATGAACCCTACACCAAACAGGCAATGAAATACTTTACATGTGATTCCTCTGGGACAGTTGGAACGAAATAATAGGAAGAACAGAGGGCCAGAATTAGAATAAATTGACCCAGTTGGTTTCCAAATATGCACACACATACACAACGCTAGTATTTCACTGACAGTCCAGCTGGGCTCATTTTGTCCATGACTGCTGTGAAACTAAGCATTTGTTAAAGTTCAGATCTGATGAGGGTTCAGTAACATGGTTCTTGAATTCTTAGCCTTTCGTTGGGAAAGCCATACCTAAAGATAAAGAAGGGAATTAGAATTAGTCCATTCTTATACTTTATGAAGAAAAATGTTGGGCAATTGTCATCTTACGCCTTTGAGTACCAGACATTCTTTGCAGTTTTTAAAGCATTGTGTAATGGATTTTCCTTCATCACCAGAGAAACTTATTTTGGAAATCACACACACACGTTATTAATAGCAGAACAAGAAGTTTAAAGGGAATCAGACATCTCTGGAATAGGTGTGATGAAAAACAGTCATATTCACCATTTGTAAGGTTAGAGTTTCTCTTCTTGTGCAGAAATGCCCAGACCTTTGCCCAGGGGTTTGCCCGTTCTCCCCACGTCTGCATGGATTTCCTCTGGGTGCTCTAGTTTCCTCCCACAGTCCAAAGATGTGCAGGTTAGGTGGATTGGCTATGCTAAATTGCCCTTTAGTGTCCTAATATGTGTAGGTTTGATGGATTAGCCATGAGAAATGTGTGGGGTTACGGGATAGAGTGGCGGCGAGGGCCTGGGTAAGATACTCTGTCAGATTGGTGAGACTTGATGGACCAAATGGCCTCTCCTGCACTGCAGAGATTCTATGATTCGATTCTATGATTCTATAACCTCAGCATTAATCGTGATGATATGGGAGTGCCTTGCATTCTCCATTTCTGCGACTATTTGACTGAACTTGCTTTTTCCAAATACACTATATTTAAAGTGGTCAGGGAAGATATTGGCCGGGAGACACCTCGCCTTTCGTGGAGTTCGCGACCGGTGTTCAGCCAATCGCAATTCTCCCAAGCGCTTTTTTTTAACCCAATCAGTTCTGCGCCAGAAATCGGGGCGGAGCTAATCATGTGGAAATAACAATTTCAATATGATCAATGGGTTCAGTACAGTATTTTCTGGGCCCACGAGCATCTCTTCCCCACCCCCGCCTGGAGTGGTTCCCTCCAGCGGGGTTTACGATTGCACCCACTAACGGAGAACAGGTGTCCTGACCTCACTGGTGGGGATAGAGGCCATTGAGGCCCCCTGGGAGGCCCCGGGCAAAGGGGCAGAGGTGCCTCTTGGGTACCCCAAGGGGCAAACTGGTACCGCCCATTGAGCACTTGGCAGTGCCAAGGAGGCGAGGGATCTGCTGCCACTTTGCAAGTGGGGTCAGTGGGAGAGGGAGGGGGGAGGCAATCAGGGCTGGCTGGCATGGGGGGGGGGGGGGTGAGGAGAGAGAGGTCGGTGCTGGCCAGGAGGGGACATCGGGGCTCGCCTGGGGAGGTCCAGTAGGCCAGCGATCAGGGAGTTGCTGGGCTGGCCAGCGATCTGGAAGCCGGTAATGGGGGCCAGCCTCTCAGGCGGGAATAGGCCCTGCCCAGTTTTCCAGAGGAATCACATCGAGGCACTCTGCATTGCACAGAGTGTCGGAGATTCGTTCTGGTAAGTATGCTCAAAAAACAGGGCGGGAATTTTTCCCGTTTTCCCGCCTGTTGGACACTTAGTTTTGTTTTGTAAGAATCCCGGCCATTTGAGTTACAAGATTTGCAAATCGATGGTGTGGCACAGAGCAAGAATGGACATGTCACAGCTGTGACAATAAACTATTTGTCTTTCTAAACATATATAGATAGAAGCTGTATACACAGACACGTACATAACAAAGACACGTATAGTGATAATTCAGTTTTAAAATAATTTCAAAACATTGAATTAAAAGCAGAAATAGCCATTTGGACATGGTTTCACCAGTATGTTGCATGTGAAAGCCTTTGAATCAAAGATCAAGCAATAATGGTCAAATTAAAGGTCATCTTTGAAAGAAAAGGGTACTATTTAAAATGCGAATTTGGTGATCAGTAACCAGTGTTTCAACAAAGTTCATGAATATAACACTCTTTCGAAAGTCTTTCAAAGATGGCCTTTATTTGACTAATTGTTGACCACAGATTTTGGAGTATTATCATACACAAAGTTTGAAGGTCAACATAATCAAATTGGATGGCAGATTGCATCTGTAAAGAGCTTAATCAAAACAAAAACTATTATTTTGGCATACACGTCATCTTTAGGCCATCAGTTTATGTTCATTACACCAATTATGGACACCGATGAATAGAGATCCATGAGCCCACTTACAACTGTGATATTTTAAAGTTTGTATATTTTTTGAGGCAGACCCCAAGTGAAATGGGAAACTGAGAAAGAGAATGTGATTCTCCCAGTTTCAAAACTAAAACTGACACTGAGATGTGAAACTGAAACTCACTGTTGAAACCATAAAAAAGCACACAAGAGCCATGAGAGCTCAGTAGTTGATGATGATTCCAGTGGTGCAGTACAGGCAGGCTGAAGAAGATTGGCTAGATCCAGAGAATAAGCAATGCTGGAGTTGCTGCAGCTGTTTCTGTTATTTGAAGATAATTTTGGCGGATGTGCACCAGCCATACCGAATTGAGGAGGTTCTGCAGACACGTGCTAGTTTTGGTTAAGACCCCTCCGTGCCTGTGGAATTTGGCTTGGTTATGCGCTGCTGTTGGCTGAGGATCAGATCAGCTCCTGGAAGGAGAAGAGCTGAACTTCTTTCTAAGGATGCTAGCTCCTGCATTGCCAACTCCTAAAATCTGTCTTAGTTGTATCTGCTTTTTAATGTGTAATTTATAGTTTATAATCAACCGCTATTTGCCTGTTAATTCATGTTGAACTTATGTTGATTCTGTGCTTTAGAGTACAGGTTGTTACCCAAGATAGCATTTAGTGGTTCACTCTTAAAGTGAAAAAAAATCTTCTGCTTTAAACTGTGGAATGTCCTGGCTTCAGCTTTTGTACTGTTACTTGTGTTATCCCCCAAGGGCCCATCTTTGGTCCCCTCATATTGAACAACTACTTGCTATCCCATGGCGACATCATCCAAAAGCACAGCATTAGTTTTCACACGTATGGTAATGACACCCAGCACTACCTTATCAGCACCTCTGTTGCTAAATTATCAGATTACATATCCAGTACTGTCTAGTAACAGACGAGCAGAAATTTCCTCCAATTTAATATCGGGAAGACTGAATTAATTTGGTGAGATTTTCCAGCCAGTTCTGCTGAAGGTGCCTCCTCCGTGCCGGGTTCCTCAGCAGCAATATGGATGAGACAGGCAAAATGCCGGAGGCATCAGTGGGACCAAAAGATTCTGCCAGTGGCCAACAGTGATCCGCCTCCACCAGTGGAAAACATGCTGCAGGGGTGGGGAGCCAGAAAATCCCACCCACTATTTTTGGTCCCTGCTCCAAATTTCCTTCTCTAGCTCCTGATCCCATGCCTCTCCACATTAACAGTTTGAGACTAAACCAACTTGTTTGTAACATTGGTGTCGTATTCGACTCCAAGATGAGCTTCTCACCACTTAGTTGCACCATCACTAAGACCGCTTACCTCCACTTCTGTAACATTGCATGACTTTGCCCCATCTCAGCTCACCTGCTGCTGAAACCTTCATTTAGGCTTTTGTTAATTCAATGCAGTGGGTAGAGAATAAGTTATAAGAGTCAGTTCATAGAAGACAATTGATGTAGAAAAGCTGTTGTGATACCAATTACAGGAGAGAAAAAGTGTTGGAAAGAACTTAACCATAACAGTGATGGTGTCATCATAGTGTTGCTCTCTATTGTGCAAACGGAAAAAGTCAATGCATAGATTTCCCTCATACAAGTGCAGAGAAATTCACATCTCAGGCCTCTGCATAAACACAGCACCAATATCAAGATTATATGAAGACAGCCTTGGGTTGAGATTGGAGTTATTCTAATCCATCCTGCATTTCTACACAATAGCAGGTGCAAGTGTGACATGAGTGTGTCCATTATTGGTCAGTAGATGCAGGACTGGGGCCAATACTAGAAATAAGCTTATGGCAGGTACCGATTAGAAGGATGAAAAGCATGGGACAGACAGACTTGAAATACTGAGATTACAGTGAAATCTGCATAAATGGACACTCCCAGAAAATGAACAACTGCAAATCATGAATTACGTACAGCCGTCAATGCACCAGGCCCTGTTGCAACTTGTACAATTTAATCCCAAAATAAATACTGTTTTTTTCAGCAACACACAAACCCCATGGATGAATGAATGAATAAATAAAAACAGTTGCAAAGCTGCTGCACCTGAAACTTGGAAACATACAGAGACAACAGGCAGGAAGCCTGTCCCAAACCAATCGTTGGATCAATGCAACTAAATAATTCTTCCCTGAAGCCCCTGCCTCAGCCATCATAGCCATGCAATCTTCTTGTAGAGGCAAAAGAACAAAAAAGCTAATAACGTTGAAAAAAAGCTCAAAATATTTCTTTCTGACCCCCTCAGGCCATTAACACCAGTCTAGGAGATCACATGGACCAAGTGTTACCCATAAAAATACTTACCTTGTAGATGATGCAATCTTTGCCCCATTCAGGAACCAGCCAAGTTCCTTCTTGAAGACATGGAGAGTTAGCACACACCACACCAGATGGCAATGAATTCCAGAAACCCACAATTCTCTAGGAAAAGAAGAACAACTTTCTAATATCCTAGTTTATTCTTACCCAATCTCTTAAACTGGACTAATCCATCAATTAAAGATGCTATCCAGCCTCTTAACTACTTCATAGACCTCCATCACCACTCTTCAAGTCTATGTTACTTGAAAGTAAATAGACCAAGCTGAAGCTGAAGTTCTTTAAACTGGGAATCACTCTTGTACTTCTCCTCTGGATGTTTTTAAAGGCTGTTATAGGGAGGACCTTCCGGCCCCCCACCCACTGAAATCGCCCAGTCCCACAAAGTCAATGGGCTTCTAGCTGAGTTACGAAATCTCCCACGGCGGGTCCCACCACGACAGGCATGGAAAATCCTGGCCTGCATCACCCACCATGAGGCATCAGTATTCGATATGTGGTCTGACCAGCAGCATGTTTAGTGTCAAAATGGCGTATTGTGACTTGAACTGAATGGTTCTATTAATACAATCTTTTCAACTTAGAGTGGGGCCACTGATGTTTCCCCTTTGCAGCTTGCTTCCTTTTTGCCCTGAATGCTCCTGAATCTATCACTTTTCTGAGGTCAGCTTATGCAGGTCATTGCAAAGCAGCAGTGTACTTGGTGAAAGACACAGTATTTGTGGCATGGGTAACTCTCCATTTTCATAAAACCCTTGCTGCCTTGTGCACACCGGTATGTGCTGGCCTCGCCAGTCTCCTCAATTCAGGAGTGTGTGCAAAATAGCAAGAGCCGCCATCCTTTCTTTCCCAACACCACATCCAAGCACTTTGTCAGCAGCTGCTGGCAACTGTTCTCCTTCTGACCCTGTCATCATCTACTTTCTCTGCTTCTGACATTGGATATATGTCTTTGGGCAGCTTTGGCTTTGGGGAGTGATCAGACACCAAATGGTCAGGGCTCACGTATCAAACCTTGAGGAATACAGTCAATAAATTGACAATCCTAGCAGACCCATACGGTTGTCCATTGTCTGAGAGTATCATTAGGCACAGATTCCACTGTGCATGCATTATACTTGACACATCACCTTTGGTGTTATATCTCTTTCCAATCTTCAGTTATTAGCATTTTTGTAGCTGATTAGGTGTTGTCAATAACCTCAGTTAGTCCTTCTAGATCTTTAGACTTTTAAAAGTAATAGAAAGAGCACTATACATACAATAACCATTTTGAACACAAGGACAACTACAAAAAAATGATAGTTGATGTCAACCCCCTGGTGCCTGCAATCTACATGTTTCACCATAATTCCACTAGAATAGGGAAGGAAGAGAGTGAATTTAACTTTTTTGAAGTCGTGAAGAAGTTTGACCATGTGAATTGGGAAATACTGCTTTGAAGAAAATAGGTCATCAATTTAAAATTGTTACTATAAGAGAACATTGTTTCCGAATGGAGTTGTCACAGCATTGTACATTTGTCACGGATTGGCTGAGACAGAAGCAATTGCAATTTTCACGGGGGAAAATGAATAAATATTTGTAAAGGAGGAAGAAACACGGCTATCAAGAAAGATCAGGGTTGTGAGATTAGTTTTGGATTGAGAGAGATCTGGTGCAGCCATAAGGAACTGCATGGCTTCCTTCTCTATGGATTGCAGCCTAAGAATTTAGCCTGTTGTTCATTTCCAAGAAACTATATATAACACAAAAATAATTTACAAATAGTAAATTAGAAAAGAACAAAAAGGTTATTTAAAATAACTAGTACAGATTTTATTTTCACTTTTATGCGGCATGGAGGAGGTCTTGTGATGCAGTGGGTAGCATGCCTGCCTCTGATCCAGCAGCTGCAAATCCTTCTAACATATGCTGGGGGGGGATTCTTGGTCAGTAATGTGATGGAAAGAGATTGCAGCCCAAACCATCACTATCCATAGCTTCAGGTTACGCATTCATGATATACGTTACCATAGTAACTTGGACTCTTTGGGGGGGGGGGAGGGGGAAGGTTGGCTGGATGGACAGTGTGGATCAGGTTGGCACCAACAGCACAGGGGTCAATTCCTATTCCAGCTGGGGTAGATTTGAGACCTGCATTCCTGACCTACCCATGCTGAAGGTTATGATGCTGTGGGTCCGACCTGCCTTTGGGCAGAGAATTCAAGATGACGACAACATGGATGGTCACTCCAGTGCAATGTCCGCACCAGCCCCCCCTTCCAGCCATTAGGATTTAGCATTCTTCTCACAGTGGCCCAGATAGCCATATCAGTAGCTGCAGAGATACCAAGTCACCTACCAAAGTATTTCCCTTTTCCTAGCAAAATCCTCTTTTGATATATCTTACATTAGAATTAAAACATTTATCTATAAAGGTCAAACTGTATTCCTGCAAAGCTTTATTTTAAAAAATGTCATGTTTCTGTGCTTGGAAAGTTGAAAAAGAAATGTGGTTTCTTTTTTTACTCAAAGAATAGCTAATAGAGCAAAATTTGAAGTCTTTGCATTTTCCATGACAGGCTCTTCTTAGTGTATGTGCTGCAAGATTATTCACCTTATTACAAGTGTCAAGTCTAATTACATAGGAGTAAAAACACAATTTCAATACAGGCTTTTTTCTGACATGTTCTTCTGCCTCTTGTTCTTCTATCCTGGTTACTAAGGAGCTATCCATAATTATGGTATTTACAAGTATTATTTTATCCCTCATCTAAAAGAAAGCTGCAACAATGGAAATTGTATTTATCTGGAAGTTTAATCACAGCTCATCACACACAATGTGTATTGTGAACATGTTAGTGATCAGACACGACTTAAGAGTGAAATCTATGGAGAAAGAAATTCCCCAAAAGGCATCATAGTTTATTTTACTATCAACACTAACCAACAACTTGCAACTCTTCAAATGCACTCCAGCTAGCACGAAGTTCTGTCTGAGGTTCAGCTTGGCTGATGCAGCCAAATGAATTTAAAAACACCCTTTCCCACTCCTCAGAAATAGACCTCCTTTTCAGATGCCCCATAGCACATTGAATTCTGAAAAGAGCATGTGATTGTCCTGCTGTCCTGTCTCTTCCGCTCAAGATAACCAAAAATAAGTACCTATGCTTGCCTTCCTGTTAATCCCCAAACTCACCATTATTCATCCCTCCATTGTCTCTAAACTGCCAGGCTGTTTAGCTGATATCAGGTTCTGGATTAGCAGAAATTTATCCAATTAAATACCAAGAATAAGAAAGCCATGTTCTCTAACCATTGACTCCCTCCCCCTCCCTGGTGACTGAATGAAGTTGAACCCGAACATTCTCAACAACAAAAACTGAAAATGCGAGAAAATCTCAGCAGGTCTGACAGCATCTGTGGGGAGAGAATAGACACAGTAAGAAGTTTAACAACACCAGGTTAAAGTCCAACAGGTTTATTTGGTAGCAAAAGCCACACAAGCTTTCGGAGCCTTAAGCCCCTTCTTCAGGTGAGTGGGAATCCTGTTCACAAACAGGGCATATAAAGACACAAACTCAATTTACTTGGCTATCAGTTTCTGCTCAGCGACTCTGCGCCGTCGTGTGTCGTGAAGGCCACCTTGGAGAACGCTTACCCGAATATCAGAGGCCGAATGCCCGTGACCGCTGAAGTGCTCCCCAACAGGAAGAGAACAGTCTTGCCTGGTGATTGTCGAGCGGTGTTCATTCATTCGTTGTCGCAGCGTCTGCATGGTTTCCCCAATGTACCATGCCTCGGGACATCCTTTCCTGTGACGGCGCAGAGTCGCTGAACAGAAACTGATAGCCAAGTTCCGCACACATGAGGACGGCCTCAACTCGGATATTGGGTTCATGTCACACTATCTGTAATCCCCACAGCTTGCCTGGACCTGCAGAGTCTCACTGGCTGTCCTGTCTGGAGACAATACACATCTCTATCTCTTTAACCTGTCTTAATGCTCTCTCCACTCACATTGTTTGTATCTTAAAGACTTGATTAGCTCTAAGTATTCGCATTCCAACCATTATTCTGTAAATTGAGTTTGTGAATTTATATGCCCTGTTTGTGAACAGGATTCCCACTCACCTGAAGAAGGGGCTTAAGGCTCCGTAAGTTTGTGACTTTTGTTACCAAATAAACCTGTTGGACTTTAATCTGGTGTTGTTAAACTTCTTACTGTGTTTACCCCAGTCCAACGCCGGCATCTCCACATCGGGAGAGAGAAGAGCCAGCGTTTCGAGTCTGGATAACCCTTCAGAACTGACCATTCTCAACTTTGATATCACATTTAATCCTGAGTTGAACTTCTGACCACATATCCTCGCCGTCACTATGACCACCTATTACCACCCCATAATATCACCCAACTCTGCTGCTGCCTCAGCTTGTCGCCTGCTGAAATCCCCATTCATGCCTTTGTTACTCAACCAATGTATTACTTTCTAGTCTCCCATGTCTACCTTCTGTAAACTCAAAGTCATCCAAAATTCTGCCACCTATGTCCTTACTCACACCAAGTCCTGTTCATCCATCAAACCTGTGCTTACTGATCGACATTCGCTCCCAGTTAAGCAATGTATCGATTTTAAAATTCTCACCCTCATTTTCAATTGCCCAACGTCTTGCTCTTCCCCAACTCTAATCTCCAAGATATTTGCATTCCTCCAATTCTGATCTCTAACACATCCCCAATTATAAACCCTCCACCGTCGGTGGCCATGCCTTCAGATGCCAAGGTCTGAAGTTCAGGAATTTCTTCTTGGAACCTCTCCACCTTTACTCCTTTAAGGCACCTTTTAAAATCTTCCTGTCTGGCTAATCTTTTGGTCATTTGCCTTGTTAAGGAAGAAAATTTACCAACAACTCAATGATCACGACACTTGATGTACATGGCAGGCACAAGAAATTTTAAAGATGCTCCCCGATCCCCTTTATACAATGCTCCAAAGTGAAGCAGTCTTCTGATGCAAGGTGTACTTTAATGGCTCTCTTGCCAGCAGAAAACACATTATGAAAACAACAAATTCCCTTTTATAGTTTACTGCACTTCACAAAGAACAGTACAGCACAGAAGCAGACCCTTCAGCCCACCAAGTCTCTGCTGACACAGATGACTCCTTTATCTAATATTTTCTTGCCTCTATGTGGTCCATATCCCTCTATTCCCTGCCTATTCATGCATCTATCAAGATGTCTCTTAAACGTTGTTACAGAATCTGCTTCCACCACCTCCTCCGGCAGCGCATTCCAGGCATTCACCACCCTGTGTGTGAAAAACTTGCCCCTTACATCTCTTTTAAACTTTCCCCCTCTCACTTTCAACCTATGCCTTGAGTATTTGACCCTTTGACCCTGGGAAAGAGACTCTGCCTATCCACTCTATCCAAGCCTGTCATAATCTTGTAAAGCTCTATCAGGTACCCCCGTATCCTCCGACGCTCCAATGAAAGCAATTCAAATTTGTTTAAGTTTTCTTCATAGTCCATATCCTCCAAACCAGGCAACATCCTGGTAATTCTCTTCTGCACCCTTTCCAATGCATCAACATCTTTCCGATAGTGTGGTGACCAGAATTGTACACAATACTCCAAATGCGGCCTAACCAAAGTCTTATACAGCTGCAACATGTTTTTCCAATTCCTATACTCAACACCCCGACCAATGAAGCCCAATATGCCAAATGCCTTCTTGACCACCTTGTCCACCTGAGTTGCCACCTTCAGGGAACTGTGTATCTGCACACCTAGATCCCTCAGTATGCTAATATTTCTAAGGGCTCTACCATTTACTGTATACTTTCCTTCTGCAGTAGATCTTCCAAATCGCATCACCTCACATTTGTCCGGGTTAAATTCCATCTGCCACCTTTTGGCCCAGATCTCCAGCCAATTTATATCCTATATCCTCGGATAGGCCTCCTCACTATCCACTACTCCCCCAATTGTTGTATCATCTGCAAATTTACTAATCAGACCACCTACATTTTCCTCCAAATCATTCATATATATTACAAACAGCAGAGGCCCCAGCACTGATCCTTGTGGAACACCGCTTGTCACAGACCTCCAGTTAGAAAAGTACCCTTCCGCTACTCTCTGCTTTCTATGTTCAAGCCAATTTTGTATCCATTTTACCAGCTCACCTCGGATCCCATATGACTTCACCTTCTATATCAGTCTGCCACGAGGAACCTTATTGAAGGCGTTACTAAAGTCCATGTATACAACATCCACTGCCCTGCCCTGGTCCATTTTTCTTGTCACTTCCTCAAAGAGCTCAATCAAGTTTGTGCGACACAATCTCCCCTTCACAAAACCATGCTGCCTATCATTAATAGGCCTATTCTCTTCCAGATGTGAGTACATCTTGTCCCTAAGAATCTTCTCCAATAATTTCCCCACTACTGATGTAAGACTCATAAGCTTGTAATTTCCCAGACTGTCTCTTCTGCGCTTCTTAAACAGTGGAACAATGTTAGCTACTCTCCAATCCTCTGGTACCACACCTGTGGCTAAAGAGGATAAAAAGCTTTTGGCCAAGGCCTTAGCAACATCTTCCCTCACCTCTCTCAGTATTCTGGGATCGACCCTATCTGGCTCTGGGGACTTGTCCACCTTAATGTTTTTTCAAAACTTCCAATACCTCTTCCCTTTTTATCTCAACATGTCCTAGAATGTCAACATCCTCCTTGCTACACTCATCATCCTTCTCCTTTGTGAATATTGATGCAAAGAACTCGTTAAGGACCTCACCCACCTCATCTGGCTCCACACACAAATTCCCTCCAATGTCTTTGAGTGGACCTACCCTTTCCTTAGCTACCCTCTTCCTCCTTATATACACATAAAAAACCTTGGAATTTTCCTTAATCCTGCCTGCCAAGGACACTTCATGGCCCCTTTTTCCCCTCCCAAGTCCCTACTTAAGCTCGCTCTTGTTATCTTTGTATTCCTCAAGAGCTTTATCCGTTAATCACTTTAGAACATTGTTATAAATGGGGTCCTATTTTGTCTAAACTTAACTGCCAGTTTTCAATATATCAGTGCGCATCAAAGATGCAGAAGATGAGTTCTGTTTTTCAGGATATTAGCTGCCAGGATGTTATTCTGAAATTTTCAGACAGTTAATCTCGATACATAATTGAGTATTTTTGTCTATATAGAAGGAATTTGAAAAGAAAAAGGAAATACCTGGTTCAAAATGATCTGGATCAGCTGGTTGAGATTGAATGCAACCATGATTTTAATGTGGGCAGAATATTAGCTCAGTTGCTGGTGAATCTCAAATAATTCTCAAAGAAAAGCACTTAAGTAATGAAGCATACCAAGGTGCCTCGTCCTTTGATATAGACAATGTATTTTCTTTTTGTTGTTGTGCATCTTGGTGAACAGATACTGATAAAGAAGGATGTTGGTGTCCCTGGTCTCTTCAGACAGAATTAACGCATTTGCCTAAATCAATAAGCTGTCTTCCACTATTGAAAAATAAACTCCTGGCCCCCAAAGTCACCTATACGTTCATGTGTGCTTGTTTTTTCCTATTTGTGCTTCATGCAGCAGCAATGCCATGAAGGTCAAATGGCTTCAAAGATTTCAAACACACCAAGTAGATTTAATTTTTCATATTTTGTTTGGACTGTTAGCTTGACTACATCAAGCTCAAAATATGTAAAGACTAACTCCGAGAGTGTGTCATAAAGTTGCAACACAATGAACAAATTGCAAGAAACCTGGACTAATGATGCAGGGAACAAGAGTTCAAATCCTACCATGACAGTTTGGAAATTTGAATTTTTAAAAAATCTGGAAATCAAAGGCTTGTGTCAGCAAAATATAAAAGTTATAAAGCATAGAAACTAGAAGCTGGAGTAGGCCATTCGGCCCTTCGTGCCTGCTCTGCCATTTGTTTTGATCATGGCAGATCATCAATTTCGATATCCTGATCCCCCCCCTCCCCCCAATATCCCTTGATCCCTTTAGCCCCAAGAACCATGCCTAATTTCTTCTCGAAAGCAGCTTTCAGATTGTCTTAAAAGAAAATTGGTCTACTAATGTCCTTTCGGGAAACAAATCTGCCGTTCTTCCTAGTCCGGCATCAGTATGACTCCAGTCCCAAACCAAGGTGGGTGACTGCCATTCGAAGGGGCTTGGCAAGTAGTATTGCTACAAAGTTGGTAAGCACCAACACCTTCTCAGGGCAACTTGGGATAGACAATAAATGTTGGTCTTGCCAACCATGCCAATATCTTGAGAATGAATAATTAAAACAGAAATCCATAGAACTTAATTTTAGGGGAATCATTAAAACCCTTCAAAATTCACCCAGTCCATAACAAGCTCCTAATCATTTATCTTTTAAAAATTTAACATTTCATCTTTAATATTAAACACCATCAAATGTAACTCTCCTGATGGCTCACCTCAAAATCTTTTTCAAATAACTGAGTCACAGAGTAGAAAATCCTAAGTTTGAGTCCCAGTCTGTGATGAATTAATTGTGTTCAGATGAGAAAAGAGCATGAACCCTACAGTTGGCTTCAAAGTTTCTCGTCAAAGAAAGTTAGGATTAGCACTGATATACCCCTTTCCCCCTAGTCAAACAACATTTACTATCCTGATTCATAGATGGAGGATTGTCATGTTCGGAAACTGTGGTGGGATGTGGCAACAGAAATGAATGCCTTCACTGAGGAAGAAAGTGGAGGGGGGGAGAAAATGTAAATAATTAAAATAAAAGGTTGACTTTTCTCCATTCTATTTTGCTCCCTCATTTTTTCTTAATGCCTCCACCACTAGCAATTCCACTAGACCATAGACCTGAAAATAATTTTCCATGAAACTATATGAAGGGCGCCTTGAGTAATAAGCAAAATAGTTTTACATTACATTCTACAAAGATATTAGCAAATCTGTGTTGATTATAGTGGAAGCAATGATACAACATTCTGAACTGCTTAGCTAATTATATGCTGTATTTTGGATTGGTTTCCCTAAAAGGAATTCAATTATAACCAATAAGAAGTTTGTGCAGTGCTTTACTTTTGTCTAGACCATATCTCTTGACCAGTTTGGAGCCCATTTTTGCATAAACCACATATTTAAAATCACACACCCATTCTGGTCAACAAGTTACGGACAACAAATATTTATATATGGCCTTTAATGTAATAAGCCGTCCCAAGGCACTTCTCAGGACCACCATAAAACAAAATAATGACACCAAGCCAAATAAGAAGATATGCCAGATGACCAAATATTTGGTCAAAGACAGCATTTGAAGACGTATCTTAAAGGAGGGACGTGATATAGAGAGGTGGAGAGGTGTAGAGAGAATATTCCAGAGTTTAGGGCCTAGGCAAATGTGAAGGCATGGCACCAAAGGTGGAGCGATTAAAATTAGAGATGCTCAAAAGATCAGAATAGAGAAGAGTAGGTAGCTGACGGTAGTGCGGCTGGAGGAGGTTATAGAAATCATAGAAACCCTACAGTGCAGAAGGAGGCCATTCGGCCCATCGAGTCTGCACCGACCACAATCCCACCCAGGCCCTACCCCCACATATTTACCCGCTAATCCCTCTAACCTCCACATCCCAGGACTCTAAGGGGCAATTTTTAACCTGGCCAATCAACCTAACCCACACATCTTTGGACTGTGGGAGGAAACCAGAGCACCCGGAGGAAACCCACGCAGACACGAGGAGAATGTGCAAACTCCACACAGACAGTGACCCGAGCCGGGAATCGAACCCGGGACCCTGGAGTTGTGAAGCAGCAGTGCTAACCACTGTGCTACCGTGCCGCCCAAATGGGGTTAGAGGGGTGAAATCATGGAGGCTTTTGAAAACAAGGACTAGAATTTCAAAATTAAGACATTGCAGCTTTTAGGGTCTTGTTTTTAAATAAAGGATCTGTATCTTCACCATATACCATTTATACTCAAATTAAACTATTTTTCCCAAATTATCACATGTTTAATCACTTTCTTTTTGGTTCCTTATCACATAGAAAATGAAAAACTAAAAGATATTAGAAAACAGAGTCAAATGTTTCACGCAGTAGTTTAACAAACTGCTGCATTCAGATGAAAATAAGCAATTGTCAGCTTCACAACTGAGGAGAGCATTCCCCGCTAGTCCCAATCGCAAATCACGATCGCCTGGGGAACTGGGAGTTGGCAGGAAAATATGTTTTGTGCCAGGCAAAACCACTTCAAAGAGGGAGTGACACCACAAACTGTCAATCAGGATCAGACTCTGTCTACATTGCAGCCTGGATAATTGAGGTGTAGTCAACAGTGAAGGGAAAAAAAAATAAACACAGGTGGCTGGAGGATGATAGGAATCCCTTGATCGGACAGCTGAATCCTTTACAAGGCACTGCAGTTGAACTTGTTGATTTCAAGTGCAATGGAGAGGGTTTCACCAATTTGTGCTTGCTGGGAAGCCGCAGCAACTTCAAATAAAAGATGCGCATACATTGGGGCTGGGTGCACGGCTAGGCGGCTGGGTGCACGGCTAGGCGGGCTGGGTGCACGGCTAGGCAGGCTGGGTGCATGGGGGCTGGGTGCACGGCTAGGCGGGCTGGGTGCACGGCTAGGCAGGCTGGGTGCACGGCTAGGCGGGCTGGGTGCATGGCTAGGCAGGCTGGGTGCCCCCCCCCATCCCCACCCCTGTCCCGTGTGAAATTGACATCTCGGAAAGCAATTCTCGCAACTCTGTATTTGGGATTGGGATTGGTGACTGGGGGGGTGGTTGCAGGTTTCCAAGGTCCGATAAAATAATTAAATCACAATTTGCATTTCATTCGCAAGCCCGGGCCCTCTAGCACCTCTCCCCCCGCCCCCCCCGGTCAGGAGTCTTTCACTCCAACGGGGTTTACAGCAGCTCCCCCATTAATGGGGAATTGGCGGCCCGGCCCCTGCTGGAGTGAAAGGGGGCCATGGAGGTCCCCAAGGTCAGGGGTAAGCGGGGTGCCCCCTGGGCACTGCCAAAGGGGCAAAGTGACAATGCCCAGGGGGCACCTTGGCACTGCCCACTGGGCATCAGCCAGTGTCAAGGAGGTGGGGCCAGAGGGGGCAGGGCCTGATAAGGGCAGGATGGCTGGGGGTAGGGCGGTCCTGCTGCAATTCTCCATTTGGGATTGGTCGGGGCTGGCCATCGGGGTGGGGGGTGCTGGGACTGGCCAGTGTGAGGGGTCACTGTGCTGGCCATCAATAGGGAGGTTGGCAGTGCGGGGCCAGTGCACATGCGCTGATCTCAGCACTGACAGATCAGCACATGCACAGTGGCCCGCTCAGCATTATGCTGCCAGCCTCTTCAGCGGGAATAGGCCCCGCCCCTAGCTTTGCATCATGAAGCTCGTTAGCGCTCTCTGTGATGCACAGAGTGTGGGAGATTCATTCATTGGAGGGATCGCTCTCATGCCTGTGTGGTGGCGGGGCTTAACCATTATCCTGAGCAGGGAGATTGGGTCGCCATTTAAAAATGGCAGCCTGGTCTCAGAACACTGAGGCTAGCCACAGGTTTCCCAATATGAATAAATTAGTATCTATCAGGCGGGAGAATCCCACTTCATGGACAATGCTAACACCAGGGGAAACCCTGTAAGTTTCCCACTGCCGTGGGCACATAGTTCCAATTCGGGAGATTCGCAGCCTGAATGTCGCCCTGGGCATTCGATGCTCCTGAAAATCAACTATGATTCGGTCAATATTTTTTATCTTCTTAAAGGCCCACAGTACACACAGAGAATGCCTGTGAAATGCCGCCACAGTGTTTCAGTTTTCACGACCACTGGAGTGAATGATGATAATCAGTTCACTTTTCGACAGAAGGTCCACCTTTTTTGCAATGTTCTTGTTAGTACAGTAGCCTTTGGCTTTTTCCTATAGCAGAAATGAGTGGACGAGCAACTAATGGATACCTTTGGAAAAGATATGACAATTCTTCCACATGATAAACAGAAAATTCTCCCTCTGACCCAACATCAAAAGATGTGCTATTTTAATAGTGAGAAAGAAATTGCATCAAAATTTAAATTGCACCATTCATAACATTTGGTTAGTCATTACCAGAGAAATATTTGAAGCATCATTGCAGGAACTGAAACTTAATACCCTCTCAAATTTAATTACAGTGGAGTCAACAAGGTCTTAGGAACAGGAGGAGGCCATTCAACCCCTCGAATTTGCTCTGCCATTCAATCACATGGTAGTGGATCTACACTCAACTCCATCTGCGTATCTTGATGCTGTAACCTTTAACAGCTTTCCTAACAGCTATCATTAAAATCTATTACTCAGTTTAAGATTTTCAATTGGCTTAATCTCAGCAGTATTTTGGGAGACAGAGTTTCAGACTTTCCCTACCCTTTGTGCGAAGAAATTATTCTCAACTTCATATATGAACAACCAGCTCCAATTTTAAAATTATATTCATTTGTTTTGCAGTTCTTCAACAGAGGAATTAATTTATCTCTACCTATCAATTTTCTTTCTAAAACATGAAGAACTGTGAAACTATTTTTATTCTCAAATACATTAAAATGTCATATTCTATGGTAAAATATGGGGTTGGTGCATTTCGTGAGGTGGGGAGGGAGGGGATTATGGTAGGCATGGTTGAAATAATTATATCCACACACACACACTGTATCTTTTCAGCTAAGAGAAAGGGGCTTGAAATAAACATATCCATGATAGTAACTTTGCTCCTCCTTGAAAACCTGATTACTTTTTATTTTTTGCATGTTTCATCATATTTGCCACTTGCCACTTTTTCCAATTAAAAGACTGGGCCAGTAAAAAAATTCAAATTTACAGAACTATCTTGTGATGTGTTAGCTATACAAAACCAAGCGAAAAAGCAGGAAATAGGCAGCTTACCAGTGTTTTCGAAAGGCAATGTCCAATGTAACTTTTTTATACCTTATTCAGTATTGGCAACTAATGGCATGAAGGCCTGTTGGAATAAATCAGCTGTAGAGAGAAGGTGTCTCTGCCGTAATACTTTTTGTTATAATTAAGAGTGTGCGCTTAGGTCTCAGATAGCTTTATGCACAGATAATTGCGCGCACAGTTTACAACTGATCGGTTTTACTTTTAACGGAAGCTTAAATGCATTACAAAATTGCAAATGGTGCTGTAAAGTACACACGATTCTCATCAGAGGCTAGACTGTCATTTCAAATGATTAATTAAAATTCAATGAATTAAAAGTCAAGCTTCAGTAAAATTAAATGAGGCTTAACTGACTCTAATAGTGAACAGGATGTTAAACATGAAGTGGAACAGTCATGCTTGATAAAGTTCCTTACCTAAAACTCCGCTTGGCTCAATGGGATACTCCAGGATGGAAGTAGCTGGTGCCAGTGTGTAAGGGTAGTCGTAGGGAGCATAGATTAGACCAGCTTCAGGTGCAGGAGGCACTAATGTAGTCGGATGAGGCGATCCATTAGGCATGACCGTTGCTGTTTGTATTTGCCTAATTAGAGGCATAATAGTTGGACCAGCTGGTGTGGGGGCTCGCAAGGCAGCTGGTGGCAGAACCGATGTGGGCCCAGTAATGATCCGTGGAGCTTGGGCTGTCGCTGCAAGAGAAAAGGCAAGGGCAGCTACAGTAAGCGAAAGAAATTCATAGCGGAGGTGCGGACAGAAGTGTGTGTCAGGAAAAGGAAAAGTGGGAAATGGAGAAAAGCCAAAAAAGCAGGTGGAATGAAAGAAAAATGAAGAAGAAATCATTAGTACAAGCAGTGATACTTTGCAATATTGAAGCACATCTTTAACTAAAAACCAAATCAACTTCCAATCAAATTCAATCACATCAACTAAAAACATAAACTGAAAAACTCAAAATCCAGTTGTAAATAAAAGTAAGCAGTGGACTAACACATCAGAGTCACATCACATAATGTATAATGAAACTTTGCTTAGACAGCAATTCACATTTTATCCTGGAAAACTACCAAGGGCTTTCATTATTCAGAAATCAAAATCCAATATTTCATTTTTATCCACCACCCCCAATCCCCATGCTACAATTCAAAGAATACCAGTTGAAGTCTCCCCAGTGCTCTAGTCAAATGTTATCTCGGGTCAATATTTATCCCTCAACCAACATCTAAAAGGCAAAATGGCTGCCAGCTTTCCTTCATTACAAGAGTGATAATTCTTTAAAAGTACAGAATTGGTTTTAAGATAATTTGGCAAGTCCTGACATCATGATAGACCCTAAACAAATGCAAGTCTTTCTTTCATTCGGCAATATGTACTGGAGAGTCCACTTTCTAAAATTCACTATGTGCAGCCATGGATGTCATTGCCAATGCAGTCTCCATCAATATCCCTATATTCTGCTTTGTAGCAGTTCAAAAACTACTGGAGTTATTGCTTGGTGAATCAGACAGTGCTATATGATTAGATTCCATCCAACAGAGAACTGGCACATACACACAAAGGAATGCTCTCTAATATGAGCAGAATTGAATATAAAAGTAAGGATGTTATGTTTCTGTTATACAGGGCATTGGTAAGACCATGGGCCCGATTCTCCCGTCTTGTGGGAAAGTGCCCACATCGGTGGCAAAACAACAGTGTTTCCCGTTGGCGTTGGCAGCGTCTTTCAGTTGGGATTCACCAACTTAAAAGATGCTAATAAGCTCATTTCAATCAACTCACCGGCCTGCCCCACTGTTCAGAGAACAAGTCCCCCTCCTACAAAAAATGAAATCGTGCACCCTCCCCACTGACCAAGAGAGCACGACCAATCACTCACCGAAGAGAGGCATCTTCCCCACTGACTCACAAATAACAGGTAACACTCCACTCACACACCACGCAGGCATGAGGCTGACCTGACCCGAACCCCAACCCGCATTCAGACCGTGCACTCAGGGCCCCCTCCCCCTCAAACTCCCCACCCACTCAGAACCCTACACAGGCCCCATTCCCCCTCAGATTCCCCCATTCAGGCCCCCTTCCCCTTCAAACCTTTCACGCAGGCTCCCTCCCCCCTCAAACCCACCATTCAATCTCCTTCCCTCCTCAGACCATTCATATAGGCTCCCTTCTTTCTCAGACCTCCACTCAGGCCCCCTTCCCCTTCAGATCCCTCACTCAAGCCCCCTTCCCTGTCAGACCCTCCCATCCCCCTCTTTAGTCTCCTGCCCACTCAGACCACCCATACAGGCTTCTTTCTTCCTCAGATACCCCACTTAGGTGCCCTTCCCCCTCAGACCCCCACACAGGCCCCATTTCTCCTCAGTCCCCTCACTCAGGCCACCTTCCCCTTCCCCACCCTCCTCAGACTTCCTACTCAACCATCCATCAGGCCATGTACCTTGGCAGAGCCAACAGTGCACTGTCCCCTGGAACTGACACCCTAGCCTGGTGCCTTGGACCCCGAGGAGGCTCAAGGAGATAGATCCAATGATCATGTTCCCCTCTGCAGTTGCCAGGCTGCAACAAATTCAGTGCACAATGCCTTGAAAAATATTCCACTGACAGCTTGATTGAGATCTGCTCCAGCCACCTGTGTTTATTTGTTAGAAATCAAAGGGTTCCAAGGGAATGGGGAGGGTTTCAAAGAATTCAACTTGCTAGGAAGCCTAGAGACTTCGAACCAAAGCTGTGTGCACAGCTAGGCAGAATGGAAACCTCCCCTTTCCCCCACTGAAACTAACATCTCCTCTCGGTCAGAGGACTTCAAAGGGGTCTACTCACACCCGCAGCTTCTGACCGGGAAAAAGGAAAATCTCTGCTGCAGAATGGAGTGCTGCAATGATTTAAACACCCGACAGGTGACCAGGGGAGCATGGAGATGAAAGTGACCTGGCCACTTCAAGAATGCAGATGTTGATCACAGGGCTGCCTGAAATCACCATGTCAGGAATGATCTTCAGGCCTGCCAGGGCTAGAAAGGGGAGTCCAGCCACAACACTCCATCCCACCGGAGAGTGGTAAGGTCAACTCCGTGCTCCCACCTGAGCCCACTCAACCCTCAGGACCCTTCCTCTGCAGTCTGGCAGCAGCAGAGAGGCAAATGGTAACTAGACCTACCTCCTCAAGCCTCCACGGTGCCAGGCCAGGGTGTCAGTGCCAGGGGGCATTGCACTATTTGCACTGCCAAGGGGAGGCTGAGTGGATGATCTATGAGGGGAAGGGGTGCTGTGTGAGTGGGGGAGGGGGGGGGGTTGGGTCACCCTCATGCCTGCATGGGTTGTGTGGTGTATGACCCATAATTTGAGTGTTGAGGGCAGGGGGAGGATGCCCCTCTTTTTTGAGTGGTTGGTGGTGCTCCCCTGGATCCTTGAGGTCTAGCATGCCATGTCCCCACTTGTGGGTAGTAACTGTAAAGCCCACCTGGTGTCATTCCCACTGGTGGGCTGAGTGAATGGTGGGAGGCTGGTAAATAGCTGTCAACCCCACTAATGACATTCAAATTAGCGGGTTTGCATAATTGTCAGGTTGCCACCCACTCTCGGCGGGAACCTGTTCAGGGCCATTGGGGAGTGGGGTGGTGGTGAATCCCGCCCATTGGGAATCCCAATTTTCAGCCGATATCCCATTCACCAGGGCATTGGGATTCCCGCCAGCTGTCTGAGGAGGTTGAAGAATTTGGCCCCATATTTTGAATCGTGTGTGTAGTTTTGATCTCCTTATTTAAGGAAGGAAGTAAATACTTTGGAGGTTGTTCAGAGGAAATTTAGCTGAATCATATCTGGTATGAGCGGGTTATCCAATGAGAAGAAGTTGGACAAGTTGGGTTTGTTTCTACTGGAGTTTAGAAGAGTGAAGGGTGACTTGGTGAAGTGTACAAGTTCTGGAATGGTCTTGACACAGTTAACATGGAAGGGATATTTCCTTTTATGGGTGAGTCCAAAAATAGGGGGCACTGTTTTAAAATTAGGAATCTCATAGGGCAGAGATTGGGGAGTTTTTTTTCCTGAGGGTTGTGCGACTTTGGAACTCTGCCTCAGAAGGCGGTAGAAGGGCAGTCATTGAATATTTTTGAGGAGGAAGCAGATAGATTTGTGTTAGGCAAGGGAATCAAAGGTTATCGGGGTTGATGGGAATGTGGAACTCGAAACACAAACAGATCAGCCATGATCTTATTGAATGGCAGATCAGGCTTGAGGGGCTGAATGGTGTATGTTTGCTCCTATTTTGTATGTTCATGTAACTCCTGAAGCAGAACTTTGCTATAAAGGACTGAATCTGGCACCTGCATCCAGTCTAGAAAAACTACCTTTCTGGAGTGGGCCCTTACAAATTTATCCTCTTTAATATTGAATATCTGATCTTATTAAAGGGCTCATATAAAATTAAAATTTGACAAAAAAATTTTTAAATACAATTTGAATCCCAAAAGTTAAACGTACTTGACTGTGCCTGAAATTGTTTATAATGTATTCTTTCAATTCTATGTGGAGATGTCTTGTTTTTTCTGTCTGAAGTTGTGACAATCTTGAAATGGATGACACCAGTGCACTCTTATCTTTGATGTTTAATGGCATTCACAAGGGAATTAGTGACCCTGGATTAGCAGACACGATAACCCATTGCTAAACAAAGAACTCTGTGCCCATTAAACATCTATGCAACAGTGAGAACCTTTTCTCCAACAAACAAATCAAAAACCAACAAGTGAATTCCTGCAGAAAATAACAAAAAAATTAATTAGGAGGAGTTATATCACGTCATGTGTGCTCTGCCTGAGGCAGATCCTTGGCTCATTGTCTGCTGTTGCTTCATCCTGAGCCCTCTTCTTGGCAGCTTTTATCAGTGGTGGTTTGCCTTCCACTCTCAGGAGCAGGGTGAGAAGGTCAGCCGGAACGGGACTCAAACCCACGCTGCTGTCATTATTCTAAACCACATGCCAGCCACCTGAACTAACTAACCCTACCTAGTTATACAACATTTTACTGAAAATGAGAGATTTATTTTTGTGACAGGAAGATCAAATCCGTCCAGGTACAGTATCAGAAGATGTTCGGTACGACTTCATGTTGTCCATAGGATAAGTGCAATAATCCTGCAATCATCGATTCCTTAGAATTCAATATGCAAGTTAGTTACTTATTTCAAGGAGCAAATTACATTTTGTAGGCTAGTCGATTGCAACTTCATTTTGCAGTGAGATTTCAGTACTTTTCTGAGCATTCCTAGCAAGGGCAGGAGCTGGACATTTTACTTTCAAACCCAGAAATTTATTTCAAGCCAACCTTGGCTTACTCTGCTGGGTTTTAGCTTCTGGAAGTGTAAGCTGTTGCACTTTATTTAACTCTTGGGAGGTACTCAATATAAAAAGCACCAGTTTGGCTGGGGCCTTCTGAAAGCTGAACATTGGACACATTACACTGTTCTCATATAAGGCTCTTGAAGCCTTTCGTATCCTTACGTGATTTGATGTTGGCATCTCTATAAGTGCCATTCAGTATCGCTAATTCCATCAGCTGCATCTTCTTAAGGTTATCTTCTCCCTCTGCCTGAAAAAACACAATTTTAAAAATCTTCATTTTTATCCAGTGACAACCCATATTGAATTCAACAAAATCCAGATGTGTAAATTATTTGCAAGTGCACAAGGGACAGAAACTCCTAACTATCACTGTATTTTATTATTTTTTTCAGTAAAATTAAGGAGCTGTAACCGTCATTCAAATTCCTGCTTCTGGATAAGATGAGGATCCATCTTACTTTTCAGGTGTAATAGATACCATGGAAACCTGTGGATGCAATGGGATTCAGCTGCCAGCTGAGAGCTGGCAAAACCCCTGCACAGTCTCTTTTCGAAAAGGCCCGCCATATCTTGCATTACCCAGGCACTTGACAGGCCAGTGGCAAGCTTTCCCTTGGGATCATGGACCTGAGGACATTGGCAAGCAGCTCTTCTGTACTCAACAGTGCCATGAGAGAGGGAGTAGCTGTTGCCACATCTACATGGTGAGGGATTGTTGGGGAAGGGAAACTGCGGGGGTGGGGGGGGGGGGGGGGGGAGGTGGGAGAGATGTCAGTAGCAAGGCAGCAGGGGGTGGCTTTCAGCTGCCCTCCTCTTGCCAATGCAGGGTCCCTTGATCAGGCCTTTGAGTGCCTTTGAATGGGGACTCTCCCACCCATGCCACCCACCCACCCAGGAACCCAGAAGCAAAAGCACTAAGGTTTATTTGTTGTGCTCCCCACATGATGAGTCCCACACCCGCCGCTGAGTTAATAGTAACAGTAGCAGGATAAGGCCCTTAAGTGGGCACTAATTTCCAATTTAAGGGCTTCAATTGGACATCCACAGGCTTCCTGCCACAGAATTGGGATGGAGGCGCGAAGGCAGTGGGATCTCCATTAAATCATACCCAACTCTCCATGTGGAAGGGTACAACATTCCGCACCATGGCATTGCTTTGTAGAAGAATATTCCTGAGTATTCTAGCTGATATTCATTCTTCAGCCAACAATAAAAACAATGCTGTGCATGGACCTTGTTGGAATTGGTTTCTCTACATTAGAACAATGAGTGTTCAGAAGTGTTCAGTCCAAAAATGTGCAGGTTAGGTGGACTGGCCAAGCTAAACTGGCTTTAGTGTCCAAAAGTGTATTGGATTAGTGGGTAAATACATGGGGTTATGGGGATAAGGCCTAAGTAATATGCCCTGTCAGATAGGAGATGCAGATTTGATGGGTCGAATGGCCTCCTTCTGCACTGTAGTGATTCTATGATTCTATATCATTGGCTGTGAACACTTCGCGAAATCTGAAGTCAGGTCATGAAAGGCATTATAGAACATTAAGTTTTCCGTCTTCTTTCTTTTACATTCAATTTACTGAAAAACAGTTAGTTGTACTGAAGCAAGGATCCATTATTATCTGCGATAATATTCATATTGAAGGTATAGAACTAACTCAAAACAATTACAGCTGTTGTTGGCTACTGGATTTTGAGGTGCCTTGTTATCTGTTGCTGGGAAGATGATTGACATAGCCATCCCCCAGGGTACTGACTTAATGCTTCAGTGTTACTGAAGCAAGAAGTTCCCTGATGTGGAAGTGAGTTATATCTAAAGAACAGATGACCCATACTAGCTACAAGATACATTAGTCTGGCAGGATAATAAATAGCATCCTTTATCCAAACCCTAATATGTATAAAGGCTAAGTGTTCCAACTTCTCAAATGTTTAGCCAATGGGGAAAATTTAGGCCAGTAGCAATGAAAAGTGATAATCTAACTTTCCAGTAAAAGCAATTTTAACAGAGCAAAATCTGACATTAATGATGAACAATGATTAAAAATTGATCAAGATTGAGGAAAGTTTGGCAATGGAATGGGCAAAAGGTCCATTATTACCTGCGATAATATTCATATTGAAGGTAAATCAATTAACTTAAAACAATTACAACTGTCGTTGGCTACTGGTTTTTGAGATGCCTTGCTCTCCTCTCATCTGTTGCTGGGAGGATGATTGACATGGCCATCATCTAGGGTACTGACTTAATGTTTCAGCTGACTGCAACAGATGCACAAGAGGATTCCAGTGACAAAGATTCTTTGGTTTCTCTTGTGTGTAAATTTGATGCCGCACTGCCTACATTATAACAGTCACGACACTTTCAAAGTAATTCACTGGTTGTAATGTGCTTTAGCACAATCCAAGGCTATGCAAGATGCAACTTCCTTTTCAGAGCTGAGGTTCAGAACTCCCTAAACTTATGGAATTAGACGCTGTTCTTCCACTTAAAACAATGTGATGTCCTTCCCTGAATTAGTACAGGGATCCAAGGTCAGCCAGAGAAATCATGGGCCCTGATGCTTGTTTTGTTTTGGAGCTGTTACTACTTGGCCTTTGTACTCTCTGAGGGGGATTTCCCACCCCTGATTTTGGTGAGTGGGAATGTCAACGGGAGTGGAGAATCGAAGGGATGTCCCAAAATGGCTTTCACACCTGCAGAATTTCCCCGCTCAATTGTCCCCACCCCCAGCCAGTGATGTATTGGGGTTCCTGCTATGCAGTGATAAGAACCCAATTATAATGTATTACCATATACATAACACGCCACTCTGCCGTATCATCTGATAAATAGGGAATTCCCTCCTTGGCGGGATTTTGACAAACAGGGAACTGGCTCAGAACCCGCTGGGTACAGATAAATACAACCACTAGGGAGGAGAGGGTCATGCCTGAATAGTACTCTGGCACTGTGCCACATACCTCTAAAACCTATCTTTTAAAAACCTAGGCTGCTGGCAACATGATGGGCCCAATTTTACCATTTTCATTCTAAGTGCTGAATCTGGGCGCAATTCAGATCCGACTTGGAAACCTGTTCTCGGGCGGCCCCGTACTCCTGGGTGTGAATTGCGCTGTGGGCGGGGCTTATCACTTCTGAAACACTGCTGCTCCGAGCGGAGCCTTCAACTGCGCATGCGCAGTGAGAAAAAAAAATTGAAAAATGTGCCCCTGTCACATCACTCCCGGGCTGCAAAAAGCGGATAAAGTGGCCCGGGAGTGAAAAGCAGGAATGATGGTCTCCACAGACATCACCCCACCCCCACAATATAACTGTCCCCCTTATCCAGCCACCCCCCCCACTACCCAGACCGATCGCGACCCCCTGCCCCCTTTCCCCCCCATCGATTGCCCGCAGAGTGGCAGCAGTCCCCCCTGACCCCCCCCACCAGAAATCCATCTGGCTTCCGCCCCCCATCCCCCCAGGGAATAATCTGGCCTGCCCCCCCCTCTCAGAGAATGATCAGGCCTCCCACCCAAAGAATAATCTAGCCTCCCCCCCCCCCCCGAAGAGAATGATCGGGCCTCCCCTCTCCCCAGAGAATGATCCCCTCTCCCCCCTCCCCCTCACCAATCAGACAATGATCTGGCCTTCCTCTGCCCCCCCCCCCCTCCTCCCCTGCAATCTGACTCAGAGAGCTGCTGGAAGCTCTGAACTTACCTCTTCAGAAGCTGGAGCGTCTGGAGCATCTGCGCAGACGCGGGCGCGGATCGCGTTAATGGCCTCATGCCCGACTTTACCACGTTTGCGCGCCTGTTCGCAATGGTAAAATCGGGTCCGATATCATGGGACCCGCCTCTTTTTTCTTTTTCAGAGAGTTTAAACATTTGGTGGGAATAGCCAATAAGGCTGTCAGTGGGCTGTCCTCTGCTTTCTTTGCCCAAGACACCACTTTGAAAAAATAATCAGAAAATTCCGCCCTATGTTTCGATTTATAAAGAATATCAAAAGATCAGATTTTAGTACATTACACTTTACAACCATGGTCAGTCGTATTATGCAATCAGTCCGCTCCTCTGGACTTGGCCCTATGCGATATCTGGACAACATCCAAAAGACTTGAACCTCTTACAAGCAACACAAACAACAATCCTATGTACAACGAGGATGTCTTGAACTAACAGCAATATATTCGGTTGGTGCATGACTCCTGGTTTCACTTACAAGTTTAAATTCCAGTAAAGTAGCACCATCCAAATCACCTGCAATAATGTGCTATTTCTATCCATACAAGTGGCCTTTGTTAACAGGAAAATTGCACATTGCATTGATCGATAACTATTTTGTTTTAAATTGAAATGAACCACATTTACAAATGCCCAGCATGGAGCATGTACGAGGAGAGCAAACTACTGCAGATGCTAGAAATCTGAAATATAGAGAGAAAATGCTGGAAATACTCAGCAGGATAGGCAGTAGCTGTGGACAGAGAAACAGAGTCAACACTTCAGCTCCACGATCTGCACTAAATCTGACGATAGGTTGCTGACTCTGTTTCTCTCTACACAGACGTTGCCAGACATGCCAAGCATTTCCAACACTTCCCGCAATCAGCTTTATTGGGAGCATCTCATTCTCCTCCAGCAAGAAAGTCAGCAGCTGCTGTCTGAGATCTGATGCAGCACACCATTCAACATCAAACTCAAAACCAACTATTCAATTATGAAGAAAATATAAACAACTTGACAAACAAAAAAGAAATCAGTGTCAAAGCAATAAATGAATAATTTAAAAAATGAATAATCAATAAAAATGACCATTAAAAAGTGCCAAAGCAGCTGAGCAACATTTTTTGTCTTTTCGCTTGAGAAGCAGAGGTAAGGAGAGCCTGACAAGGCACCAAGTCCTCTGCACCAGGGAAGGGGGGAGGGGACCGGGACTGAGCTAAGGAATTGGATTTAACAAACACCAACTATGCATCCTCCCCTGGGTTCATCCTCTCCTGGTCCAGTGTGTGCATAGGATTTTGGGGAGGGAGGAGGGGGAGGATGTGTGTTCGTGCATCCCACACTGAGCAGCCTGTGTGTGTGGGTTACGTTTATTTGTTCACAAATGTAGGCATTGCTGACTAGGCCAGCATTTATTATCCATTCCCAATTGCCCTGGAAAATGTGGTGGTCCACTGCAGTGCTGATAGGGAATGAGTTCCAGGGTTTTTATCCAGCCACAGTGAAGGAATGGTGATGTAGTTCCAAGTCAGGATGGTGTGTGGCTTGGAAGTTGCAGGTGGTGCTGCCCTTGCCCTTCGAGATGGTAATGGTCATAGGTTTGGAAGGTGCTGTCGAAAGAGCCTTGGTGAGTTCCTGCAGTGCATTTTGTAGATGGTACACACTAATACAACTGTGCACCAGTGGTGAAGCAAGTGAACGTTTTAGGTGGTGGATGGTATGCCAATGGGGCTGCTTCATCCTGGATGGTGTCAAGCTTCTTGAGTGGTGTTGGAGCTATACTCATCCAGACAAGTGGACAGAATTCTACCACTGACTTGTGCCTTTCAGATGGTGGACAGGCTTGGGGGAATTAGGAGATGAGTTACACACTGCAGAAAGTACAACCTCTAACATGCTTTTGTGGCCACAGTATTTATAATGGCTGATCCAGTTCAGTTTCTAATTAATGTAACTGCCAGGATGTACATTTGTCCCCACGCCAAGCAGCCTCTGTCTCTGTGTGGGTTTTTAAAAAAGTAATTCACAGGGTGTAGGCATCCCTGACGAGGCCAACATTTATTACCCATCCCTAATTGCCCTTGAGGGGGCACCTGCCATCTTGAACCTGTGATGTTAGTGTACCTTTAAGAGATTTTTAAAAAAATCATGTTCTCTGTAGCTCTCAGAGCCTCAGCTTATGTCAGTATTGCCGAGATTGCTGGAGAAGTCCTTTTATTGCTCCTTAAATGGGGTTTGTTTATTTTTACTTTGGGATGTTTTATGACCCTGCATTGTTAGGAGTAGGGCTGATGGCAGGTCATGGGTTCTGGACAGTTTTTTTCCTTCCCAGTGAATTTAAGGTTTCATTTTTGGTTTTGGCTGGCTGCAGTTTTTAGTTTAGAAGGGACATCAAGCTGAAAGGAAGTGTTTCTCTCACCCTGGTTTTGGAAATTCTGCTGGTTAGCTGAAATCAAGACTTCTTGCCTTCATGGAGTATCAAAGAATCCCTGCAGTGCAGAAGGAGGCCATCCAGCCCATTGAGTCTGCACCGACCACAATCCCACCCAGGTCCTATTCTTGTAGCCCTGAATATTTACCCTGCCAATCCCCTGACACTAAGGTCAATTTAGCATGGCCAATCAACCTAACCCGCACATCTTTGGACTGTGGGAGGAAACCCATGCAGGCACGGGCAGAATGTACAAACTCCACACTGACAGTGACCAGAGGCCGAATTGAACCCGGGTCCCTGGCCCTGTGAGGCAGCAGTGCTAACCACTGTGCCGCCATAAATAGAGAATCTGCTGTTGGTGGCTCGACTAGAGTTTCTCCCTGGTCTGGGAAGCTGATCTGACTCCAAGCTTATGTGTGTGTGCTTCAAGAGAACTGCAGCATTCATCCAAAGGACTCCATCCCAATATCACGTGAGCGTTAGTCTTTGCTGTGTTAAACCTATGGAAAGGGTTTTTTTGTCTATGGGAAGTTTTGTTTGATTGGAACATTTTAGATGTATTTGTTAAGGGTTATACATTATTGTGGCTGTTTTTGTAATTGATAAAGGTTATTGCTAATTTTCTTTCCATACATGTTAACTAAATTCTTAAATAAGCTTTGTTTGATAAAAGCTCCCTAGTGGAGCTTTTTGGTTTTGGCTGGCTCCCTTTGAATCATACCTAAAGTGAAACATATCATGCTTATCCTCGCCAAATTCAAAGTGCAAAACTTGTGATTCGGGTGGGCTTCATAAAACACTTTGGAGTTTCTGGCCTGAATTATAAGAAACTGCTGCAGTCCAAGGGGTGTGGGCAATTTAGGGATGGGAATGTCTGCGGAAATGGTTAGATTTGATCTTGTTGAAGATGATCATTGCCTGCCACTTGTGTGGCATGAATGTTACTTGTCACTTACCAGCCCAAACCCGAATATTGTCCAGGTCTGCTACATATGGAGATGGATTACTTCAGTATCTGAAGAGTTGTAATTGGCACTGAGCACTGTGCAATCATCAGTGAACATCCCTGCTTCTGACATTATGATGGATGGAAGGTCATTGATGAAGCAGCTGAAGATGGCTGGGGCTAGCACACTACGCTGAGGAACTCCTGCAATGATGTCCGGGTACTGAGATGAGCAACCTCCAATAACCACAACCATCATCCTTGGTGCTAAGCAGGACACCAACCAATGGAGAGTTTCCTCCTGTTTTCATTAACTTTTTTGCTAGGGCTCTGCGATGCCACGTTTGGTCAAATGCTGTCTTGATGTCAGAGCAGTCACTCTCACCTTGCCTTGAGTTCAGCTCTTTTGCCCATATTTGGATTAAGGCTGTAATGAGGTCAGAAGCTGAGTTACCCTGGTGAAATCCAAAGTGTTCATCTGCGAGCAGGTTATTGTTGAATAAGTGCCGCTTGATAACACTGTTCAGCACGCCATCCATCACTTTGCTGATGGAGAGTAGACAATTGAGGTGGTAATTGCATGGACTGAATTTGCCTTGCTTTTTGTGAACAACACATACCAGGGCAATTTTTCACATTGCCAGGTAGATGCCAGGTTTGTATCTATACTGAAACAACTTAGCTAGGGCTGTGGCTTGCTCTAGAGCACAGGTCTTCATTACTATTGCTGGAATGTTGTCAAGGCCCATAGCCGTTGCAGTGCCAATACCCTCAGCCATTTCTTGATATCACATGGAGCGAATCCAATTGGCTGAAGACTGACATCTGTAATGCTGGGGACCTCAAGGGGAGGTCAAGATGAATCATCCACCTGGCACTCTGGCTCTAGGTGGTTGCAAATGTTTCAGCCTTAACTATACTGAAATGCTGGGCTCCCCTGTTATTGAAATTGGGGATATTTGAGGAGCCTCTGCCTCCTGTTTAGTTGTTTAATTGCCCACTACCATTGACAACTGGATGTAACAGGACTGAAGAGCTTAGATATGATCCGTTGGTTGTGAAATCACTCTATTTCATATTGCTTCCAATGTTTGTCATGCCAGTAGCCCTGTGTTGTAGTTCATTTTCAGGTATGCTATGTGCCTGGCATGTTCTCCTGCACATGTTATTGAATAAACATTGACCCCCTGGTTTGATGGTAATGTAGAGTGGGGGATATGCTGGCCATGAGGTTACAGACTGCAGCTGATTATAATTCCTTCTGATGCTGATGGCCCAAAGCTCTATATGGATGCTCAATTTTGAGTTGCTAAATCTGTTCGAAATCTATCCCATTTAGCATAGTGGTAACAACACAATGGGGGTATCCTCAATGGTGGGAGGTGGTCTCCACTAAGACTGTGTGGTGGGCATCCTTACTAATACCACCTTAAATAGGTGCAGCTGAGGCAGGCAGATTAATTCCAAACTCTATCACTTGATGTTTTCCTATGTCGAATTGTGATTGCTCAATCTTTGACCCTTTCTATATCCTACTAGTCCATGTCTTGCCAGTTGCCAATTTTTCCACATTCAGCACTCACTCATCCCTGGGCCCGGGAGGCTTAGAGATTAACACTGCTGAGGAGGAGTTTAGAAAGGCCATGAAGGTGACCAGATGTGCTTCCTCTCGGCCCTGTCCAACACTCCAGCTGTCCCGAACCTCACTGTTGGTGCAGTTTCCGCTCCCCCGGCCCACCGATCAAGACACCTGTAGTCCTTTAGTGGCTCGGTACTTGCATGAGACTATACCACCCAAAATGCATCCTGGCTGCCAAAAAAATTGGATGCATGGACACAAGCTCTCACTCCAAAACATTCAGGTCTCCAGTGCTAGAACTTTGTCCCAGAGCAGAGCGCTCACTGCGTGCTTGCTTGTGAACACCACATAAGGTGCGAGGTGGCCACTTGAGAGAGAAGGCACAGTACTGCCTGAGCATGGACACAGGCCCCAGTGATTAGCATCATGTGCGCCCTTCTCTCACAAGCCCTGTAAATATCTGAGAGCAAAGTTCAGAATTTATCCTATTGTTACTCACCCATTTGCAGCCAATGCTGATGACAGCTCTCCTCAGGCAGTCAGTAAAAATATCTCTTGATGTGACAAATGAGTCATATAGGCCAAGTATCCAATTCAATCCTGGTGTTCTTTTGTTTTTAAGTTTGCTGAGATCTGCTACATCATTATTGGCAATCATTGGTATTGGCACCATGCTCGGCGAAGGGAACAGTGAGCACATACAAGGCCAGTTTAAGCCGAGATAGATTTATTGTCAAATACACACACACTCTGTGAAGATGGAGATGTGTATTGTTTTGACGCTTATTGAAAATCAAACTAAAATAGCTTGAGATTGATTTTATTGAGGATAAAGACTATATTTAAAAACCAGAGTCCCTTTCTCTTAATCATAAAAGGTGACTACAATGTATTATTGCTGTACCTGCACTACTGGAAGATGCACCAACAAGTTTAGGAAGTAAACATTTATTTGTGCTGATGGGTGGGAAGGGAAGAGGAAGGACAGCTGTGTAAGTACAAGCAGCTTGTTTTACAATAAAATTCTGGAAATTCCTGATGCATGCGCGCAAGAAGTCATGACTGCCCAGATTCAGTTACATACTCAGGCCTTTGTATAATGTTCTGCAACATAAATGAACTTGTCATTACATTACAGAGGCTTAGGGTTAGCATGTTATGATACTTGGTGGTCATATCACATCGGACCGTAAAGTGAGGTTGCATTGCAATGACGGCACTCTAACTGCTTGTGAAATTAATTTTTTAATGTAAATCATGTTAAAAATGATAGTGCCAGTTCAACTGCTAAAGCAATGGCTTCATTGTGTCGCTGATTATGTAATTTGTCTTCATTGAATAAAAATGCAGTAAATGGTCTCACGAGAGATTATTTAAATAATAGAAATGCTCACCCATTGAAAAAGAAAGGAAAAAAACAAGATTGATTAAAGTGCTGCTCACGATATACTTTCGGGAAAGTATGAAACCATTTTCATGGAAAATTGTAATCAAAGTACCAAGTGTATTTTATTATTAATTACAACTTAAAATGTTAATTTTGACAACAGTAGAACACTTAATTCCCCCGGTCCTCTGCAGCTTGAAAGCATTTTCCACTTAAAACTTGGGTCTTCCATTTATACAGCAGGGTCGCCAAAAACCGACAATGGCACAACCTTCTTTTCAAATCACCTTAACTGAATAAAAGGTAAAACAACCCAGAAAACAGCTGTAACTCAAAAATAAACAGAATACTTGGGCACTTCATCAAACTGTGACCTAGCATTCCAAATAGTCAGCCTGATATATTACTGAGCTTGCAACTATACCTGGAACAATTTTAGATAGGGCTTCCCAGACTTTGGAACAGCGACTTTGTTCTCACTGGCATGCGGAACGCTGCCGCCAGTCTATGTATTTTTTAAACAAAGTGTTTCATTTAATTTTTACTATGTACTTTGCATCTTAAACTCGTTGCACAGTCATTTCCCCCCCAAATAAGGGGGGAAAAAATTCCAAAAGAATGAACATTTTCCAGATCACTAAGGTCTATTAGTTTGAGGAAAAGTAGGAATTCATCAGGAAAGGTTGGTCAAAGTGTTAAATCTCAGTTCTATACATGCTTGTGAAAATGTAGAATACAAGCAACAGGAAGGAACAGAACATTATATTAAGGTGCTGCTCAATGACAAGCTTATTTTACTCATTCTTTTCTCAAAATGTTTGTTTACGTTAGGTGGCTTTTGAATTATGTTTTGGGGTTTTCTGGCTTCTGCAGAGCTTTGGTTTTTCCACACAAATAGATGCCTTCTAACTTTTATTTAGGAAAGCGGAGCTTGTCAGACTCCACATGCATTGGCTATCAGAGACTCCAAAAAATTCCATGCCACTCTTGAATAGAAGGAAATACTCTTGTAAGAAAAGCTTTCACATCTGAAAATTGTACAGGGGTGGGAGTTCTTTCCTCAGGAAAAGAGAAGGTTGAGGAGCAACCTGATAGAGGTCTTTAAGATTACCCAGAGAGTGGTGAGATGTGGAATGAGAAGCAGCTGAGGTGAATAGCACAGGTGCATTTAAGTGGAAACAGATAAATACATTCGGGAGAAAGGAATAGAAAGTTATACTGATAGAGTTAGATGAAGAGGGGTGGGAGAAGATTCATCTGGAGCTTTAACACTGGTATGGGTCAGCTGGGCCAAATGGTCTGTTTCTGTGTGCTATACATTCCATGTAAATCTGTGTCTGGACACAATAGAGCACCATAAAAAGAACTGCTGGAAGGGCTCAAGCAACTGATAGAATCATCATTAAAACAATAATTTCATGCAAACTTTTTAAATAACCAAGCTGAACGCCTAAAGGAAACTTCAGGGGGGTGATTCTCCCAGACCAGCACAGCAGGTCGTAAGACATCAGCAAAGGCCGTGTAGCTTGCTCCCTGCTGGGCACCACGGCCTCCGCTCGTCTCTGGGGCCCAGATTTCCGGAGTCATCAGCACTGGAAATCAGCGTGGAGCTCATTTAAATATTTAAATTCTCATTTTAATGTCAGTAGCGGGCCCAGGACTGAAGTCTCTGGGCTCATCAGCCTCTCCTCCCCCGCCAGGAGTGGTTCACTCCAGCGGGGTTTACAACAGCTCCCCACGAATGGGGAGCTGGCGACCCAACCCCACTGGAGCGAAGGGAGGTCCTGGAGGCCCCCCAGGAGGTCAGGGGTAAGAAAGGAGGGGCCCCCTGGGCACTGCTAGCCTGGCCCCTTGGCACTATCCAAGGGGGGAAGTGGCACTGCCCACCAGGCATTGGGCAATGTCAAGGGAGCAGGGGCTACTGGGGTGGGGTGGGGGTCCCGTTGCCACTCTGCAGTCGGGATCAGTGGCAGAGGGAGGGAAGGGGTTAATCGGGGCGGGGGTCAGGGGGACATCGGGAGACGTCCAGAAGGCCAGTGATCTGGGGTGGGGGGAATCAGGGGCAGCATTACAGGGTCATGGAGCTGGCCAGCGATCCGGAAGTTGGCAGCGCAGGGCCACTGCGCATACGCCAAACTTCGCTCTGAAGTTCCCAGCGGGAATAGGCCCCACTCCCTGATTTTCAATGTGAATCTTCCTGAGGCACTCTACAGTGCCCAGAATGTGGGAGATTAATTTTGAAAATCCCGCTTTAAAAAAACAGCAGGAGTTACTCCCGTTTTTATGCAAATTCGGCACTTAGAATTATTTTGGGAGCATCCCAGCCCAGGAAGTTTAAAATTTTAAAATGACAAAATTTATGATTGCACACATAACACTACTTTGGTGACTCAAGTGAAATTATTCCAGCATTATTTCAAACAAATATTTTATTGCAATGATCTTGCGACACCAATGGATTGACTGGAACACAGATCATTGAAAGGAACAATGGAATTTGATCCCCAAAACATGAATGAAATCCCAGAATTGCAGAATAAAAATGCATCATGACTTATTTGGTTGGTGTAATCTTAGAACTCTAATCAGGAATGTAAGGTTTGAGTGTGACAGGGTTCTATTCCAATCCAGATTACAAAGTACATTTTGGTCAATAAGGTTTTTCTATGCAGCTTAAAGGTTTTAGGTAGACAAACGCATTTTACTTCAGAGCCAGAACTCACACTGACCAAGATGCATTCTTGTGGCCCCTGCAGTCAGAGGTATTAACGGATTCCGAGAGCACAGAAGGTTATTTGGTCCAGCATGTCAGTGCTGGCTCTCTGAAAGTTCTTCCCAATTGAGTCCCACAGGCCAGGTTTTATCCCATAACCCAGCAATTAGTTCTCTTCAAATACATGTCCAAGCGCTTTTTGAAAGCTTGTACGGAATCCGGTTTCCACCACATTTTCAGATAGCGCATTGCACAGCATAACAGCTCTCTGTGAGAAATAATTCCTCTGCAGTTCCCATTTTGCTCTTCTGCCAATTATTTTAAATTAATGACCTTTAGTTACTGACCCACTCGTCAAAGGAAATATTTTCTCCCTCATAATTTCATACACCTCTGTTAGGTCGCAACTTAAGCTTCTCTGCTCGAAGATGAAGAGTCCCAGCTTCTCCGGCCCTCTACATAATTGAACTTCCTCATACCGAGTATCATTTTGGTATTGTAAAAATTAGAGCTAGCAAACCATTTTCTGAAAACTGGCCGATCACTTGAGTGAGGATAATAGGGGGTTTTGTTTCATTTTATCTTTGATGTCATTGATTCAAGCCATCTGGTAACCGAGAATCCAATTATAGTTCAGAGTGAGAACTTTGAACAAAAATCAAATGAAATGATTTTGTGATGGAACTTTTTCCAGCTAGTCAGACATGGAGTTTTCAAACTAGCATTTATAGATTATATGGTATTGCCTGTAAAATATTATCCAAGAACACAATTTCTGACAATTACTGATATCTGTGTGATTCTCATATCACTTATGTAACTCTTGTTTCACTTTCATGGCAGATGGCTGGCCCTGTAATTTGCAATTCTAAGCTTAAAAGTTTTTAAGGGCCACTTTATTTAAAAAATCTTGGGGAAAAAAAATAACTTTCCCTTTATAAGTTGTTTGAAGGTTTTCATGGTGAGAGCAGCATCATTGAAGACGACAAATTTACAGTAACACCATGTAAAAGTTTGTTCTGAAAACAGCGATTGTTACCTTAAAAGGGTTTCTTGGAAGAACTGAAGGGTCTCAATGTTTTGGGAAGCATATTGTGTCTCATCATCTGGAGGAATGACTGGTACAGGTGAGAAGCAGTCATATAAAGTGCAGGGTGGGAACATGGGCAGGATCTTATTGATGGTCAGGGAGGTTTAGGGAGTTTAACACCCAACTGTCCCCCAAGACAGCAGTCTTCTCATCAGTGACATCTGGGTTGTAGGGTGTTGATTATAGTTTGGTAAGTCTGAAGAAGTCTTCATAGTCATACATAGCTTTACTGCAAGTCTTTATTAAGCCTTAGAACTAATTATAAAAATATAATAAGGGTACTAAAGAGGAGCTGTCTTCATGCTTGCGGTACATACGGTCCTGTCCAACAGTAGACTGACCCTGGATGCGGGTCATGTACTCTTTTATATCACTGCGTGGGGGGTACTGTACAAGAGTTACATAAGTGATATGAGAATCACACAGATATCTCAACGTGCGGGAAAATGGGAGTAAATCCCGCTGGTTTTTTTAGCGTGATTTCCAGAATGAACCTCCGACATACTGTGCATCAGAGTGCCCTTGCGAGATTCACTTTGGAAAGCTGTGGATGGAGCCTAATCCTGCCAGAGGCCAGCAGCACAGTGCTGAGCTGGTCACTGCGCATGCACCGATCTGTCAGCGTGGAGCGCGGTGCATCGGCAATGGCGGGAGCCACTGCGTGTCAGCCAGATTGCTGGACAGCCCTACAACCCCCATCGCTGGCCTCCCGAACCACTCCCAGCAGGGGGGGAGGGGGAGAGAGAAAGACGCTAGAATTCAGTCCCAGGCCCGCTAATCAGATGGAAATCGTTCTTTCCATATTGCAATCAGCTCCGCGCCGGAAAGCTGATGACGCTGTAAAACTTGGTCCCAGAGACTCGCGGAGGCCATGACGCACATCAGGAAGCTTGCAAGATGGCCCCCGCTGATGAGTCCTGGTCCGCTGCGCTACTCAAGCAGCACAGGGGGCTGGGAGAATTGCCCCTATGCGTGCCAAACCCTTAAACTACACTTACTCAAGGAACACACCGCCTGTCCATTCTTACACAGTTAACCAATAAGTGGCAAGGATGTTAACGTAATGACCTATTATAAATACAGTGGCCTGACCAATCAACAGTAAGATCCTGCCCAGATTCCCATTCTCCACTATATATAATTATCTCTCTATCTTGTTCCGGTCATTCCTCCACATGATGGTCAGAAAATGCTTCCTGAAATGTTGAGGCTATTCAGTTTATCCAAGGAGCTCATTTAGGTGCAAGGTTTTCCATGGTGTAACATATAAAAATGTCCTGATCAATGTTTCTGCTCTCACCATGAAAAGCTTCAAACAACTTCTAAGTGCAATGTTTTCCTCAATGTTAACATCACATTCAAACCGAACTCTCGGAGAGTGGCTGCATATTAAGGAGAATCTGCCAAAATGACTGGACTGCTAAACAGAGTGACAATGGGAATTTGGAGCAGAACGTGGTCCTAAGTACTTTAAACCAAGAGGCAACCGTAAATATATAAACAGTTAGTCATTATTTTGATCTAAGGGAATAAAAAATTTCATGATACCAACAATAAAGGGTTCAATATTTTGTATACATAAAAAATTAATAAATAGGAGCAAATATACATAAAATATACGTCGATAGTCTGTTAGAGTGGATAACTAGTCCACTACACCGCCACAGCCATGTAACAATGTACATTTCAGGGATGCCACAGATTTTCCTGTGAATCAGCAACATATTGGAATCAAATATCATGTTGCATTAGTTTTTATATGCACAAATACGAAAAGATAGGGAGAATATATCAACCAGGGCCCTTCAATGGTCACCATATTAGACAATGCAGTTACAAGCATTTTCCTTTCCAGTTGCTACTAATATAAACATTTGGAAACAGAAAATGTATACAAAAAAAACCACTTTCAATTTCAGTAAGAACACTGAAGGAATTTCTCCCTGAATCCCACAATGCAACAAACTTCCAGGGCCTGTGCTTACCCATTACAGATTGCAAGATAGATTGAATCCAGTCTTTCTGTTTCTTCATGAACACAAGGTTATAGAAAATTTTAGGGTTTTTCTATAAATAGTCTCTTGGGTACAGCAGTATTAGTCACTCCAGAAAGTTGTACAAATTTCTTAGGTTTTGGGGTGAACCTACTGTGGTGTTCAATGGTTTCATTGATCTGTGTTTGATTATGCTAGTCTGGTAACTGATCTATGTACACTTGCTTATTGCTTACGTCTGGGTGAAGCCTGAGAGGCCTAAAGTAAACATAAGCTGTTAGGAAAGATGTGAGTAGCCTGCATTGTAAACATATGTGGAGACATCTTGTAATTGAAGAGATATTTTAAGACTATGTAAATAAACCTGTTGCAGACTTAGAACTGGTGTTATCTCTACAGTGCTCTGAGATAAATCAGATATATAAAATAAATAACAAACCGTTGAGTACAAAACACTGACTCTGTTCAATATCTAACTATAAAATTATGTAACCAACAGGTGTGATAGTAGAACGGGCCCCTTTATGATCTGTACTGGGGGAAATTCATCATTTTAGCATAAGACGACAACCACTGGGCAATCCTTGGCCACATGCAAATCGTTAAGCTATTCTATTTCACGGCAAATAACTGTATAAATTGTACTGATTGAAACAGATGCAACTGATCACAGTTGCTGCTTAATAACACAGAATAAACATATCACACTTTTCCTTCTCACTGTGTCACCTTCTCTCACATTTAACCTTTTTATCACCTTTTCTGGGCAAAACTATCTTACATCTTTTCATTTCAAAAACTTGACCAACTTTCTCTGTTTTAATCTCTGTGATCAATTTTAAGTTCATAGCCAGAAAGAGGCTATTCAACACAATAAGTGGGTGTTGTTTCTCAAATGCCAAACAGGATGTTAAATAGTTTATTATTTACAACCTACGTAAACTGCAATATTAGCAAATTGGCACTTTTTTTTCTATTCTTTCATAAATGGGAGCGTCACTGACTAAGCCAGCTGTTTTTTCCCATTTCTAAATGTCCTCAAGAAGCCAGGTATGAGCCACCATCTTGAACACTGCTATCCATGTGGTAAAGGTAAAGACCCATGTGGTAAAGGTACATCAACAGTGCTGTTAAGGAGGGAGTTCCAGGATTTTGACCCAGTGACACTGAAGAAAGAGCGATATAGTTCCAAGTCAGGTATCGAGTGGCTTGGAGGGTAACTTGCAGGTGGCAGTGTTCTCATGTCTCTGCTAACATTGTCCTTATCTGTAGTAGAGATTGTGCAGTTGGAAGGTGCTGTCTAAGGAGCCTTGGTGAGTTGTTGCAGTGCATCTTGTAGATGGAACACACTGTTGTTTCTGTGTGTTGGTGGTGGAGGGAGTGAATATTTAAGGTGATGCATGGGATGTTTTGTCCTGGATGGTGTCAAGTTTCGTCAGTGTTGTTGGACACCATTCTGAAAAGTGTCAATTGTCTTGGATCGTTTTTCTTAACCTGCACTATGGGAGAAAGTTTTCAATCTCGAGACTAGGTCCCATGTGATTCCTGCTGGATGGCAGGATGGGTGAACACACACCCATCTTCTGCTTTTTAGCACATCAATTATGCATCCGCAAGGAGTGCAGCAAATGTCAGGTGGGCAGGAAGTCACCTTGTAGGGGCAAAGTTCTGGTGCCATATTTAAAGGGCACCCAGACACGCATTCAATCATTGCAGGCAGGATTTCTGGACTACTTCTACAGAGTCCGCGTGGCCACAGCTTATACCAAAGAAGCTTGAAAAAGTGACCAACCACATCCCAGGACATATGAGGCCACCTCCAGAATTGCTTTTCATTCATTCCTAGATAAGAGCACCACTGCAATATACCTATGATTGGGCCAATGCTTACCATTGCAATGTTCCATGTTCTCCAGCCTCTTGGTCTTCTAGAGGACCTACTGTCCCTCACTGCTCAGGCCCTTGTTCCTCCGGACCCTGTTCCAACCTGCTCTCCTTCTCCTCATCTGGATAAGAGCCATTATCAAGGCAGGGTTGCCCGCAGCCTGCATTATCCATGTCTCAGTGAATGTGTAAACAAATTGAAGCGATACATTTAGTTAGCATGCCCTTGGCATGTTTCCCTCCACCTCAGCCAGCAGGCACTTGCCAAGCCCTTCACCTGGCTTCCACTTAAACAATGCAACCTCACCCCGTCCCTTCCAGGTAAAGGACATCCTGGAAGACCAGAGATGGGTGTTCCTCGCGTTCATACATGAAAGTGTATGGAAACATTGCTCCTTGACTAGCGTGATTAGAGCCATGTACAAGAAGTTTCACATGGACGCTTCTCTGGCTATCTCCACTGCCCTCAAAACTCTATAGCACAGGAAGACTAACTGCATGATCCATTGTCAGCCATGGCCATTCATTCAGCTAGGAAGATGGAGGTTTGTAATCATCCGTTCGTTGTCCTCCACTAGCTGTGCCCCTCGGAGGTATCCATCTCCCCCCCTCTGACTGCAGCTGATAGCAATTGGCACAGAATAAACAGCAGCTTCACATCTTACTGGGACCTCAATGTTATAAAACCCAAGAGTCGGGATTAAACAAGCTGCAATGTGGGGCCTCACCACAGAGAAGAGAACACACATGAGCACCTTTGATATCTAGTTACCTCACAAGCATTAGGGTGACCGTTTAGTCAGCCACATGTGCTGACCTTGAACTTCACCCGCCTAAAAGAACATAATAACTAGGAGCAGGAGTAGGTCATCTGGCCCCTCGAGCCTGCTCCGCCATTCAATAAGATCATGGCTGATCTTTTTGTGGACTCAGCTCCACTTACCCGCCCGCTCACCATAACCCTCAATTCCGTACTGTTCAAAAATGTATCTATCCTTGCCTTAAAAACATTCAATGAGGTAGCCTCAACTGCTTCACTGGGCAGGGAATTCCACAGATTCACAACACTTTGTGTGAAGAAGTTCCTCCTCAACTCAGTCCTAAATTTGCTCCCCCTTATTTTGAGGCCATGCCCACTAGTTCTAGTTTCACCCGCCAGTGGAAACAACTTCTCTGCTTCTATCTTATCTATTCCCTTCATAATCTTATATGTTTCTACAAGATCTCCCCTAATTCTTCTGAATTCCAAAGAGTATAACCCCAGTCTATTCAGTCTCTCCTCATAAGCCAACACTCTCAAATCCGGAATCAACCTAGTGAATCTCCTCTACACACCCTCCAGTTCCAGTATATCCTTTCTCAAGTAAAGAGACCAAAACTGTACACAGTACTCCAGGTGTGGCCTCACCAGCACTTATACAGCTGCAACATAACCTCGCTGTTTTTAAACTTCATCCCTCTAGCAATGAAGGACAAAATTCCATTTGCCTCCATTTGTGGCACGGTAGCACAGTGGTGGGGCGGCACGGTAGCACAGTGGTTAGCACTGCTGCTTCACAGCTCCAGGGTCCCGGGTTCGATTCCCGGCTCGGGTCACTGTCTGTGTGGAGTTTGCACATTCTCCTCGTGTCTGCGTGGGTTTCCTCCGGGTGCTCCGGTTTCCTCCCACAGTCCAAAGATGTGCGGGTTAGGTTGATTGGCCAGGTTAAAAATTGTCCCTTAGAGTCCTGGGATGCATAGGTTAGAGGGATTAGCGGGTAAAATATGTGGGGGGAGGGCCTGGGTGGGATTGTGGTCGGTGCAGACTCGATGGGCCGAATGGCCTCCTTCTGCACTGTAGGGTTTCTAATCTTCTAATCTTCTAATTACCTGCTGTACCTGCAAATCAACTCCTTGTGATTCTTGCGCAAGGACACCCAGGTTCCTCTGCACAGCAGTATGCTGCAATTTTTTACCATTTAAATAATAGTCCATTTTGCTGTTATTCCTACCAAAATGGATGACCTCACATTTACCAACATTGTACTCCATCTGCCAGACCCTCGCCCACTCACTTAGACTATCTATATCCCTTTGCAGACTTTCAGCGTCCTCGGCACACTTTGCTTTGCCACCCATCTTAGTGTCATCTGCGAATTTTGACACACTACACTTGGTCCCCAACTCCAAAACATCTATGTAAATCATAAACAATTGCGGTCCCAACACTGATCCCTGAGGCACACCACTAGTCACTGATCCCCAACCAGAAAAACACCCATTTACCCCCACTCTTTGCTTTCTGGTAGTTAACCAATCCTTTATCTCTGCTAATACATTACCCATAACACCGTGCACCTTTATCTTATGTAGCAGTCTTTGGTGCGGCACCTTGTCAAATGCCTCCAGGAAATCCAGATACACCACATCCACAGGGTCCCCATTGTCCATTGCACATGTAATGTTCTCAAAGAATTCCACCAAATTAGTCAAACATGACCTGCCCTTCATGAACCCAAGACCTCCTCTCACATTGAGGGATCTCATTGACTAACTCCATGGTCGAAGTCAGATTTTAAAAATGGCGCATGTCACTCTCCAGATTCGGCCTACTCCCTATCCTCCCTGTCACCCACCAACTTCTCCCCATCACCACAGACACAGCCAATATTACAATTCCTCTCCCCTCAGACATCCTTGAATCTCACCCTGCTACCCTGGACCCTATCATGATCCAACTTCATGTGTCTTTCCTCCTCCCAGAGCCAATACCCCTGACTATCCCCATGCCTGACCTTGTACCCTCCCATTATGCAGGCTACCTGCCTTACCCCCTCCATGACCCACCCAATGAGACCTTCACCAGACTCTCACTCTGAATCTGCCACACTACTCGATCCCATTCCCCCTTCGGACTGTCGCTGTTCTCTCCTATCAACTACACCGTGAATTCTGTCCCCAGCACTGCACCCCTCCCCTGCACCCTTTCCCGGACATTGCCCCTTTCCCCACGCACTCTCCCCTCCCTTCCCCGGTCTGTCCCATCCAGACTTTGCTCCACCCTTCCACCTTGCCTCCCAACACCGGCCTTGATCTGCCTCCCACGTCCAACCCTGGTTCAAGGTTCGCTAAATGCACTGAATACGAGTGAAGTTATGCGAGGTCCCCAAAAAGAAGAAAGCAAAATCTATGGATCTCCAAGTTGTGTTAGAGCTGAAGCTTGCCAGGTGCACACCATTTTCATACAGTCCTAAAACTGAGTGTTGTAAATTCTCGCTGGTGGGGAACTTAGTTTGGAGTGGGAGCTTATTTCTGACAAGGTGGCTTTTTAATGAGCATGCATGAGATGCTAGTGCTTGGAAATTGGGTTCCCAACATTGTTCATCGGGAAGCTCAACCCCCTCCCTTAACCAGCCTTGAAAGTTGAGAGATCTAAATTTCAACAGTTTATCTCGCCATTGGGAAACAGATTTTTTGCCTCCTACCAAATTAAGTGCCCCTGTCTGCCACAATTCCTCCTGCTCGCAGGAGCTATGTTTCATAACACAATATTGTATTGGAAACTCTTCCCCCAACTCTGTCTTGGTCAAAAGATCCTAAAACTAAACACCATCCATTGATTTAACATTTAAGGTGACAAACTTTATATTTTATTTTGGTCCTCTAAAAAGTGAAATATAACTGCCGAAACTAAATTGTGTTTCAGCTATGATTCATTCATAGTTCATGGCTAACTACCACTACAAAGCTGGCACTAACCATAGATTAAGTGTCAACTGATCACTAACTATTTACACCGCATGTTAAAATTTAAGCTGTGCGCGATGAAGTCCTGATCATTTCAGCTTTTCAACCTCAATTAGCCGAATAACTTTATTGAGTAGTAGTGATTACACAACAAAAGGATAGAAATTCACTACCTGGCCCAGGAGATGGCACTATTTATTGTATAAAGTACAAACCATCCCCATGACAGGTGGTTATCTCATCTCCACCAGTATCACTGTACTATATCACTCGTCAGCTTAAATCTGGTGGTGTATTGAATATCTAGTCAAAAGTGCCTGACTCTTTCTTTCAGCTGTCAGTTTCAAAGGTATATCGAGGATTCTCTGCATACCCCACAGGCTGTTCTATCGACTTGTACATTCACTGATGTCACAGGTCCCAATTTCTCATTCTCTATCAACTTGCAGCTAGAGAAACCAAAGCCATTAAGGAAGCCACTGTATTTTCATTTTTATGAGTTCTTCTCTCCTCCACTGCAGCTGACAGCTGATCAAACCAAGCAAGCTGAAGCAATATATCTTCCCTCCAGGCAATCCTGCAGGCACCCTGTTATAACAAAGAAAGATTGTATGAGGTGTTACACAAGACCTGGCCCTGAGAGAGGGTGTATCACCATCACACTATGTGAAACAAAGCTCAGCTATTTGTATTTTAGGAATGTTTTTAAGTCTACATCAATAAGGCTACCTGAATGTGAATGTGTGTGTGTCACTCTGTCCCCCCCCAACTGTGTTCAACTTATTGATCATTCTCTCTTGCTTCATACAGCATCCTGGTTATCTGAGGGTCACTCAATTACTCCCTGTAAACACAATGGGGCAAGCAGAAGAGGCACGCCCCAAGGTCGAACTCAACTGGCACAGGAATTCAACCAGTGTCATCGGCGTTATCAAGCACCATTCTCTAACCAATTGATTTAACCGGCCTCTCATTGATCAATATGCAGCATAGAAAGTCGTCTTGACTTTCCAATGTTGTTAAGAGTCCTCAAGCTCCTGCTTATCGTATATGTGGTTAATAAAAGCTGACGTAACAGTTGAGGACATCAGAACAATGTGCATTTTGTTTCTCTCCAATCTTTAATTTCTTTCTGTTCTTAGGTTCCCCGCTTGTGCAATTCTATTCCCAAACTTATAGGCTTTGTGTCAGAGATACACAACAGCAACTTGGAGAGTGGCTAGCAACATGGATTTTCCTGTGTGCTCAGGGTTTCACCAGATACCAGATCCCGCCGTTTCCCACCATGAAATCCAGATACAGATTGTATTATGGTCAGTAATGTACCCCCACAAAATGATTCAATTACGGGAGGTTTATGCCTTTAAGTACTGTGGGGTAAAAGAGCTGATAATGGTGCCTTCACTTTCTAAACAATTGTTACCCTGATTTTGTAGGTAAAAGGAACAAAGGAAACAAATGCAACCTGAAAAGTGGGCTGGATTTTAATGCTTGCAGCATTGGGCCCGTACACCAGTTAGAGAACAGGTGACATGTGGGACCTCAATGAAGGCAAACATCTGTATACCTTGGATGGCAGTGACATCATCAATGCCTTGTGCTTTAGCCCCAATAGGTATTGGCTTTGTGCTGCCACTGGTCTAAGCATTAAGATCTGAGATCTGGAAGGTAAAATTATAGTGGATGAACTACGCCATTCCCCACACCCCCAACCCAATTTAGTGCCACTCAGGGACTTAGTTGGTCAGAGTCAGAGTATTCTGCATTCTCAGGGCAATATTACACCTGAGAGAGCTGTCAGCCAGAGGCCAGCAGTTCCCCAGTACTGGCAGCACCACGCAGATCAGTGGCCACAGCTGATATTGCAGTAAGTTCAAGCTGCTGGGTCATCTTAGAGCCTGGGGTGAGGGTAAGTGAGCCGGGCTTATCAGGGCATGATAAGGGGGAAGAGGGGATTGGTATTTATGGTAGGCAGGGGTCTTCAGCTGTGGGTGGCCCATTCCTCTGGTGGATATTTCTGTAAGCCTAGGGCTGCACAAGTAGAAGGGACCATCCCACCAGCCTGAAGGCATACATGCCAGGGTTTGCCTGGTGGCTTACCTACATGGCTTGGCTCACTTTCCACTGTCTGAATACCAGCAGCCAGAGGATGAGGCTCTTATGTTGGCGTCCAGGTGGGAAGGCTGTCCTCAACCCTTCCCGCCTCATACTTAATCAGGGCAGTGGGAAGTCTCCACCTTGCATCTTCCTGTCCGACTAAATGAACCCCTAACCAGATTAGGGAATAAAATTCTGCCGGTAAATTCAAGAACTTACTAAGTAATAAAGTTACAGCGTTAGCATTATTCACAGGATTTCTTTAGAAATACTGTTTATAGCTTGTAAAAATAGGATGCCTGGTTGAGCAAACTGTCTTTGTTTAAAAAAATATTCTCAACATTTAAAATGACAAAAAAATTCCTGTGGAACCACCACCACGTCTGAAGTATAAAAAAATCCTGGCAATCCTTTTACAAAATTCTATACCTATCCATTTTGTAATCAATAACAAATTGCAAGCTGAAATTGGAATTTAGTGATCATATTAGGAAACAATAAAACCTTCAGAAAAATTTAAAACTTAAATAAAAGAGCTTGCAAAGGGATTAAAACAACATGTAGTTAAATAGTGCCTTCAAGTAATAAAACATACCGAGGCACTTCACAACAGCATTATCAAAGAAAATCAGACCCTGAGCAAACTAAGGAGAAAGTTACTTAGATGGCAAGAAGTTGGTCAAGGAGATAGATTTTAAGTAACATTTTAGAGGAGGAAATGGAAAGAATTTTAGACTTGAGGTGTTGCCTTTGCCTAACCTCAGAGCTAATGTAGATTAGCAAGCACAGGGCTGATGGGCAAGTTGAACTTGGTGTGAATGAGGACACAAGCAGCAGAGTTTGGAAGTTTACAGGGGATTGAATGTAGGAGGTTGGCCAGCAGTGTGTTGGAACAGTCAAGTCTGCAGTTGAATCTCAGCATGTCTCATGTGTTCTTTCGGGTCAGATAAAAATGAGGTGTGATATGAAACTGGTAGCTTAGATGCAGCATGGATGAGAGTGAATGGAGACTTATAAGCCCACAAAGCTACTATGCAACTGTTAGTGGGACAGTGTCCCAGTAAGTTTTCTCCCATTTGGATAGCATCCTATTGAGTTACTTGTGGAAGCTGAAAGAATGAGGAATCTGCAATTTGTAGACTAACCATGAAGTATACATTATTATATTCCCCATGCTCCTTTTAATTTTAACTAATTCCCATGACACTGCAGACAATTTGCTCCTTTTTCCTCTATATATTCAGTACATATGGGATTGAAAATAGCAGCTATTAATCAGATATTTCAGCATAACAGCATGTTTGTAAGAGCTAGCCCCAGCAGAAACCTCAGTTGGGGATAAGAAAGCCCCAGAAGATATGCATTGCACACATGGGTTGGACATTTCCCATGTTAATATCCATTCATTTTCTGTGTACAGAGTAATTTGTCATTGCGTGACCTAAACAATCGCTGTCAGGTAAAAGCTGTGTATTTCATCACTGTTTGACAGATGATATCTATAGCCCCAGGAGATCAACTTTCAGACCAAAACCTTAACCTGTGGGTTCCTTTTTCCAATAGGTTTTGGGCTGTTACCACTGTTTAAAAGGCTGACCCGTGAAAAAGAAAGTAAAGAATGATACTATTTTGTGGGTCTCACAAAGAGTTTGGATCCCTAATGTCATCAGGGTTTTAAACTAGAGGCCACCATCCTGAAATGAAGGTGGAATTGTGTGTGGAGAGATAGAGAGAAAGGGAGGGAGGCAGGAGGGTTTTGCATTTATAGAACTACGTAACTTCTTTCAGAGGCCTAACTGACTATTTCACATCGGAAAATATTATATTTTAAAGTTTAATTACTGATCACTGTTGTTATTTGGTTCGCAAATAGGAGCGCAAGATCCCATAAGCATGAGAACCAATTAATCTTCTTTGGTGTTGACTGAGGGAGGAATCCTGACCAGGACTTTGCTCCTCTTTAAATTGTTCCATGAGATGTTTAACATCCATCAAACAGCAAAACTTCAGCTTGATGTCTCACTGGAAGACCAACATGGTACTCTGTGCTGCACTGAAATATCGCCTGGATTTGTGCTCATGTCATGGAGTGGGTGAAGACACAACCTCAGGCTCATTGGCACAAAGTGCTACCACTGAGCTCAGCGGACAGACATGTAATATTTATTATGTTAAAGATTACTAATAGGGAGATAATAGGTAGAAAAGACCAAAACCAAACTCAAAGAGAATGCAATTGTTTACATCCTAGCATACATATTTTATTGTATGGAAATACTAGTTGCAGCCAAGGAGAGAGACATTAGGCCTATTTATAGAAAGAAGAATAAAAATAGTTTTGGGCAGTACAGGGAGGTTTGCTCAATATCGCTGGTGTGCAAAAGAAAATAGAATAATTAAACAACTGAAGAACTTTGGATTAATAAAAATGAATCTCAGTTTTAGGAACGGTTTGAAGAGATAAAGGATGAGACAGTAATGAGAATGCAAGATTAGCAAGAATTGGTAAGGAGGGAAGTAAGGGTGATTGGTCTACACAATCTGAAGGCATGAAATGAACAACAAGTGGTGGCAAGATGGTTAACAAAGGGGAAATATTAATTGCATCAGAAATTAACTCAGAAGCAGTAAAGCAGTTGTGCACAGAATTGTAACCAAATCTTTTTCAGATGAAGATAATTGTTGGCTGCAGAATTCAGGACAAGAACTGTAATTGTTTCATATTCGATATAAATGGTTTAGAAGTCAGACAGAAATAAAGTTATCTAATTTTTCTGACCTAATAGGGTAGGGGAAGGGTAAAAACACAAGGTGGACAAAATACAGAAAGATCAGTAGGTTGGGATAATTGAACTGATAGACAACAGCTATCATCAACATAGGGAAATGCAGAATCCTAGCCCTCCCCGTGATCTCCACTGCCCTTTCATCACATAGGGTGAGGAGTTTTAACTTGGGCATCCCCCTGCCCGTCTTCTCTCTTTTATTATAGGCTATTTCCTTCTGTGGGAACACAGAGCGGATATTGTGAGCCGGATGCCTGGCGGGTCGGGGGTTTATAGCAAGTGCCATAAGTGGGCATTGTGCCTAGGCAGAAAGAGGTTGTGATGGGGAGTTCTGGGGAAGATGCTGGGAAGTCAGGTGTTGGAAGGCTGAGAGGAGGCAGTGAGTGGATTAAGGGTGACATTCTGGGAGTGACATACAGTACTGATGAGAGCGGGGGACAGGTGGGAACTCGCCCTTGCAGCTCATAGGTGGTCATTCATCTTCTTGGACACTGGTCTTCCTGGTCATGTTGGCACTGACTGCAGCTCCCACTGTCTCCCAGGCATGATTGGTTATGTTACTTTGGAGTCTTCTTGCAGCACACGGGTGAATAGTGGCCCATCTCTCTTCCAAAACCAAAAACCTGGTTAGGTCCCTGCCCAAGAAATGTGGTAAGAGTTTTAACAACACCAGGTTAAAGTCCAACAGGTTTATTTGGTAGCAAATGCCATTTGGTAGCAAAATGGCATTTGCTACCAAATAAACCTGTTGGACTTTAACCTGGTGTTGTTAAAACTCTTACTGTGTTTACCCCAGTCCAACGCCGGCATCTCCACATCAAGAAATGTGGAGCAGGTCTCCTCGCAGTCATCCTCCTGGCTTGATTGGGAGTAGGTGCCGAGGAGCAATATAAATGCAGCTTCCCCTTGATTGCAGTACTCAGCTATGCCCCAGGTCAGGAAATCAGATGTCTGGGAAATCTGGCTCAGCACGTTATTGCAAGTGTGGGAAGATTGCAATCGGGATTACGATGTCCAAGCCGGTGGGAATGCCATTGGTTTTCACACCTGAAATGACACTTGGTAATTTTTTTGGGAAAATTATACCCAACATCTGAGTAGGCAGCCAACAGGGAGTATAGATTATGTATTGCCTTTGTTGTCATCTCTGCAATTCACAAAGCTATGGTTTAAAACCTTGTGAAAATGTTGCTTTATGCTACACATAAAGTACCCAAAGCTGCTGTACCTGGAGTTGGATGGTTATTCATTGTGATGGAAGTTACTTACTTTCAGGGCTAGAGGGGTGGTTGAACAATGATTACGAATTTAGTACACCATTAAAAAGCCAGCTACACCAGCAAGATACAACTTTGGTCACGAAGAATCAAGTAACCCTCATTTTGGAAGTGGTAAATAATCTAAAAATCTAACTCTTTAAATGACGGAAGGGAAAGCTTGTTACTGCTTCTAGAGTTCTGCACTTTTTGCCCTGGCAACACCTTAAGTGCAAGAAAGATTATTTTGTCTGTCAGTATTTGTATTTTATATGTTCATATGTATTTTCAGAAGAGTAAAGTTTATCTATTAGTCACAAGTAAGGCTTATATTAACACTGCAAGGAAGTTACTGTGAAATTCCCCAAGTCGCCACATTCCAATGCCTGTTTGGGTCAATGCACCTAATCAGCACGTCTTTCAGATTGTGAGAGGAAACCCACGCAGACACGGGGAGAATGTGCAAACTCCGCGCAGACAGTGACCCAAGTGGGGAATTGGACCCGGGTCCCTGGCGCTGTGAAGCAGCAGTGCTAACCACTGTGCCACCGTGCCGCCAAAATGATGGCAAATGCTGGCAGTTTCACCTTCTTTCTCACCTCAAAACATGGCTCATATATATTTATAATCTATACTATTTTTAAAATATAAAATCACACAATTAAAAGAAAGTTTCCTGTAAACCTTCTATTAGCAAACTAATACAATATTCTGTTCAATTTGATTTTAATGATCAATTTATCTGAAATAAAGGGTAACATGTCGCTGGTGAAGCAAACAAAATTTTAAATGCGTCAAAAAGGAAAGATAGGGCAGCAAAATGGCTTATTTGACATCAAATATGAAACATTGCACGCACATTTCCAAGAGAAGCACTGCAAGGCTTGTAATACATTGCACTTGCTTCTGTGAATTGAGTTTAGCCAGTCATCTCCCCTTTCCCTCAAGACAATCTAACACACATGCTCAGTAGCTACATCCCTTGGCAGGCAGAGATAAATTAGCATCATTATTTCTTCTGGGCAACAAGGTTTGCTTATCTTCTTCAAAGCAAGCCCTCAGTTCAAACGATATGCAAAGATGACTCCGCTGCTTCACTTGACAAATTCACGGGTCATAATGTTAAACAGGCACCAGGGGAAAGGGATCTTCAACAGAGCTCTTTACAATCCTGATTTCTCTATCTGACGTTCACTTTCTTAATCAATATTCCAAGCCTTTTTGTACTGCCTCCAGATAATCTCTCAGTGTATAAAAGAGAGACTTTAAATTTGACTGCAAATGAACAGCCAATACACTTTCTCCTTTTAACAATGTTTGGTAGAAAAATTCAGCATCTGCTACAGACATAAAAGATTTACAAAAGCAAAAGCTTCTCCGATAATTCTCACCAGCTGTCAGTTTAAGAATGAATTATATTTAAACACTGCTTTGACCTCTTTAGCAGTTTTTTTAAAGTTCCAATACAATACATTCCTGAATAGTACAACATGAAACCTTTACTGAATGTTTTTACAGCAAACCAATTAAACACAAAAGGGGGAAAAAAAACTGATGAATTATTTAAAGCCAGTTTTAACAGAGAAAAAGAACTTATATTTTTATAGCACCTTTCATAAGCACTAAACATCCAGAAGGACATTCCAGCTAATGAAATATTGTATTTTTGGAGTGTAGTCACCGTTATAATGTAGCACACATGACAACTTGCTGATAGCAAGGTCCCACAAATAAGATGATTGTGACGGAACGTTCTGTTTTATTGATATTGGCCAAGGGGTAAATATTGGGCCAGCCATGTCCGAGTCTTGACTGCCAAAGCAAATCTTCTTCGCCCAGCTCAAGGAAGACACCCGAGGACAAAGGAATCGCTTCAAAGCCACGCTGAAGGATTACCTCAAGAAATTCAACATAGATGTCAATGCCTGGGAGACCCTCATTGTTCGGAAGACCCTCCTGATGGAAGGGACACAATTCTTTGAGGACACTGGATGGCAAGAGGAGGCTCGGAATAGGACCCTGATAAAGAAATACCAGTGATCTCAAGTCCAAGGACTGAACCCACCTCCCGGAAACACCTGCCAAAAGATGTGGCTCTAAGATCGGGCTCATCAGCCACACAAGGACCGCAGAACCCATGACCAGTAAAATGGAGTCTCTTAGGTGGACAATCATATTCATTAGTGAGTAATCACTAAAGAAGATTGGCCCAAAACACTTAAGCACTCCCCTGTTATTTGAAATAGCGCCATGGGATCTTTTATGTTCACCTGAGAATGCAGAAAGAACCTTGGTTCAATAAATGAAACTTTAGCAGAAGCCTATGAAACACCTCAAAGACATCACCGTTAAATCATGTGACCAGCTCTTAAAGCAATCAGGCAACCACTGAAATATATAACACTCACCATTTTCATAGCAGCTGTGCCGTTTAGAATTTGGCCAATTCGGTCAATAGTGGTGCGACCAATTGATGTTCCAACATGGAGAAGTACTGATTCATCAGCTGAGGTAGATGGTAACCAGCAGGAGGTTCCCTTGTCCATGCGTAACTTGATACCATCGGACATCCAGAGGTCCATAGTCAATGTTGATGACTCCAAGAAACTCCCCCCCAACTGTAAAGTACCGTGTTGCCACCCCTGGTGGTTTGTCCTGCTGGTGGGACAGGACATACCCAGGGAAGGTGGTGATAGTTTCTGAGCCATTGTCTTCCAAAGTTGTACCAGGACCATATCCAAAAAAGTACCTCGCTCTTACCCGGTCTAATATGTACAAGTCATATTTCAAACTCCCTCTTTGCAGAAATCAGATCAGACTGAAGGTAGCTGCACTTTAACATAGGCAGCTGCCTCCGTAAATCTGCCCACCACTGTTTGCCTCCCCAACCATGTAAAAGAGGCAGTGGTGGATTCTGGCCTCCAATGCCATTTTCGCAAAGACAGGGAGTCTCACTGTCTGCGCAAAAATTAAGGTCGACCTTTCCTATGGCCTTCAAAACTATATATAGTCACCAAAAAATCCAATAGAGAATTCAGAAGACACTCCTCTACCCAAGGAGAGGGGGCGAATGTTGAACTTGCTACCATTTGGGAGCCATTGAAATGAATGCTGCTGATGTATTTAAAGAAGCTGGATAAGGGAGAAGGGAATATGTTTTGATGGAAGATTTAGAGGAAAAGAGATGGGACGAGACTCCAGTGGAGCATAAGCACCAGGATGGACTGGCTGGGCCAAATGGCCTGCTTCTGTGCCATATATCCATATGATTCATGCGAGTTTACAGGAAAAGAGTTCATTGCAAGTGCCACAAAAGGTCACAATGAATGGCGAAGCAAGCTTGAAAGACCGAATGGGCGAATCCTGCTTCTATTTTCTACGTATGTTGCTATGAATGTGACAGCTTGCATGTGTTGTCATTCCATGGACAAATAACTCCAACAGTTAAAAGCATATTAATACAGTCAGTGGAGTGTTGCTAATTTATTTGTGGCCTGTAGGTGACTTGGATATACTCAGTGCTGGCACTGGGTGCCAAAAGTGAAAACGTTTCTCACCCACTGACATCCCACCCTTCCAATGGAAATAAAATTAACATTAAAAAACAAAATTGTGCTAAGAGCCTATGCTATTTCATTCACAATGTGGGTGTACACAAAAATCTTACAGGGTTTTAAATGCTTAACATTAATCAAATATGGAAAAGGAAATGTAATGTGAAACTAGGTCCATAAATCTATACTTTTGGGATTAGGAAGGGCAGAAAGGAACAATTTTTTTGTTTTACTACAGCTTCATTCTAGAAAGTACTCAACTGAAAAAGACAACGGCTAGAATTCTCCGGCATTCACGCTGGCGGGATTCTCCGGTCTGTCCGGCAGCGCATCCCTGCCCGGGTTTCCCGCCGGTGCACGATGATGTCAATGGGAATTCCCACTGACAGTGGCAGGGCCAGAGAATCCCGCTGCTAGCAAACAATGCTCCACCTCCTGCCAGCGGGAAACATGTGTCTGGGAGGTCGGAGAATTTCACCCAACATCTTGATGCTCTAAAATTGAGCCACAGCTTCTTTTAAATTTTGTATCTTTTATTCCTTTAATAACCTCATGATGAAAATATTATAGACATCTTGAAATGTTTCTTAACTTCCAATAAAGCATCTTTCTTGCAGATGTGCATCTGCTGTTATGAGACCCAGACTTACCTCATTATTAGGAGGCTGGGAGTCAGCCTGTCCCAGGTGTTTCTGCACATGCATGAACTGGGAGCAGGCAGTGCATGGGCAGCGCAGTGGTTTGCAACTCTCAGAATGTCTGCACAAAGAGAAAAAAAGGTGCAAAAAACACCAGTCATGTGATCCAAGCGTGGAGCACCATAATTGGGAAAAGTTCCAGAGAGGGGACTGGGAGAGATCCCAAAGGAATTCCCATATAGGGGACAGTGAGAGTGGTCAGGGAGAGGTCTTGGTTAAGAGAAGCAGAGAAAGAGGCTCCAAGCAGAAAGGGAGCTGTGGGTGGCAGACTAAGTGGTGAGGGCCCAGGAGAAGCCCTGACAATTGAAGAGGGCTCATGAGAAGCATTAGTGATTGAAGGAGGCAGCAGAACATTGTTGACTCTGTGCTGTGGACTGTTGGGGCAAAGGTAACCCTTTGGCACTATTCTGCTTGGTGAAGCTGAAGAGCTGAGATAGTGCTAGAGTGCAGACTTGGGAATCCAAGGGAACTGAGTTTTAGGAGACATAATTGAAACTCTGTGAGGTGGGTTGTCAAGTTCAGGCTTGATATGATCTGGTTAGGGTCCAGTAATTTTTTGTTTAAACTAAACAAAGTTTGAGTTTCAAGATACTTGCTAAGACAATAACGAGTTGAAGCAACATTTGGAAAGAATCCCAAAGCAAGGTCTTCAAAGATAAAGACTAGAATCTCTCCCTAATGAACCAGCGTTTCAATGAAATAGGTTGACTTGCAGTGTTTACGGATGTCTAGGTGGGTTGTTAAATTAGTGGGATATGTCTTTGTCACATCTGCCATTTATTATGAATTGTGGTACGTTCAGTCACAGTTTGCCTGCTAATTCACATGTACCTCATGTTAATACTGAATGTTGGAGAATAAGATAGATATTCCAAATTGTTTTATCCTTCTGACTTTATATAATAAAGTTTATTTTTGTTTGTTGAAAAACTGGGAAATCTTGCCTCGTTATTGTCTTAGCAAGTATCTTGAAACTCAAACTTTGTTTACTTTAAACAAAAAATTACTGGACCCTAACCAGATCATATCAAAAACTTGGGGGATTTTGTCCAGGGTCATAATATTAATTGGGGGTCTTGCAGGATTTCAAATCCACAGGCAACCAAGTGCTAAGGTTAAGGGTGATAAGGGTTCCATGGTGAATTTTACTTTACTGATTGAAAAGCAGATTGGCTTTGACTCTTCTGGAGAGGGAAGATTATCCCCGAGTGATTTGTAATAATTGCGTAACGCTAGGTTAATTACAGTAGAAGAAAAGTTGAAGTTAAAAGCATGGGCCAAAAAAGCAAATATAATTGAGGTAATAGCACAACATCTGGGATTAGAAGAAGCAAAAGATAGACCAGATAGCAATTCAGTTGAGTTGGCTAGAATACAGTAGAAGATGAAGCAAAACATTTTCTTGATGCAGAAAAATAAATGAAGCAGCTTGAAATATAAAGAGTTGGAGAAGAGCAAAGACTTGAACTTGAAAAGGAAAATGAAAAAACTCAAACTGGAAAAAGAAATAAAATGAAAAAGAGAGCAAATTTAATGGAAATGTGATAGCCTGAACTTGAATTCAGAGAGAGAAGTTATCAAGGGAGAAAAGAGATAAATACCTCAAAGACAAAAAGAAAATCAGACAGCATGAACTGACTAGAGAAAAGTTTAGTTCACAGGGTGAAAGTGAATCTAGTAGTTTGGATGAGGAATTAAGTCCCATTCCTTTGATATAGTCCCAGTGCTTTGATATAACAAGAGTCTTTGCATTGTGCCTAAATTCACTGAAGATGGAGTTGAGGGATATGTTATCTCATTTGAAAAGGAGGCTATAAAGTTCAAGTGGCCAAAGAACATACAGGCTCTCATTTTGCAATATGTATGCAATCTGTATTCTAGCCTTTCCGAAGAAGAATCCTCGGATTGTGAGGTAGGTAAAACTGCGATATTTAATGCATATGAGCTAGTCCCTGAAGCATATTAGTTAAAGTTTTGGACTTTAAAGAAATAATGAAACACTTGTAGAATTTGAGAGGAAGAAAGAAATTTTGATTCATAGGTGGTTTCAATCCCTGAAGTTAGAATGAACTATTCAAAAGATTAGGGAGCTAATTATACTGGAAGATTTTCAAAACAGCATCCCAATAGCTATTAGCTCACACTTGGTAGACTATATGGTTTCTAAGATATGGGTAACAGTGGTTCTGGCAGACTGGTATGATATATCACGTACCCAGCTAGGGGCAGTAGATCTTGATTTGTAAACCCAGAGGGAAGCTGGAGGAATACAAAATAGTCTAACTTTCGGAAGAAGGCAGAAGATGTATAGTATAGAGGGTAAAAGTGATGTAAAGAAACCAGTATGCTTTTAATGCGATAAGACAGGGCATCAAAGTCAAATGTTGGAAGCTGAAAAATAAATGGGTGGCATTCACAGAAGCGCTTAAGGAGTCTTCGGGAAAGGCTGTACCAGTAAAAGAAATGGATGTTAAAACAGTGGCAATGGTACAGAATTATTAGAAAGAGGGATATGGCTCAGGATAGTAAAAGGAATTCTTCCTTGAATACTGCCAAAAAGTGAGTCAGGTGCCTGGAGGTTAGAGAGGCTTTGTCCTGATGGATAAATATTCCCTTACTCCTGTGACAAAACAAATAAACAAATTAACATTTTCAGAGTCAGTGAAGTGATTCAATCATTAATAGTGGCTAATGATTCAATTCGTGTTCCAGATGATTTGATGAAGGAAAAGGTATTAATCACAGGGATTTATGAATCAGTTCCCTTGTGGTAATAATGTAAATTCACAAAGTGACTTAGTAAACAGAATGTTTACGATAGCAATTGTTCCTAGGGTATCTATTGAAGGGGTAGAATTTATATTGGGTAATGATTTGATCAGCGTAGATGGTAACATGGCAACATGTTACCATCTATGCTGCAGTTGCTTGATCATGCTGATCTTGCCAAACTCCCCAAAATTACTGTGGCCAAACACAAGAAACTGAATACTAATAACAATTACTGATCAAAGCAGTATAGAGAACTAACTTTCATGCATGAACATGGAGTTTGCCAAAAAAATAGAACTAGTGAGAACACTGGTACAGCAAACAGAACATCTGAATGAGGACTTGAAATGTCAAAATAATAAATATAGAATACATTCAACAAAGATAGATCTTCAATAAAAACTTGATGAATTTCAAATATCAATCGTTTCTATTAAGTACCGTGAAAAATACCTTGAACAGCAAAGGAATTGCTGATGAATCAGAACAGTTGGTTGAAGAAAGAATTAAAATTCAAGACTGATGAACTGTTGGAACATTGTCATGAAAAGAACAGTGAAATTCTAAGAACAAAAAGAATGAGATGTGTGGAATGGGACAGCTTTAAAAGTAGATAAGGAAAATTTGAAGAAACAGATTGGGGTCTAACAAGTGAATTGAAATTGTCTAAGCTGCAGTTAGTAACCATGGAGGAAAGATTTTGAACTGACCGGAATGTCCATGTGAAGTTATTAAACTTGTTTAAGAGTTCTGCATTCACCAGAGCAGTAGCTCAACTGAACAAAAAGCTTAATAAGCTTTGAAAATAACTGGAAAATAAGAGAGTAAACAAATATTTGGATGAAACTGTGAAAGAAATGGAGGTGAAGGTTCCATTTTGAAATGTCAATGAGAAGAATAGGAACATCCGCTGAAGGCTATGGCTCATTTCTCTGATAAATTAGACTTGAGTAAAGAGAGGAAAACTCCCTCAGTATTTATTCAGCTGGCGTTGATCAAAACCATGAAACGACAAAGCTGGTTCTAGAGGAGATGAGTGAAGATTATTTTAAAGATTGCTGTCGATCAGACATACGCAGTTTCCACAGGAAACTTTAAGGATCCACTGAAGGAATGTTTCCATTAATAGAGGTGAAGAATAAGGAAAACCCCATGTTCTTCTGCATTAAAGTTGAAAAACCTGGACAAAAGTCATTTGTATGATAGTGTGACTAATATACATCCATTTGTGAAGACAGGAGACAACCAGATATTGGTTTGCAGTTAAACCAGAAAGGTTGAAAGCCCAATATGTGTAATGATGGAACAAAATGAAAAGTTTACTTGTATAGCATGTGATATGGTGTTTGTTAGAAGTGCATGTTAAGTACTTCTTGTAAAGAAACTGGAAAGCCATTGTAAAGAAACCTTTGCTGGGGTGAAGCTTTCTTTCTCCCAAGGGCAAAGGTGTTATGTGATCCAGACTTACCTTGTCATCGGGCAGTTGGGAACTACTACTCCCAGCATGCCTTGGGAGTTTCCATGCTAGTGCAGATCAGGACTAGGTTGCACAGCACAGCGTGAAGGGAAATAAAAAAAGAGCCATTCTGTCGAAGCTTTTTGTCTTCATCAAGACAGAATTTGCAAGAATACCAATTGTAAAGGGAACAACAAATTATACTGCATGGAAAGTGTGTTGATTATAGTTGGCAAGTGGACTCTGATTGGTAGAGGCATTGCCATGGAGAATACACTTGGGAGCAGTTAACTGCTAAGCTTTTGATTAAATTTAAATCAGGCAAGTTGACTCTGAAATTGCTGGTCAATGATCTTGCCTGTGGGGTGCTTTGCTCCACAATGCTGAAGTGGTCGCTCTACTGGTCGGTTCAGGTATTGCTTCCCTTGGCCTTCAGTGTTCCAGTTTCTGTGCTGTTTAAGTAACTGGACTGTGGGGTTTCCTTTGTCCCACGGTTTACTTTGTCCTTTTAAAATGTAGCTGTGCTACATACAGAGTTCAAATTGCCTAATATTCTGGATAGCTTCCTCAAGGGTTAGCTCTTCCTTCACTTTCAGCATGCCTGAGTGTGCATTGTCTACTACTTCTACAACTATTCTATTCCTGATAAATTCAGAGTTTAGGTCTCCATATTTGCAGCCTTCAGCCACCCTGTCCAGGTCATGAAAGAATGAGTTGACAGGCTTTCCTGGCTGCAGGACGAGTTGACAGGCTTTCCTGGCTGCAGGACGAGTTGACAGGCTTTCCTGGCTGCAGGACGAGTTGACAGGCTTTCCTGGCTGCAGGACGAGTTGACAGGCTTTCCTGGCTGCAGGACGAGTTGACAGGCTTTCCTGGCTGCAGGACGAGTTGACAGGCTTTCCTGGCTGCAGGACGAGTTGACAGGCTTTCCTGGCTGCAGGACGAGTTGACAGGCTTTCCTGGCTGCAGGACGAGTTGACAAGCTTTCCTGGCTGCAGGACGAGTTGACAGGCTTTCCTGGCTGCAGGACAATTTAGCCCTTTCAAGGATTTTGTTGCTTTATAGATTTTAAAAAAAAGCATTTTAGTAATTCTTCAAATTTAGCAGATGATTCATTGGTTGCTTGACTGCCAATAATGTTGTCTGTTGCTGGGCCTTCTGAGTAAAGCAGTGTGTTAACTTGTTGAGCTTCTGTCTTTTTATTCAAACCTAAAGGGATCATGTGTCTAAGGAATCTTAGGCTGGAATTGTCCGGCCATTCTCGCCCGCCATTGCAAGTGAGGATGGAGAATTTGTGTGTTTAATAGAGTCTGGAAGGAGACAGTTTCCATGTATGGCAGTACCTTGGATGTATACATGGTTATGGGTTAGCAATAAATGGTTTCTGTTTAACCATATAAGCGTCCAGACATCTCCATGAGACACTAACAATTAAGGTTCAAGCACTTTGCAGTGGAGGGAGTTTTGCTAAAGATCTAACTATTCTATGCAGACCCTGAGAGAAATGTTCCAATCCCTAGCAATTACAACCACAACTTAAGTGAAAAGTTATTAAAAATTAACATATTAAGGTTACATCGTAGCATTAAAGCAGTTTGAACTTTATGACCAGTCCAATTGGAAAGAGAGAGTGCTGAATTTTCTTTTAAGCATACAGTAATGTTTAGAGAACCAGTATTAAAACGTTCAATAATTCACTATTAACGATGACTCCCAAATTTTGAGATGTTGGCTGTTGTGTGCCCAGGTTTATTGATGAATAAACCGAAGCACACAGGATGTCTTGTGGCACAGCAATAGCATCCCTACCTCTGGGCCAGAAGCTCCTGGTTCGAGTCCTATTTCAGGACTTGAGGGCGACCAAACAAGTTGATTATCAGCATTTAATTCTTTCCAATATGCATGACGACAGGCGTTAAGAACAGGAAAGTTTCCTGGTCAGCCATACTGCAGAAGGCATTGGCAAATCACTGCAGTACTTAGTCAAGTGTAATCACGGACCAATCCAATGGAAGTCCACAGTCACCAATGCCTTCTTAGGGCGTGATACATGAGGTAAGATGATGAGTCAATCAATTTAAAGAGAACATGAATAAGGATTAGCAGTTTTATCCTGGGACCAATATATTTGTTAAGTGACACTTGATTTTAACTGCTGCAGTAGCTGAGGGCAACAAGTGCCAAGAAACAAGGTTCCCCCCCCCCTCCCCTTTTCTTTTCAGTGCCACCATTGATCTATTATTTTTTGAAGTCTGGGTAAATACAAGCTTAGAATTGCCAGAGACTGAAAACAAAGACTCTTTGATGGGAACTCAGCTAGAAACAGTCGGATGACTACATTCTCTCCTCATGTGACCAGCCTAACAGCATTATGTTATTGCTAAACGCAGCTCTGGGTTGCTGCACAGTTACCAACAAATAAGCATCCTGCACAAGCGACAGTCTGAGCTTCTTTTTACACTAAAGAAATCTCTACCATACAATTTAAATGAATGAATTCAAGGTCACAACACCTACTGAGCACTCAGCAGTGTGAATTTCTATAATTCAGCTCTCTGATCACCATAAATTTGCAAGTTCCATACTTCATTGAAATTTTGAGAAGTCAGTCATTTTATGTTGATCAAGGTGAAAAGCATAAAGTAATAAAGTTCTCCAGTGTTTGCCATAGGGTCCACCATTAAATCAAGTTAATTTAGCTATGCTCAAAGTCCCAAATAAATCATAATTGCCTAGAAAGTACTATTGCCATAAAAGAAATACATTTATATTTCAGTCTGGATAGTGAATGTTATGTTAAAGATTGTTAAACTGTATTTGTTACTGTTTGTAATTTGAAGTACTTTAAAGCCTTAGTAAGGCTGAGTAAACCAGATTCCAAACAGTTGACAAATTAAATCAACTGTCCACACCATAAAAAAAGTTTAAAGAAAATTTGGCAAAGGAACTTCAAGAAAGAAAGATATGAAAAAAAAAAAATTTTCTAATGTGCTTTACAAAGTAAACTTCAGATGGTATGTAACAGAAAAGCCACTCACCTCAAAGGTCTTTCCACAAATGCCCACAAAACATTTTGGAAAAGGAACTACTAGTGTCAGAACACAGCAATCAATTTTGATTTGATTTATTATTGTCACATGTATTAACATACAGTGAAAAGTATTGTTTCTTGCGCGCTATACAGACAGAGCATACCGTTCATTGGGTGGCACGGTAGCACAGTGGTTAGCACTGCTGCTTCACAGCTCCAGGGACCTGGGTTCGATTCCCGGCTTGTGTCGCTGTCTGTGTGGAGTTTACACATTCTCCTCGTGTCTGCGTGGGTTTCCTCCGGGTGCTCCGGTTTCCTCCCACAGTCCAAAGATGTGTGGGTTAGGTTGATTGGCCAGGTTAAAAATTGCCCCTGAGATGCGTAGGTTAGAGGGATTAGCGGGTAAATATGTGGGGGTAGGGCCTGGGTGGGATTGTGGTCGGTGCAGACTCGATGGGCCAAATGGCCTCCTTCTGCACTGTAGGGTTCCTATGATTCTATGATTCTAAAGGAAACGAGAGAGTGCAGAATGTAGTGTTACAGCCATAGCTAGGGTGTAGAGAAAGCTCAACTTAATGCAAGGTGGGTCCATTCAAAAGTCTGACGGCAGCAGGGAAGAAGCTGTTTTTGACTCGGTTGGTACGTGACCCCAAACTTTTGTATCTTTTTCCCAACAAAAAAAAGATACAAAAGTTTGGGGTCACGTACCAACCGAGTCAAAAACAGAAGGTGGAGGAGAGATTGTCCGCGGTGCATGGGGTCCTTAATTATGCTGGCTGCTTTGCCGAGGCAGTGGGAAGTGTAGACCGAGTCAATGGATGGGAGGCTGGTTTGCGTGATGTATTGTAAATGGATTTTAATTTCATAACTATATAAATAACCTTTTGTTAGAGTGTGCTCCCATAAAATTAGCTGCAATAGTTTGGCATTAAACAATTTTTGTTACTTCAAATCAAGAATTCCTTTCGAGTTACTATATCATCTAAGTTTTAAAAGATAGTTTTATTTTATCATTCCATCAGTAAAATTCACATTGAGTTACATAGAACATCTATGCTCGAGTAACTTATTCGTTAATGATCGTAATATTCCATGTTTGGTAGGACATAGTGCAAGTGCTTTTGTGAAGGGGAACATGCTTCCAAGCACATGCAGGAAAGCCATGTTAAATATAGTCAGGAAGAGTTTTCATGGTTGAGCTGTTAAAGCAAACTAAACAAAAATTTAAGCACCAGATAAGGAAACCTTAACATAATGTAAATTAGTTGACCTCAGCACTGTGTCATATTTGCTTTGTTAGCACCTAGCTATTATCAAAACAATATTCGGGCTGTTTAGTTAAAAAGTCATCACTGTAAATCCGGATATCCATATGGTACCTAAGCAACACACTGGGATAAGTTCTACGGTCCCGCCTACCACAAGAATTGCTGTGGGCGGGACATACAATTTGACAGACTATTTAAAGATCCATTGATGTCACTCGGGAATTTCCAGTCTTTGGGTGGGCATAACTGGAAAATTCTGACCACTGAATTTTTTGAAGTACAAACTGTGAACATGGCAACTCACCAGTCAGTAGACCAACATCCTTTGAGTTACTTTTCAACGTGGCATTAAAATTATGTCAACATACCCCAAGATAACAATGGAAGCTTTGTAACTGGGCTGTTCTGCATGAGTGGTATTTATTTAGCATTACAGATAGTATTAAATTACAATTGGAGTAACATTTGCCCCCATGTTCCAATGACAAAATAGCCATTGCACTTAGGAGGAAATGTATATTGGCATTAAGGTAGTTGAAAATTAACACTTTTTAGACTTATATGTAAAAAGCAAGGATGCTACCACTCAAGATTTTACATCATCAGCCCAAATGGTAAGGATGCGAGTAAAACTTATTCGACAAGTTGGAGTTGTTTTGAGAGCATACTAAGATGGGATTGTGGCTTCTCAATTAGAACAACCCAGAAAGAATGTTGAGGCCCCATGCTCCCACCTAGTCCTCAATTTATCAGATAATCCAATGTGTTTTGCCCAAGATAATCCATTCATAGTTATTGCTTGGCAGAAAAATGGGGGAAATGCTTCCACAATGTTCTACTGATCCCCTTGTTTGTGACGTACAGTCATGGAAATATCCACCTTGTGTATTTAATATGAAGTTATGATTTTGTTATGATAGTGAACACTGCATTAATCTCTTGACATATTTGAATTTTAACACAAGATCCATTCTTGCATCCAGGATAGGTGGAACTAACAGCAATTCTTCATGGCTATTGTGCACTGCTGCTTTAAGATATGATTTTTAAAAAGATAAACTTCAAAGATCTACTCTGGACTTGGTTCTCCCAAACTTCCTGCTGCTGATCGTACAGCATAACATTAAGTGGATTACCAGTTATTCACCGATTTGGCTCCAAACTGGCAAAATTGCCCAAGTTGAAATTGTCAGCAACAGTGGGATTTGAATGCTACCTCTGGAGCTGCCTAGCCCTCACAAATTCTCATTATTATTAAAAAGAATAAACATTTATTGAACATTTATTTAGATGGAATAATTACAAGCTATAATTACAAGCTATAATTACAAGCTATTACAAGCTTGGGTCACTGTCTGTGTGGAGTTTGCACATGCTCCTTGTGTCTGCGTGGGTTTTCTCCGGGTGCTCCGGTTTCCTCCCACAGTCCAAAGATGTGCGGGTTAGGTTGATTGGCCAGGTTAAAAATTTCCCCTTATAGTCCTCAGATGCGTAGATTAGAGGGATTAGCGGGTAAATATGTGGGGGTAGGGCCTGGGTGGGATTGTGGTCGGTGCAGACTCGATGGGCTGAATGGCCTCCTTCTGCACTGTAGGGTTTCTATGATTTCTATGATTTTCCTTTTCCACAAAAATTGGCATTTCACCCTCATAGGAATGAACTTGTCAACCAAAACTTTTAGTTGTTTGTTTATTTATTCACAATCCTCTTGGTTCCACTACTACTTAGACAAATAATGGAGCGCAATACTCAATCAGCGCAATGTGATGTAAGTTCTTTTTAAACTTTCAGGACATATATATTTTAATATAAACCGTGGCTTTCCACGGATAAAGAGAAACCGTGGATAAAGAGAAAACACTGTACAGCCAAATGGCCTGTGGGACCACTTGCATTTAGACTATAGCTGTGAATGGGGTAACAAACACACTTTTATTTCAAAACCTTTTTTAGATTATCAATGATTTTTTTTCTGTTTCTTTAATTTTGAAATAGATAATAAATAAAAATAAGCAGAGATCCATTGACTTCATTGACATTCAATAAAAGCATTTTATAAATACGTCTTATGTTGTGCATCAAAAAATGGAAAACAGGAACAAGAACTTCAAATAGAACCGAAGCCTCTGATTCAATAATGTGCTGCAGCTAAATTTAACCACCATACATGCACAATATTTTCAGAAAGCTATATGACAGCTGCACAGTTAAGAATGTCACTCATCTCATATCATCTGACACAATGAAGCAGAAATACTCAATATTTTTCTCTACCGTTTTATATTTCAAATAAAGAACTGAGCAATTTTTATTGAGGGACATTTCTTTCTGATTGTTCCTCTTTGTTTAAAGCCTACACTACCTATCAGAAAATACAATATTTGGAAACCGACTTTGGAGGAGAAACGCATGCTGAAAAGAATACAATCAGGGAATCATTTTAGAAATCATACAGAAATTTTACAAGATTCCTCGAGATTTTTGCCATAATATAACTCTTTCCTTTCTTTCCTCTTTCTCGGCCCACAACCAAAAGAAGAGTGCTGGTTGATCAATTATCATTCTCAATCGTCAGTTAATTTGAGCAGCTGATTTCCCACATATATAATACTAATGAATTTTATTTCCTGATCATAGAAAAGGTATCAATATAGTAACAGGCTACAGGTAATAATCAGTCACCTTAATGAAATGAACAGCTCAACAAAACAATACATGAATTGAAAACCTCACATTCAAAAAGAAATGCTGTTACAGAGCAACAGCAACCAAAATGTTAAAGAAAACTCAAGTCATGAGGCAGTGCAACCACACCTTTTACTAATTCAGCATGGGTACAACCACAGGAGACCAAATCAATTGCCTTCATCTCACAAATTATTAATTTCAATACCTTTGGTCAAGGAATATTTTTTATTTAAATCTTACATGCTGACGGCAGTCACAAAATTTCTCTGTGAAGCTGCTGAGTCTGGCAAAGTGAAGCTAAATTAACAAATGGTTGAAGTAATGTACTTTAAAGCTATCACCGCCTCGCACGTCAGCTCCATGAGAAAATATGAAAATCAGGTTTTATTTCATTAACTGTGTGCACCTTGATGTAAAGAGAGGAAACCAATAGAATTGTAGCAGAATGTGTGATTACCACTGCAATTCACATTCTCTTTTGCTCCAGAGATCAATTATTCCTCACGACAAAGATAAAGGGAAATTTGAAGAGAAAGCTTCATACTTACATCAAAGCAGCAAAAGTGAAAATCTGAGTATATTACCTGTCCAACTATGGTATAGGTAGAAGAGAAACTTTGTGCTGAGTTGTGAGCTTTACGATCACACAAAGGCAAACAATAAATGGAGATAGTTGCCTTAAAATAGTTTTATAGGAGTTAGACTTAGAAAGCAACTCTCAAGAACATGTGTGTGCATATACACCCACATTTACTGCTGCATAAAAAGTGGCATAAATCAGAAGTGTGGCCTTTTAAAACCACAAACATGATGGAATAATAAAATGCAATGAATTTCCCAATCTTGAAGTGGAAAGCAGAATAGCAAAATAAATGTTCCAACTGGAAGACAGTAAGTAATGGAATACCATAGGGCTTTGCTCCAGGTGCTGTTCACACTAGGTATAAGTTATATGGAGCTAGTACTTCAAGTAATATAAATATTTCTGACAATACTAAAATTGATGCCATGTGATTTAAGAGGAGCTTATGGTATTCTTAGGTTTAGGGACAAACTAAGCAGAGATGCTCAGTAACAGCAGATGGATTTGCTTTATGGTTTAAATTTTAAACTCAAACGATGAGATGCTGGGAAATGAACCAGCAATAGCAACAACTTAAAATCTAGCAAACCAGCACTAACCTAGTCTCTCAAAACTACAGAGTAATAAAAAACTTGCAGAAAACTTCATCACCAATAGGAAAAGGCAGTGCAAGTCTGCTAGTAACAAAAAGCTGAGGCTAGAGACTCAATTCACCAGTTCCATGTTCCCAGTGGGCAGCTGCAGTTGCAGCAGGCGTGGGTTGAGAGTTTCTGTAGAGTCAATTTTCAGACTTGCACTCACTTTTAGAGTTCAGCTTCTATGGGGAATATGGGATCATTGAATTTACCTTCAGCATCCTCTGGATAGATAGCTGGTATATCAAGTGCATTGCAGTAGAATGCAAATTACAATGTTGGATAAACAAAACACAACACTTCAAATGCTGCAGTTCTGAAATGTTAACAGAAAGTGCTAAGAATTCACAGTAGGTCTGTCAGTGGTTGTGAAGAGCAAATAGTTTAACTCAGTTAAAGGGCTTGCTTAATTTCACTTTCCAGAATTATGAAATCGTAGGTCTAGTGTGTTCTTTAAATTGCTAAAGGTAGTTAAATAAATGATAAACTCCCTACCGTTAGTTACACTGCAGGACAGAGAATTACTGGAAGAACTAAATGGGCCATAGAAGAAAGGTACCACAATAATCTTGGATGACTTTAATTTACATGTACATTGGGTGAATCAGCTTGGCAAAGATAGCCTGGAAAATGACTTCAAACAATGCATTGGGAAAAATTTCTTAGAACAGTACAATCTAGAGGCAACCAGTGAGCAGGCTTTCTACACCTGGCAATGAGCAATGGACAGGATTAATCAATAACCTTGTGCTAAAAGTGCCTCTAAATGACAGCGATCATAACGTGATAGAATTTCCTATTCAGTTTGAAGGGGAGGGGATTTGGCCTACGACTGGAGTTTTAAACCTGAATGAAGGGTATGAAACCAATGGGAAACTAAGGTTAAAAGATAGGATAGTAGAGATGGAGTGGCAGATTTTTAAGGAGATATGTAATAACTCAGCAAAGATTTATCCCAGTGAGAAAAAAAGGCTCTTTGAGAAGGATACGTCATCCTTGGCCAACTGAAGAAGTTAAGGATTGCATCAAATTGAAGGAAACACTGTACAAATCTCCAAATAGTTGTTCAGATGATTGGTCAGATTTTAAGGAACAGCAAAGAATGACTAAAAAAATAATCCAGAGGGAGAAAGTAGAGCATGACTGACAGCTAGCTAGTAATATAAAAACAATAAGCTTCTACAAGTAGTTAAATAGGAACAGAATAAGTAAAGCTAGTGTTGGTCCTCTAGAGTGAGAGTCGGGAATTGATAATGGAAGACAATTAGCAGATGCATTTAAAGGAAATGTCGGCCTTCACCATGGAAGACTTAGAAAGCTTCCAAAAATATTTGAAAATCAAGAGGTGGAGCTTAAAATAATCACCATTACCAGGGAAAAAGTGTTGAGAAAACTATTAGGCCTAAAAGCTGACAAGTCCTCAGCGCCAGATGGCCTGCATCCTCAGGTTTAAAGGAAATGGCTGCAGAAGTAGCAGAAGCATTGGTTACACCTTCCAAAATTCATTGGATTCTGGAAGTGTCCCAGCAGAGTGTCACATTAGCTGTTCTCCAAAAAAAAGGAGGGAGATAGAAAGCAGGAAGCAATAGGCCAGTTAGCCTACTATCTGTCACAAGGAAATTGCTAGAATCCATTATGAAGGAAGCTATAACAGGTTTTTTAGTAAATCATAATGTGATCAAGCAGAGTCAACATGGCTTTGTGAAAGGGAAACCCTGTTCAATTAATTTATTCACGTTTTTGAAAAAGTAACAAGAAAGATGGATAAAGAGGATCCTGTGGATGCAGTATACTTGGAATTCCAAAATACATTTGATGGGGTGCCACATTAAAGGTTCCTGTACAAGGTAAAAGCTAGGTTTAGGGGATAACATATTAGTATAGATAGAGGATTTGTCAGCTTATAGGAAGCAGATAGTAGGGATAAATGGATTTTTGTTTCTGGTTGGCAAGCTGTACCTTGTGGAGTGCTTTGGCCTCAACTATTTGCAACTTGTATCAATGAATTGGAATAAGGGACCAAATGTATGGTGGCTAAATTCGCTAGCCAGGATAGGTAGAGAAGTAAGTTGTCATGTGGAGGTAGAGAGCCTGCAAAGGATACAGACAGATTAGATGAGTGGGAACAAAACTGGCAAATGGAATATAAGATAAGAAAATTTGAACTAATCCGCTTTGGCAGGAAGAATAGAAAAGCTGTATACAGAACTCGGTGGTACAGAGCGATCCTGATACACCAATCACAAAACGTTAGTATGTCCGTACAGTAAACGATTAGGAAGGTAAATGGAATGTTGGTGTTTATTGCAAGGGGAATGGAATATAAAAGTAGGAGTGTTTTACTGCAGCTGTACAGGACCTTAGTGAGACCACATCTGCAGTGCTGTGTATAATTTTGGTCTCCTTTGAAAATAAGATAAAATTGTGTTAGGAGCAATTCAGAGACGGTTCACTTGACTCATTCCTGGGATGAGAAAGTTTGAACAAGTTAGTTAAGCCATTGGAGTTTAGAAGAATGAGAGGTGATCTTACTGAAACACACAAGATCCTGAGAGGACTTAATAGGATGAATACTAAAAGGACATTTCTTCTTGCAAGGGAAATAGATCTTGTGGGGGAAGACGAGAACTATGAAACAGTTTAAGAATAAGAAGTCTCCATTTTAAAGCAGAGATGAAGAGATTTTTTTTTCTCTCAGGGGGTCATTAATATGTGGAATTCTTTTCCCAGAAAGCAGTGGAGGTTGGGACACTGAATTTATTCAAGGTTGAATTAGGTTGATTATTGATAGACAAGGGAATTAGGGGTTATGGGATGCAGATAACAAAGTGGAGTTGAGACCACAACCAGATCAACCATGGGCTGGAACCTCTAGTTATTGCCAAAGCCAACCCCCACCGCCAGTTCCCTGAAGGCAACATAGGCGAGGAATGTAAATCACCACTGACTTCGGTAAGACTGGAAGATCCCACTGGCAGCAGACACAGCCATCTCCACTGGAGGAAAATCTGTTACAGGTTGGGGGCTGGAGAATTCCACCCATGATCTTCTTGAATGGTTGAACAGGCTCGAAGGGCCAAATGACCCAATCCTGCTCCTACGTCTGATGTGCTATGTTCAATGATATTAACATTGTCAGATTCTCCATCAACATCATCTTGGGGAGGAAGGGGGCTATCAGTGACCAGAAACCTAACTGGTCCAGGCCCATTAATAACAAAGCTACAATAGCTGGTCTTGGATTGCGTATTAGAAACATAGAAAACAGGAGCAGGAGTAGGCTATTTGGCCCTTCGAGACTGCTCTGCAATTCATCATGATCATGGGTGATCATCCAACTCAGTGACCTGTTCACACTTTCCCATCATATCCTTTGATCCCTTTAGCCCCAGGAGATATATTTAACTCCTCTTGAAAATATATAATGTTTCGCTTTCAACTGCTTTCCATGGTAGTGAATTCTGTGACTAGTAACTCACCTCATGAATTTTCAAAGTCTTTCAACCACTTTTAAGGCATATATGTAATGGAATACTTTCCACTTTTCTGAATGAGTACAGCTTCAATAGGACAAAAGGAGCTCAACACCATCAAGGACAAAACAGCTCGTTTAAATTGACACTCCATTCACCATTTCAAGCATTCACTCTCTCCACCACCAGTGCAGCACGGTTGCTCTGTGAGATCTACAAGATGCACTGCAACAACTTGTCAAGGTTTCTTTTGCAGCACCTCCTAAACCAACAGTATATACCAGAAGGACAAGGGCAGCAAGCGTATGAGAACACCACCAACTCCAAAACCCCTCTAAATCACACAATCCTGACTGAGAAAAGTATTGCTGTTCCCTCATGATTGATGAGTCAAATTCCTGGAACACTTTATCTGACAGCATTGCGGGAGTAGCTTTATCACATGGACTATAGCAATTCAAGAAAGATGCTCACCACCTCTTTCTCAAGGGTAATTAGATATGGGAAAGAATGTTGGCTTTGACAGCAATGTGTACAGCCTATGAGTGTATGATTATTATTGAACAAAAGTGAAATGCAGTGAAGTAAATTCTGATGAGAAGCATTTAAACAGGCCAGCACCTGTTGTGTTCCTTTCTATCATCTAAGTCTGGATAGCGAATGATTTTTGAAACTACAAAAGAACTGGAAAACAAATGAGCAATTTAAAACTGGTAGAAACTGCGACTGAACAGCGCTAATGCATTCTGACTGCAGCATTCAAAGAACAGAGGATCGAGAGACCAGCTCAGTAATCTCATTTTGCAGACAGATCTTCCCATCTCTCAATTTAGGAGCACAGGCAGATCATCCTTTATTAAAATATCAGACACTCAGAACAAACCTGTTTCCTTGCTACACTGGTCTTTCTTGGAACTTTCCTTCTAACAAATTATTTTGCACATCTACAAACTGCAAATTCAGTAACCTGCCAATCAACTTTTCCAATTGCAATTACACAAGGCACTGAAAATAATAGTGCCTTGGAGCCTTCCCTTAGCATTAAAAATAAAACCTTTCCATGGAATGTGGTTACAGAAGATGCACAATTAAACTGGAAACAGGCATTTCACAAACTTTTGTCATGTTAATGCAACACAAAGGTAAATGTATGAAAACTATTGAGATACAAGTGAACCTTTCCTGGTGGAGCACAACCTGGAGAATATGGTCTCTTTCTTAACTGTCGTTGTTTTGTCACCATGACTGACTTTTTCTGCTTCTATCTCCTAAACTCTCTGCTTTCCTCCCTGTCATCTTCCTCTTGTCTTTCCATTAGGGCAGCATGGAGGAGAAAGGACCAACTGCCACGGCAGGCTGCATTATGGGAAGGTCACGGAGTGGAAAAAATGTGGTCTTCAAATAATCTGCTCTTATTCCCTTCTCCATCGATCATGTCGCTCTACTCATTCCCCCCCCTTTGAGCTCCCAGTGCCTCTTCTCCTTTCTAACACTCTCTCACTTCCACCACTATTCTTACGGACTCTCATCATAATCCAGAGATGGTTTCATCCTGAGTGTGCTTCCTTACTCTGCCTCCGTATCACTTTCCTGCAGAAACATTGTTTGCTTACAAAGTTCAATTTTTCAGATCTCATTTTCTCTGTTTCAATTTAATATGCCTTCTGATGTTTATAAAACATTGAACAGATCCCTGTCATCTCTCTCTCACACCTCATTTTTTTTTTTACAAAAATACCTTTATAAAATTTACATAAATGAAGCTTTTGAATGTTCTTCTCGAGCTCTTTTCAATTTACATTAAAATATACTGAGCATAAACTGCAAGAAGCTAAAGAAAAATATTCCATTAACAAAGCTGAATGGGGTTGATGCATCTGAAGTAATGAGGTTCAATGTACATGCTCTGATTATACTATTTACTTAAAGGACAAAGTAGTGTATATCAACATATCTCTTGAAATTTTCCCTCCTGCCAGCATACGACTTGTGGTGGACCAGGGTACAAAATTTGGAGTGATGTCAAAAATCAGATGGGAAATTAATTTGTAATTTTGTTCTCCCGACACTCGTGGTGTGTTGAGTTTTCCACTGATCCATGCCGGGAACCACATATTGATTAAGTGCACTGCACCCAGGAGAGAACGGCTTGGGCTTGGTTTTGTAAACTCTTCTCGCCTTCCATGCTGAGCAGCCACAGATGCAGACCTGAAAGACCAGCTCAAAAAAATCAATCCAGTCAGACTGAGTGTTCCAATATTTGGAAGCCAGTCTGTCAGCGTCAGGTCAGTTTCACGAGTTGCTGCTGCTGCTTCCGACCTTCGGCAGGTTCGCGATTCCACTTTTATTTCGAAAAGCTCACCAGGCTCAAGAATCCACAAACTTGTCCAAAGGTGAGAAGCAGCAACAAGAACGGAGTGTTCCGGTGTGAAAAATTGTGCCAAAGCCCTGTAGTTCCAGACCCACTTGGATGCTGTGTGGAGGCTGGGAGAGGGGAGGCTGGGGGGGGGGGGGGGGGGGGGGAGGAGGCTGGGAAGGGGGGGGGGGGAGGCTGGGAAGGGGGGAGGCTGGCGGGGAGGGGGGAGGCTGGGGGGAGGCTGGGGGGTGGGGGGGAGGCTGGGGGGTGGGGGGGAGGCTGAGGGGGGGAGGCTGAGGGGGGGGGGGAAGCTGGGGGGGAGGGCTGGTGGGGGGGGACGCTGAGGGAGGGGAGGCTGGGGGGGGGGGAGGCTGGGGGGGGGGAGAGGCTGGGGGGGGGGGGGGGAGGCTGGGGGGGGGGTGGGAGAGGCTGGGGGGGGGGAGAGAGGCTGGCGGGGAGAGGCTGGCGGGGGGGGGGGAGAGACGTTGGCGGGGTGGGGGGAACGCTCGGGGGGGGGGGCTGGGGGTCGGGGGAGGCTGGGGGGGGGGAGGCTGGCGGGGGGGGAGAGGCTGGGGGGGGAGGCTGGCGGGGGGGAGAGGCTGGGGGCGGGGGGGAGGCTGGGGGGGGGGGAGGTTGCGGGGGGAGGTTGCGGGGGAGGTTGCGGGGGGGGAGGTTGCGGGGGGCGGGGAGGTTGCAGGGAGGGGGAGGTTGCGGGGGGGAGGTTGCAGGGAGGGGGAGGTTGCGGGGTGGGAGGTTGCGGGGGGGGGAAGGTTGCGGTGGGGGGGGGAGGTTGCGGTGGGGGGGGGAGGTTGCGGTGGGGGGGGGAGGTTGCGGTGGGGGGGGGGGGGAGAGGTTGCAGGGGGTTTGCAGGGTCTATTGTGAATTCAGTTGTGGAGTTACTTCAGTGTTAGAGGAAATGTTATTCTGTCTGACACTTCCTGGGAGGCAAGTACTGTGGAATTGGCCAAATTTGTGGAGGAACATCGGAAATAGGAGGATTCGGCCACTCGCCCATACCTCACCCCCGGGAGTGGGAGAATCGCCCATCAGAAGTTTAAATTTCTTGGGCAATTCCCAGGTCAGCCTGTGGGTCAAGATTTCTACAGGGTTCCAACATGCATCATCAGTCATACGTCAAGTCTCCAGTGATTCGGAGACTGGAACATTTGGCACGTTACATTTATATTCCTTGTAAATTAGTCTTGTCTTATTAAGGATTAATCACCATTAAATAATTAGATGTAGAATAATTTACATTGTGTTTTAATTCTGAAGTCTCTTAATTAAATTGTCGGAGGCAACCAGTGACAAAGCAATTTCTGTCCCTTTTAGCAAACTAAAATTGTTTGATTAGATTTATTATTGTCACGTATTCGTATACAATGAAAAGTATTGCTTCTTGCGCACTATACAGCTAAAGCATACTGTTCATAGAGAAGGAAAGGAGAGTGTGCAGAATGTTGTGTTACAATCATAGCTAGGGTGTAGAGAAAGATCAACTTCAAGTGTGAGGTAGGTCCATTCAAAAGTCAGATGGCAGCAGAGAAGAAGCTGTTCTTGCTTCGGTTGGTATGTGTCCTCGACGGAAAAAGGTGGAAAGCAAGTGGGTGTAATTCTCCCAAAAAAATTCTACGTGTTGAATTCGTGGGAAAACTGTAGTAGTTCACGCTGTTTTTTTCAGTGAATCTCCCACACTCTGTGCAATGCAGAGGCTACCAGCGTGAATATCATTAGATTTCAGGGGATGCCCGAGTATCTAAAACCCGCACTGTCAGCCTGCAGTTTGCTGGCCAGCCCTGCAACCCCCACAATGCTGCCCGTCCAACAGCCCAATCGCGGGCCCCCCAACCATTTCCGGGCCAGCTTCGACCCCTCCACCCCTGATCTCCAGCACCCCCCACCAGCAGTGACGATCCCCCCATCCGCTGCCCGCGGTTGACCACCTCACCCCGATGACTAGCCCCCATGCAGAGTGGTAGCGGGACCCCCCCCCCATCCCCACCGATCACCCCTTCAGCCACCCGACCCCCTGGGGACCCTCATTTCCCCCTTCACTCCAGCAGGGTCAGGCTACTAATTCCTTGAAAATGGGGAGCTACTGTAAAGCGCGCTGGAGTGAAACACTGTGGCAGGGTGGGAGAGGCTAGCGGGCCTGGAGAATTCAGTTCCGGGCTCTCTAATCACATATAAATAATATTAAAATTGGATTACTTACCTGGTCTTCCCACCGGTTTCCAGCGCGGATCTGATGGCGCCAGAAATCCGGGGCTGGGAGATGCGCTTGCAGCGGGAAAACATGCACGAATCTCGCACATGCCTGGATGCGAGGTTCTCCCACCCAGCTGCACTAGAAAACTAGCACAGCAGGGTGGGAGAAGTGCCCCAGTATGCCCGGGGTGTGTGGAGGCCTTAATTATGCTGGCTGCTTTTCTGAGGCAGCGGGAAGTGTAGACAGTGTCAATGGGTGGGAGGCTGGTTTGTGTGATGGACTGGGCTTCCTTCACGGCCCTTTGTAGTTTCTTGCAGTCTTGAATAGAGCAGGAGCCATACCAAGCTGTGATAACCAGAAAGAATGCTTTCTATGGCACATCTGTAAAAGTTGGTGAAAGTCGTAGCTGACATGCCAAATTTCCTTAGTCTTCTGAGAAAGTAGAAGCATTGGTGGGCTTTCTTAACTATAGTGTCGGCATTGGGGGACCAGGACAGGTTGTTGGCGATCTGGACACCTAAAAACTTGAAGCTCTTGACCCTTTCTACTTCGGCCCCGTTAATGTAGACAGGGACATGTTCTCCTTTACGCTTGCTGAAGTCGGTTGTTGGTGATCTGGACACAAATGGATCTATTTACTTGCATTTGAACAACGATGCAGAATAAATCTGAGGTCAAAGTTTCATCTTTCCAGAGTAAAAAGCCTGATCATCATATACATTTCTTTTCAGGGGTAACAGAAAAAGTTCAAAGACCCTAAACCATTATAATACTATTCCCTACACCTCAGATGCTCGTTTGACAAGTGTTTCAATAAATATTACACAAACTAGAGAAAAGTTAAAAATCAATAACAAGTTAATGTTTATTGAAACATCACAAAGAACTATTTTTAATAGCATTACTAGGAAATGCATCCAAACTAGTAGAGGAAATTCAATTTTGTTCGATCAATCAGATTCGATCTTTAGCTCTAGGGATGTGCTGCAAACTGTCTGCTGAAATGTGCTTACTGTACTGTATTTAGCAGAAACCGTTTAGCTTTAATAAGCTGAACATCAGCACAAGAGCACAGATCAGCTCATTCTCATTAAGAACCTAAGCCTCTTTCTAACAGTTTCGCTTGCTGTTAGGTTTCATTGGAGAAACCAGGCATCTCTCCTCTAAACCCATAATTTATTAGTTTGTACAATCCCAGTGCCTTAAGTAAATGCTTATTACGAGTTAGAAATTCCCATGGAAACTCATTTACTTTGGCAGGCACAATCCAATTCAATCCCTTTATCCTACAGCTAAACCATTACAATCATAATTCTGCTCCGACATTCAGAAGAGGCTGCTAATTACTGTGCTTTAGATCCCTGGACAGATTCAGATTTAAACAGTGCTGTCTGCAAAAAAAGGGAGTGAAATTCTCAGATACTTCCACTTACAACAGAAGCATCCTGTTCACCTTTCTGTTGGGAATAAAGCCTTGCAAAAATGACCTTCTATGAAAAATGTACTTAAGTACACCCACTTTTCTCATGGCTTGCTTTGAAACTTGTGTGCACAAAGAGGTGCTGAAACTGCATCAACTTTTGTAGTTAATGACTGCAAAGGTACATTTCCAAAAATGCCATGCTCACGAGCCCTTACTGAGCAGAATTTATTTTCTTTTGACAAAAGAAAGCTTTACCTGCTTCATTCCAGTTTTCACAGATTGAACACCATACTTTGATCCATTTTTCGCTTGTTATACATAAAATGTCAAGAAAAGATTGTAACTATATGTGATGGGTGAAAGAACCAGATCTTACTTTCTTTTGTACAGGCCCTTGGCACAGGATAAGTAGACACCACTATTATACTTTCCCACAAGTTTCATCAATGGTCATTAGTGGGCGCAGCTGCTTAAAATAGCCATATTGATAGAACCACTGGATAGCATTTTATTCTAAAAATCTACAAATTATAAACACTTGAAACACTTCTTCCTTTATTTTATGAAATGGAATGTTGTGGAAAGGAGGCAAATGAGAATCGCTAGAAACTAAAACCCAACTGTCCAAACACACATTTGCATCTTCAGTGGTCAAGGTAGAGAGGATACAAAGGTTTTTACTGTGTCCCTTTTATGGGTTGATCTGATAATTCATATGTGATGGAAAAATAAATGAATGATTGTCAGAATCATGAAAATAACATTGCTAAGTGGAGAGATGCATTTTCATAATTCCTTTGTCTTGGAAGCTTTCCTTTGTGCCAATTTTCTCTATGTCTTTTCACATGTATTGAGTCTTTGTTTGGTTATGGTCCTGGGCAGTCCTAATGCACTGAAGCAAATGAGTGAGGTGAGTCTTGATGATGAATACCATTGATCACAGCAAGTTTTGCAAGCCCAGTTTTGTCCACACAAACATATTTCCAGTAAGTGTTGCTGGACGGCAAATAGGAGCAGTTATGTAATCAGATTTTTCTTCCATAACCCAGGGGTCAATTATGGTGCTGCCAACTCTTAGGCAATTAAGATTCGCTAACAAACATAAACTGGGGACCGAGATTGGAACTTGCCTTGTCTGGGTGCTTCGGTTGCTCTGTAGGTGAACTTGCAGCACTGTACCACCCTTTGACGAAAGATCCACCCAGTCATGAAGCATACACTGAAAGCCTCCAAGAACCAAGGATCATTAAATCATCATCTAAACAGTTTCTTGGTGACATATCGCAACACCATACATGTGGCTACTCAGAGTTCCCAAGCTTTACTACAACTGAAGAGGAAGCAGAGAACTATATTTGATCTACCTTTACCACAGGAAGTGTCCAAGATAGTGGAACGCAATCAGCAGCTGCAAACCTTAAGAGAAGGTAATTCCAAAAGATGCTCGTTTTGACAAGGAGAGCAAGTTTTGGTGCGCAGCTATACCACCAGCGAGAAGTGGGTTCCTGCAACTATGTTGGCTCAAACTGACCTTATCTTCTACACAGTACAAACTGGAGATGAGCTAGTGTGGAGACGACATGCAAGTTAGCTGCAAGCATCAATGTGCCAGTACCATGTATGCCAGAACTACCTCCTGGATGAACCACCATCCATACTACCAGATACTATAACTTCGGGTCAATCCACAGAGACCAAGATTGCCGAAAAATCCCTTGCTGCTAATAGTCTTTCTTCTGCAACAGAGACTGTTACACCTTCCAGGGTAGAGACATCCTCAGAAGATTCTGAGTACCCCTAAGGTTGAGAACAACCAAATCCCTGAAGTGCACAAGCAACCAGTGCAGAATAGACGCCAGCAGACTGTCTTTCCTATTAGTATTATTACTGTGCAATGATTTTATGCTTATGTAAAAGTACATTTGTTATTTGTTGTTATGGGACCTTAGAAGTAAAGGATGAGGGATGATATATATTTGAGTGGATATTGTGTTGATTTTGTGCTGCCAGTTTAAGAGCCTAGTCATTTTGTTAGTTTGTGACATCATCAGCTGCTTTGAGGACTTTTAGTCAGTCTAGCCCAAGCCTTTGCACAGTGTATCCCTGACAACCATCCCCAACCCAGGCCCACCAACATCTCTGAGACCCGAGCCAACTGCACCCCCACACAACTCTTTCCAACTCCCACCCCTACCCCACATCCTGATGACAGGAGCTTGCTACAGTACACAGATCACGCCCAGCTTGAGTTGGAAGGTTGGGCAAGGTTTAGACTGGTTGGACTTCAAGGTAGGTAACTATGAGTGACACTGCAACCCAATTCAATTACCACTCCACTGGAAGTTACAGGCCCATATTATTTGTGGGTAACACATTTATTTCTAAATATGAAAAAAATAAACATCAGGGTTTCCTTTCAAACTGATAAATATTCAACAAACATAAATAGAGTGAAAGTATTTGTAAGTTACATAAGGAACACCACAAGAGTCACTTGAAGAGAATACTGGAGAAGTTTGGATGAGTCATATTATACCCACAGTGACAAAATAAAATACCCGATCCTCAGATTATTATTGATTGTTTCTCCACAAATTAAAAAGATTACCCATATATATGTACTAGAGATGGACCACTTTCAATATTTTTTTTGGATTGCAATAAAATCATCATACATTCTGATGCAAAACAATAGCTGAATTATTAGGTAACCAGCTGTCTGTAAGTTAGGAAATGCTACAGATTTGGAAAAAAGGATGGGCAGTAAAATGGAATTTATCACAAAATAGATGCTCCAGTGTTCATAGAGTGATCTGAGTAATGGGCCACATTCACCTCAAATACTGCAGCTGGTAGCCGTGTATCTGACATGAAACAATGGAAATCATTGCAAATCATAGGCTTTGACACTCTTAACATGCCTGAAGAACAATGCAGGCAATATTGGTGGCTTTTGGATAATTCAAAACTCTATTTTTAAAAATCTGTACCAGATAGATATATATTCAAGGGGTCTAGTAAATATAACCTTCAACTGATTTATATCTGTCTAAAGATCTGGGGCTGAATCATCTGGTTTAGATTTTTCTACCTCTATATATTATGCTGCCTGGGAAAGTGATGAGACTCCATGATTAGTTAACAGATTACAATTATAAATGATGAAGGATCAGATTAGGTAATGCACATTTAGACAGACAAGATAGTTTAGCAAATTGGTTTATAATTTTTTTGGGTTGGAATTGCTGCTCCAGCAATTCCACAGATTCTCAATGTTAAGACATTGGACCCAGTTGGCTTGAAAAATTGTGTTCCCCTAAAAGAATGCAAGTAGGCTAAAGCCATTTTCATCCCACTTTTGAAAGATAGCAGCAAATAGATTATTTCCTCTTAAAACTAAACAATATTATTTCATCCACCCACCTGAAAACAAATATATCACAATAAAGTAATGCATTGACTAGATTATTGAAATAATTTTCTACAATGAAAACATTTCAAAAATATTTTTTTTTAAACTGAAAATTTGGAATGCTTTTCCTGTTCATTAACCGTTACAATTCTTACACCAATAGTTTAGACATTTTTATAATTGGTCATTCTTCCACTGATATACAAGATATATAAAATCGGGGATGCTCAATCAGCCAGAAATTGTAAAGCACAGATATCTAGTGGGACTATACAGCTCAAGGAGAATACAGAGATAGCACACAGTGAGGTCACGAAGTGAGTTAGAAACAAGGATGAAAACGTTTTTAAAATTGCTGTTGCCAATGTGGGTCAGCAAGCAGAGGGGAGATGGGTGAACAATGCTTGTTAGGACAAGGGAAGAGGAGTTCTGAATAGATAGTCATTTGGTAGTACAGAAAGTGAACATTGCTGAAAAGAGAGATTTCTTTTGTCAAAGCTTTTCATCTTGCACTCATCAGTATTGTTCACAAGGATACTAATGTCAGGAAAAACAACATACTTATATTGTAAGAGAGAGTGTTGATTGATTAGCAAGTTGATTCTGATTGGTAGAGGCGTTGCCATGGAGAATGCACCAGTTGTTGGTGACCGACAGTTAACTGCCAAGCATTGTTTGAAATTTAAACCAGGCAGCTTGACTCCGATTGGTCAAGGCATTGCCCTGAGAAATGAAACAGTAAAAGGCTCTAAGAGTCCTAATGAGTGCAAGACAAGAAGCTTTGACAAAAAAAATGTTTTTTTTTGCAATATTGAAGCTCTAAACAATCTCAAGTTTTCACAGGCTAGAACGTGAGAGTGGCCAGAGTGTGTTGGAATAATAAAATCAAGAGCAACAAAAAACATGAATGAGGGTTTCAGCTGCAGATAAGTTGAGGAGGGATAAAAGTTGGGCAATGTACTTAGGTGGAAATAGTGGGGGTGGAGAAGGCAGGCGAGGGTAGTTTAATAAGAGGATTAATGGTGGAGAAGAGGAGCCATGGGTCATCTTTCTGGGTGATCTTTGAATAGTGGATCTTTGGAGTGGAGAGCATTGTCTGAAAATGCTCTGAGTGGTCGAACTGAATGAATGGTTAAAGTAGATTTTCACCAAAAACGTTCAAGTCTGTGTCCCTCAGACTTACAGGAGTGTAGATGAGGGCTAAACAGGGGGAATAATAAGAGTGGGAAAGAATAATAGTTTTCACGTAGATAAGGACATTAAGGGCAATGGACAAGGAGTGATCTAGCAAATCAACAACTATTGAGATGTCATAATGGATTAAACAACAAAGATTAGGGAGTTTGAAGTTTGAAAATGAAACAGTAAATGACTTGGGGGAGAATTTTCCAGGATCGGACGCAAAGTGAGCTAGGAAGGTGGAAGGGCAATGTAGATGAGGTGCAGTGATTCATCAAATGGCCTTAGAAATTACAGGAAAATCATACAAATCATTTCCAGCTTATAATGCAGGAAAGTCAATTGAATTTTAAAACAATTAATCAAGTTTATTCCACAGTCAACAGTTGACCATCAAATATGATCTACATAACAGAATTGATTACCAATTGACACCTAAGTTTTAATTATCCCCCTCATTTCATACCGTTAAATTACCTGGGAGTATTTGAATTATTTTCTTTACTTATCTTAATTCCTAAATGTTGAGCAGCGAAGAGGAAGAACGCTTTTGCTCCTTCCACATGAAACATAACTAAGGTTAATTTCTTGACAGGTTGATAAGAAGGTGGGGTGAGGCTGGGGATGGGGACTCTGAGGGGGAGGGGGGGGGGAATTGAGTCAGTAGCTCATCACCTTGCATTGGATATACATCAACTATACATTGATGCTGAAGCACACTACTGCGCTGTCAGGCTGAAAGTATGAACAAGAATTCAAATGAAAGCTGCTCTGGTTCTGGCGTCTTGCAATCCCCAACCTTTAGTGCTCCACCAGTGACAGTGTGCTTCAGCGACTTAACTTCCGAAGCTCAGGGATTCCTTTGCTAAACCTGAGCCTTTCTCACCTTCTGCAAATGCTCCTCAAAAACCTACCTTTGAACAAACTTTTGAACATGACCATATTTCCTATTTTCAGGACCTACTCCAGGTTTTGAGAATAAAAACTTGGCCGACAAGCCAACAAAGTAATGAGGAAATACTACATTGTTGGAAGTGCCATCTTTCGGGTGAGATGTTAAATTGTGGTCCCATCTGCCCTCTCAGGTGAACGTAAACAATCACACAACAGAACTTTGACGTGCTGTGGATTTATCCCTTGTGTCCTGGTCAATAATTATCCTTTAATCAACATCACAGAAACAGATGATTATTATGATATTGTTCTTTGTGGGAGCTTGGTGAGCACAAATCAGCTGTCGCATTTCCTACATTGACCAGACATCAAAAGCACTTTAGTGGCTTCAAAGTAATTTGGCCATCCTATGGTGGTATAAATGCAATTTTTTTCTGTCTGTTTTAAATTATATTTGATAATACTCTTGTTCTTTTTCAAACAGAGGGGTGCATATATGGAATGAGCTGCCAGGGGAGGTGCTAGCAGCAGGTACAACTACAACATATAAAATACATCTGGACAGGTAACTGCTTGGAAAACGTTTAGAGGGCCAAACACAGCCAAATGGGACTAGTTCAGTTTAGGAAATCTGGCTGGCATGGACGAGTTGGGCCGAAGGGCCTGTTTCCATGTTATATATCTCTATGACTTGTGAAGCATCTAAAAATATTGTACTATGTAAAAAGTGATATATAAATGCAAGTTAACGATCTGTTACTTCGGTTCTAGCTTCTATGAATAGCTAATTCTATATATGCACCTGAAAATTGTATTGCTCAATATTGCTGATAATATGCACAATATGTTCTGTTCCCGCTCTTTATATATAAATATAAAAGTGGATATTTTAGGCCAATATTTAAGATAGCCTAATGATTACTTTTTATTTTGTTGTCTTTAGACCTTTGGGGTAGTTTTGAGAATTATATAGAAAGCATATGTCTCTGGATAGCACCGGTCATAAACAGAGGCGGCTCAAAAAAATCTGTCTTTTATTATATGACGCATTATCTGGAAATAGCTGTGAGTCATTGTTGGATGTGATATAAATAGATGTACGTTCCTGTGTTAAAGTTCCCATATTACTAAACAACAACAAAAGAAAATTACTCATCATTTGTCTCATTGTGCACAACTTGTCTGTGGTGTTTGTTCACTTAACAAGCACTATAATCCATTGTGTGTGAAGCACTTTGAAATGTTTCCAAGTGTTGTTAAAGTAATTCATAGATGTGAGCTTTTTTCAGGTATCCATCCCCATGAGCTACATATAAACATAAAACAATATCCCAAATTCAAAGAATACTTCAAGACACAAACTATTTCAACTGCGAAAAAACTAATTTAAGAAATCCAACTTGGGCATTTTGTTATTTTATACATTATGGGGGTGATTCTCCGATCTCGCTGCACCGTTAGTAGATTGTGCCATTCCTGGAGAATAGCGTGCAGGCCTAAAAATCCGTTTCACACCCAGCGCCAAATAGTTTGAGATTCTCCCGGTCCTTCCTAATGGCATGAACCAGGTCGCGCCTAGAAAGGGTGCGAGTCCAATTAACATATTTAAAGTAGTATTTAACTATGTATAGCCTGTTCAAATCCCAGCACACGGAATTCACTGAGACCTGGCGTGCTTGGGAGGCCACTGAAGCCCCTGGGTTGTCTTGGGCATGGTAGGTGCCCATCGGCAGTGCCCACCTGGTACACTGGCAGTTCCTCACTGGCATACCAGCGATGCCCAACTGGCACACGGGACAGCCCGGCAGCGGTCGGAAAGCCCAGCAGTGTCAGTTGGGAACTGCCAGTGTGCCGGGCAGTGCCGAGGAGGTGGGTGAATTGTGAGGGCAGTTTTGATGGGAGGCATGTCGGGGGTCCTGATTGGTGGGGGGGGACATGTTGGGTGGTCCCCGATGCCGACAACCCATTTCAAGGAGGGGGTGGGGGAACATGTCGCAATAGGGGGAGGGGTGTGCGTCCCAATGTCTGTGGGGTGAGGGAAGGGGTTTCCCAACGCACAGAGATCAGGGCACCCTTACGAAATGGCACCTGAGCGCTCAGAAACCAGGCTCACTGGCGTGTTTAGGCCCTCCCCCCCAATACTCCCAACTCTCCAAATAAGTGACTGAGTGTGGGAGGATTGCAATGCAAAATGCATCCGAGACCTCAGTGTGGATCACTCCATTATTCTCGCCATTACGACAATTTACAGTTTATTTTCCATTATTGTAAAATATGAATATTAGAAATAGATTAATCCTTTCTAAACTCTTTTCCAACTTCCATTACATTCAGATTTTTGTGTTAATTTGCACAGAAGCGCATAATAATGGTCAGTATAATGTGCTTATGTTGGATTAAATTGAAGCAATTAATGTAAAAAAAATTCACAATAACATATGGCAAATCTTCAGGCTTCTGCTGTACCCAACATTATTAAAACCACCGGCTGTAACCAACAAATTTGAATTAAAATATTCGAAAAGCTTTTCATCATCTTTAAAATGTATTCAAAAATAAAAACTGTTCTGAATTCTCTAGCAATTAACAAGGATGTAAATCTAAAGTATCTTTGAAAAGAGTCTTTTATAATCTACTGTAATTAAAACTACTACTTGCCAATTACATCCTTAGCTGATATTTGCAACTTACACATTTCATTCAAAATTTGCATCCTAATATTTAGATTTAAATTTTTATATTATCACCGACCAATCTTTTCAAGACCAGTTTCAATATTTTCATCCCCTCTCATTGCTGCATTGTCTCACCACCCAGTCCTCCTTGCTGATCTGTCTCATTGTTCAGCCATTCCCCACTGTGCTGCCTCACTGTCCAGTCCTCCTACTGCCCTTGCCTAGTTCCATTCTTATCTATTCAGTTATAGCATTGCTTTCTCTTCCCATTCCCATACCATACCTCCAGAAGCCCCCCAAGAATCTACCCATGGGTCCCTTCCATTTCTCATCTACATTCTGCCCCTCGGTGACAGCATCTGAAAACAACAGCAAGTTCCTCATGTACACTCAGCTCTACCTCACCACCACATCTTTTGCTCTCTCCACTATTTCTGATTTGTCACACTGCCTATTTAACCACTAGTACTGGATGACAAGAAACCTCTTCCAACTAATCATTAAGACCATAAACTCCACTCCCTGCTCATTTCCTCTAATAACTGAAACTGAGCCAGACCATTTGCAAACTTCAAACTGCATTTGAGCTCAAGATGAGCTTCTGACCACATATCCACTCCATCACCAAGACTACCTATATCCACTTCATCGCTTGACTCTGACGTTGGCTCAGTCTGCTGCTGAAAACCTAACCCATGCATTTGTTACTGCAAGAGTTGATGATTCCAATATTCCCCAGCTCCCCTACCTGACATAAGCTTGTGGTCATCCAAAACCCTGCTGCCCATTTCAAACAACAAAGAAAATTACAGCACAGGAACAGGCCCTTCAGCCCTCCAAGCCTGCACCGACCATGTTGCCCGACTTAACAAAAACCCCCTACCCTTCCGGGGACCATATCCCTCTATTCCCATCTCATTCATGTACTTGTCAAGATGCCCCTTAAAAGTTACTACACCGTATCCGTTTCCACTACCTCCCCCGGCAACGAGTTCCAGGTACCCACCACTCTCAGTGTAAAACATCTGCCTCGTACATCTCTTTTAAAACTTGCCCCTCGCACCTTAAAACTATACCACCTAGTAACTGACTCTTCCACCCTGGGAAAAGCTTCTGACTATCCACTCTGTTCATGCCTCTCATAAACTTGTAGACTTCTATCAGGTCTCCTCCCCTCAACCTCTGTCGCTCCAGTGAGAACAAACCAAGTTTCTCCAACCTCTCCTCATAGCTAATGCCCTCCATACCAGGCAACATCCTGGTAAATCTTTTCTGTACCCTCTCCAAAGCCTCCACATCCTTCTGGTCGTGTGGCGACCAGAATTGAACACTATATTCCAAGTGCGGCCTAACTAAGGTTCTATAAAGCTGCAACATGACTTGCCAATTTTTAAACTCAATGCCCCGGCCGATGAAGGCAAGCATGCCGTATGCCTTCTTGACTACTTTCGCCACCTGTGTTGCCACTTTCAGTGAGCTGTGTACTTGTACACCCAGATCCCTTTGCCTATCAATACTCCTAAGGGTTCTGCCATTTACTGTATATTTCCTATCTGTATTAGACCTTCCAAAATGCATTACCTCACATTTGTCTGGATTAAACTCCATCTACCATCTCTCCACCCAAGTCTCCAACTGATCTATATCCTGCTGTATTCTCTGATGGTCCTCGTCGCTATCCGCAAATCCACCAACCTTTGTGTCGTCCGCCAACTTACTAATCAATCCAGTTACATTCTCCTCCAAATCATTTATATATATTACAAACAGCAAAGGTCCCAGCACTGATCCCCGAGGAACACCACTTGTCACAGCCCTCCATTCAGAAATGCACCCTTCCACTGCTACCCTCTGTCTTCTTTGACCAAGCCAGTTTTGTATCCACCTTGCCAGCTCACCTCTGATCCCATGCGACTTCATCTTCTGCACCAGTCTGCCATGACGGACCCTGTCAAAGGCCTTACTGAAGTCCATGTAGACTGCCCTATCCTCATCAATCATCTTCGTCACTTCCTCAAAAAACTCGATCAAGTTCGTGAGACACGACCTCCCCTTCACAAAACCATGTTGCCTCGCGCTAATACGTCCACTTATTTCCAAGTGGGAATAAATCCTGTCTCGAAGAATCCTCTCCAATAATTTCCCTACCACTGATGTAAGGCTCACCAGCCTGTAATTACCTGGGTTATTCTTGCTACCCTTCTTAAACAAAGGAACAACATTGGCTATTCTCCAATCCTCTGGGACCTCCTCTGTAAGAAGCCTCACAACACCAGGTTAAAGTCAAACAGGTTTATTTGGTAGCAAAAGCCACTAGCTTTCGGAGCGCTTGCTGCCCCTTCGTCAGGTGAGTGGGAGTTCTGTTCACAAACAGGGCATATAAAGACACAAACTCAACTTACAGAATAATGATTGGAATGCGAGTCTTTATAGGTAATCAAGTCTTAAAGGTACAGACAATGTGAGTGGAGAGAGGGTTAAGCACAGGTTAAAGAGATGTGTATCGTCTCCAGACAGGACAGTTAGTGAGATTTTGCAAGCCCAGGCAAGTCGTGGGGGTTACAGATAGTGTGACATGAACCCAAGATCCCGGTTGAGGCCGTCCTCATGTGTGCAGAACTTGGCTATCAGTCTCTGCTCAGCGACTCTGCGTTGTCGTGTGTCGTGAAGACAGCCTTGGAGAACGTTCTCTCCACATCTCTTTAACCTGTGCTTTAACCTTTAACAATACACATCTCTTTAACCTGTGCTTAACCCTCTCTCCACTCACATTGTCTGTACTTTTAAGACTTGATTACCTGTAAAGACTCGCATTTCAACCATTATTTTGTAAATTGAGTTTGTGTCTTTATATGTCCTGTTTGTGAACTGAAATCCCACTCACCTGACGAAGGAGCAGCGAGCACTCCGAAAGCTAGTGGCTTTTGCTACCAAATAAACCTGTTGGACTTTAACCTGGTGTTAGAACATAGAACATTACAGCGCAGTACAGGCCCTTAGGCCCTCGATGTTGCGCCGACCAGTGGAACCAATCTAAAGCCCCTCTAATCTACACTATTCCAATATCATCCATATGTTTATCCAATAACCATTTGAATGCTCTTAAATGTTGACGAATCCACTACTGCTGCAGGCAGGGCATTCCACGCCCTTACTACCTGTACCCCAATAACCATGATCATTAACACAGTGAGACCTATACCCCAATAGCCATCATCATTAACACAGTGAGACATGAACCCCAATGCCCATCATTAACACAGCGAGACCTATACCCCAATATCCATGATCATTTACACAGTGAGACCTGTATCCCAAACCCAATCATGATTAACAAAGTGAGACCTGAACCCAAATACCCATTATCATCATTAACAGAATGAGACATGTACCCCAATACCCATCAGCATTAACACAGTGAGACCTGTACCCCAATATTCATGATCATTAACTCAGTGAGACCTGTATCCCAATAGCCATCACTATTAACACAGTGAGACCTGTATCCCAAACCCAATCGTGATTAACACAGTGAGACCTGAACCCAAATACATTAACAGAATGAGACGTGTACCCCAATGCCCATCACCATTAACACAGTGAGACCAGTACCCCTATAACCATGATTATTAACAGAGTGAGACTTCAAGCCAATACCCATCATTAACACAGTGAGACCTGTACCCCTTTATCCATCATTAACATAGTGAAACCTGTACCCCAATAGCCATCATCTTAACAGTGAAAACTGAACCGCAATACCGATCATCATTAACACAGTGAGACCTGCACCCCTATATCCACCATCATTAACACAGTGAGACCTGTATCCCAATACTCATTATCACTAACACAGTGTGACTTCAACCTAATACCCATTATCATTAACACAGTGAGACCTGTCCTCCAACAGCCATCATGATGAACACAGTGAGACATGAATCCCAGTACCCATCCTTTACACAGTGACACCTGAACCCCAATATCTATCATCATTAGCACCGTGTGACCTGTACCTCTATACCCATCATGAATAACACAGTTAGGCCTATATCCCAATACTCTCCATCATTAACACATTGAGACCTGCAGAACAATGCCCATCATCATTAGCATAGCGAGACCTGTAACCCTATCACCATGATCATGAACACAGTGAGACCTGTACCCCAATACTCATCATCATTAATACAGTGAGACTGTACTCCAATAGCCATCATCATTAATACAGTGAGACCTGTATCCCAATAGCCATCATTATTAACACAGTGAGACCTGTATCCCAATAGCCATCATTATTAAAACAATGAGACCGATACCCCAATACCCATTATCATTAACACAGTGAGACCAGTAGCCCAATGCCCATCATTAACACAGTGAGACCTGAACCCAAATACCCATTATCATTAACAGAATGAGACCTGTAACCGAATACCCATCAGCATTAACACAGTGAGACCAGTGTCCCTATAACCATGATTATTAACAGAGTGAGACTTGTACCCCAATAGCCATCATCTTAACTCAGTGAAAACTGAACCCCAATATCCATCATCAATAAAACAGTGAGATTGTGAGACTTCTTACTGTGTTTACCCCAGTCCAACGCCGGCATCGCCACATCATACCTCCCCTGTAGCCAGTGAGGATACAAAGATTCCTCTCAAGGCCCCAGCAATTTCCTCCCTTGCCTCTCTCAGTATTCTGGGGTACATCCCATCAGGCCCTGGAGACTTGTCTACCTTAATGTTTCTCAAGAACTCTAATACCTCCTCCTTTTTGATCTCAACATGACTCAAACTATCTACACATCCTTTCCCAGACTCATCATCCATCAAGTCCTTCTCTTTGGTGAATACTGACGCAAAGTACTTATTTAATACCTCGCTCATTTCCACTGGCTCCACACATAGATTCCCTCCCTTGTCCTTGAGTAGGCCAACCCTCTTGCTCTTTATATATGTATAAAAAGCCTTGGGATTTTCCTTAATCCTGCTGGCCAATGCTTTTTCATGACCCCTTTTTGCACTCCTTACTCCTTGCTTAAGTTTCTTTCTACTTTCCTTGTATTCCACACTTGCTTCGTATGTTCCCAGCCTCCTAGCTTTGACAAATGCTTCCTTTTTCTCTTTGACTAGGCTCACAATATCTCTCGTTATCCAAGGTTCCCAAAACTTGCCATACTTATCCTTCATCCTTACAGGAATAGAACATCGAACATTACAGCGCAGCGCAGCACAGGCCCTTCGGCCCTCGATGTTGCGCCGACCAGTGAAACCAATCTAAAGCCCATCTAACCTACACTATTCCAATATCATCCATATGTCTATCCAATGACCATTTAAATGCCCTTAATGTTGGCGAGTCCACTACTGCTGCAGGCAGGGCATTCCACGCCCTTACTACTCTCTGAGTAAAGAACCTACCTCTGACATCTGTCCTATATCTATCACCCCTCAATTTAAAGCTATGTCCCCTCGTGCTAGCCATCACCATCCGAGGAAAAAGGCTCTCACTATCCACCCTATCTAATCCTCTGATCATCTTGTATACCTCTATTAAGTCACCCCTTAACCTTCTTCTCTCTAACGAAAACAACCTCAAGTCCCTCAGCCTTTCCTCATAAGACCTTCCCACCATACCAGGCAACATCCTAGTAAATCTCCTCTGCACCCTTTCCAATGCTTCCACATCCTTCCTATAATGCAGCGAACAGAACTGTACGCAATACTCCAAGTGCGGCCGCACCAGATTTTGGACAGCTGCAACATGACCTCCTGGCTCCGAAACTCAATCCCTCTACCAATAAAAGCTAACACTCTGTACGCCTTCTTAACAACCCTATCAACCTGGGTGCCAACTTTCAGGGATCTATGCACATGGACACCGAGATCTTTCTGCTCATCCACACTACCAAGTATCTTACCATTAGCCCAGTACTCTGTATTCCTGTGCCGGTCCTGAATCCCTATCAACTTACACTTGAAAGCCTCCCACATCCAGATGTTGATGTGCCCTCAAACATCTGCCCCTAATCTACATTCTTCAGTTCCTGCCTATATTAGCCGTCCCCCAATTTAGCACCTTAACTTGAGGACTACACTTATCTTTATCCATCAGTATCTTAAAGCTTACTGAATTGTGGTCACTGTTCCCGAACTGCTCCCATACTGAAACATCGACCACTTGGCCGGGCTCATTCCCCAATACCAGGTCCAGTATGGCTCCTTCCCTAGTTGGACTATCTACATACTGTTTCAGGAAGCCCTCCTCGATGCTCCTTACAAACTCTGCCCCATCCACGCCCCTAGCACTAAGTGAGTCCTGGTCAATATGGGGGAAATTATAATCTCCCACCACAACAACCCTGTTACTTTTACACCTTGCCAAAATCTGCCTACATACCTGTTCCTCAATCTCCCACGGGCAGTTAGGTGGCCTATAGTAAACCCCCAACATTGTGACTACACCTTTCTTATTCCTGAGCTCTACCCAAATTGCCTCACTGTATGAACCCTCCGAGGTGTCCTCCCAGAGTACAGCTCTGATATTCTCCTTAACCAGTAGTGCAACGCCCCCACCCCTTTTACATTCCTCTCTATCCCGCCTGAAACATCTGTATCCTGGAATGTTAAGCTGCCAATCCTGTCCTTCCCTTAATCAAGTCTCTGTAATGGTAACATCATCATAGTTCCTAGTACTAATCCAAGCTCTAAGTTCATCTGTCTTACCTGTTACACTTCTCGCATTGAAACAAATGCACTTCAGTCCACCAGACCCTCTCTGATTAGCAATCCCACCCTGCCTGCTGTTTCTCTGAGTCTTACTGGCCCTACTCTCTGGTTCCCCTTCAGCTAGTTCATCTTTGCTTTGGTTCCCATCCCCCTGCCAAACTAGTTTAAATCCTCCCGTGTGACACGAGCAAACCTCCTGGCCAGAATATTTGTGCCCTTCCAGTTTAGATACAACCCATCCTTCTTGTACAGGTCCAATCTGCCCTGGAAGAGGCCTCAATGGTCCAGATATCTGAAACCCTCCCTCCTACACCAGCTGTTTAGCCACATGTTGAGCTGCACTATCTTCCTATTCCTAGCCTCACTAGCACATGGCACAGGGAGTAATCCTGAGATTACAAACCTAGAAGTCCTGTTTTTTAACTTTCTACCTAACTCCCTAAACTGCTGCTGCAGGACCTCATCACTCTTCCTGCCTATGTTGTTAGTACCAATATGTACCACGACCTCTGGCTGTTCACCCTCTCCCTTCAGAATGCTTTCTGTCCAGACAGAGACATCCTGGACCCTGGCACCAGGGAGGCAACATACCATCCTGGAGTCTCTTTCACGTCCACAGAAACACCTATCTGCACCCCTAACTATAGAGTCCCCTATAACAATTGCTCTAGTCCTCTTTGCCCCTCCCTGCTTAACAACAGAGCCAGCCGTGGTACCACTGCTTTGGCTGCTGCTGCTGCTGGTATCCCGATAGCCCATCTCCCCCAACAGTATCCAAAATACTTGTTAGAGAGGGGGATGACCACAGGGGATTCCTGCACTGACTGCCTGCCCCTTCTGGCAGTCACCCATCTATCTGCCTGCACCTTCGGTGTGACCACGTCTCTAAAGCTTCTATCTATGACACTATGCGGCACGGTAGTGCAGTGGTTAGCACTGCTGCTTCACAGCTCCAGGGTCCTGGGTTCGATTCCCGGCTCGGGTCACTGTCTGTGTGGAGTTTGCACATTCTCCTTGTGTCTGCGTGGGTTTCCTCCGGGTGCTCCGGTTTCCTCCCACAGTCCAAAGATGTGCGGGTTAGGTTGATTGGCCAGGTTAAAAATTGCCCCTTAGAATCCTAAATTGCGTAGGTTAGAGAGGTTAGCGGGTAAATATGTGGGGGTAGGGCCTGGGTGGGATTGTGGTCGGTGCAGACTCGATGGGCCGAATGGCCTCCTTCTGCACTGTAGGGTTTCTATGGTTTCTATGGTTTCCGCCTCCTTCATGCACCTAAGTGCACCCAACTGCTGGTCCAACCTATCCATGTCTTCTGTAAGGAGCTGCAATTGGGTGCATTTCCTGCAGACATACTCGTCCAAGACGCTGGAAGCGTCACGGATCTCCCACATCTCACAAGTGCAACACTTAACCCCACTGACCGACATTTCGAGCACCAATTAAATTATTTGAAAAAATTTATAAAACTCTTACCTTCATTTTTACCTTCTCATAGTGGCCTTTTTTTTGGTTAGAGGAGGAGTATTTGACAATACTCCAATTTTAAAATCCTCCCATTGCTTTGCTCCTTTCTATATCTATAAAATCTTCCATCCCTAGAATCCTCCATGATATTTGCACTCTTCCAATTCTAGCCTCTTGCACATCCCCTGTTGCTCAATTAATAGTAGCTGTGCTTTCAGCTGCCTTGGCCTAAGGTTCGGAACTCAATTCCTAAATCTCTTTCTCTCTCTACCTTTCTTTCCTCTTTTAAGATGCGCCTTAAACCTAACTCTTCTCTGTCCTGATACCTCCTAATGAGTCAAGAATAATACTTTTGTAAAAGGCCTTGAAGCATTTTGCTCCATTAAAGGAACGTTTTAAATGCAAGATGTTGTCTTTCTTAGTCCAATCTTCATCCCTTCTGCAAAGCTCTGCCTCAATAATTAGTCTTCTATATTGTACTATCTTGCTCTCTTGCCCTCCATGTTGCACTACCTTAACTGTTTAGCCTTCCACTGTGCTGCCCCACTGTTTAGTATTCATATTGTGCTGCCTCATTCTCTAGCTCTCCATACTGTGCTACCTGCACTGTTTAGCCCTCCATTATGCAGCCTTACTGTCTAGGCTTCCAAATTATGTCATGGTAGGCTCTGCTGCTTCAATCACACCCCGCCCACCCCTCACTGAACCTCCCCACCACCGAACAACTATCCCCACCCTACCCCCAAACCATCCTCCTCCCTCTCCTGTAAAATTATTGTTATAGTTATTGATTATAGTTAATGTGCAATATGAGTTTTTCTTTATTGATCTTTGAAGGCCTGATAGTTTGAAAGTTGAAACACAAATACAAATGGATAAGTAGCTATGAGGCTTTATAGGTCTCTCAGACAGGGTTCATGCAAGCAAGATTTCGCCTTTGGAGCGTGGGCTTCAGCACAATAAGGAGAAAATGCACCCGAGGTGTTTTAAAATGTTCAGTTTTACATGTTTAGTGTTGATCTTCAGTATAGTAGAACATCCACAGCTGAAACCACCACAAAGTGAAAACTTATATCCAATGAGAACTAACAGAGTAAACAATGAAAGAAGTTGCATGTTGTAGAAATCTTTATGTGGAGATGCCGGCGTTGGACTGGGGTAAACACAGTAAGAGATGTAGAAATCTTTAACAGTGAATGTACAATTCTGGAATACCAAATCTGTGAAAGCAGCATAATACACATTTCTGTCACAGCAACAATGCTATTAAGCAGCACCTCCCCAGCAAAGCCCAGTTTGGGTTTCGCCAGGGTCATTCAGCTCCTGACCTCATTACAACCTTGGTTCAAATATGGAGAAAAGAGCTGAATTCTAGATGTGAGGTGAGAGTGACAGCCTTTGACATCAAGGCCACATTCGACCGAGTGGGGCATCAAGGAGCCCTAGCGAAACTGGAACCAATGGGTATCAGGGGGCAAACCCTCCCTGGTTGGAGTCATACCTGGTACACAGGAAGACAGTTGTGATTATGGAGGGTCAGTCATCTCAGCTCCAGGACATCTCTGCAGGAGACCTTCAGTGGGGTGTCCTAGGCCCAAAAATCTTCAGCTGCTTCATCAATGAACTTCCCTCTGTCAAAAGGTCAGAAGTGGGAATGTTCACCGATGATTGCATAATGTTCAGCACCATCCGCGACTCCTCAGATACTGAAGCAGTCTATGTTCAAATGTAATAAGATCTGGACAATATCCAGGCTTGGGCTGACAAGTGGCAAATAACATTCGCGCTACACAAATGGCAGGCAATGACCATCACCAATAAGAGACACTCTAACCACCGTCCCTTGACATTCAATGGTATAACCAGCACTGAATCCCCCACTGTCAACATCCTTGGGGTTACCATTGACCAGAAACTCAATTGGACTCACCACATAAACACAGTGGCTACAAGAGCATGTCAGAGGCTAGGAATACTGCGGCGAGTAACTCACCTCCTGACTCTCCAGAGCCTATCCACCATCTACAAGGCACAAGTCAGGAGTGTGATGGAATACTCTCCACTTGCCTGGATAAGTACAGCTCCAACAACACTCAAGAAGCTTGACACCATCCAGGACAAAGCAGCCCGCTTGATTGGCACCACATCTACAAACATTCAATCCCTCCACCACCGACGCTCAGTAGCAGCAGTGTGTACTATCTACAAGATGCACTGCAGCAATTCACCAAAGATCCTTAGACAGCACCTTCCAAACCCATGACCACTTCCATCCAGAAGGACAAGGGTAGCAGACAAATGGAAACACCACCATCTACAAGTTCCCCTCCAAGCCACTCACCATCCTGATTTAGAAATATATCGCTGTTCCTTCGCAGTCACTGGGTCAACATCCTGGAATTCCCTCCCTAACGGCATTGTCAGTCAACCCACAGAACATGGACTGCAGCAATTCAAGAAGGCAGCTCGCCACCACCTTCTCAAGGGCAACTAGGGGTGGGCAATAAATGCTGGCCAGCCAGCGACACCCATGTCCCACAAATGAACAAAAAAAAGCATGCCAATACAAACACAACACTTGCTGCAACTGGCAACATTAAGTAGAAGATTGAGCAGATAGCCACAGACTGTGAAATGGTTAAGAGCTCCTCAGCATAGGCGGAGGAAAGATGCCGCATTAGCATCCTGTGTGCCAGCAAATTCCAGGTTATTAAATAGTTGTGTTCTGAAATTGCTGACATGCCTAGATTTTGCTCCAAAGTCTGATCATGGAATTTGGGATATTTCCCAGTTCACTGCACTTGACTCACGAATAAATGCCCAAATGGCGGGATATTTGCTGTCGGAGCATTCGTATGGCCCACTGCCTCTGGACACAGATCAGAAGTAGCCACAGAGACTTCCGGGCACTTTGGCTCACTGTGACATTGCCCCAATTATTTTCTTAAACATTAGGCCAGCTGCACCTGCCACACCCCCTCATCTCTAACCCAGTTCCAGTGCCCATACATGCTAATTAATGTCAAGCCATGCACCCCACCATTACCCAGGGCCCCTTGATAACCCCTATGCCAACTCAGTGCCAACTCATGACCTCATCATTCCAATGGTCCTTATGGCCCCATGCCAACCTGCTGCTAACTCGTAATTCCCATCTATCTCCCTTTCCCGCTACACCCTCCATGCCAACATACCCAGATTCCATCATGGCCAGACATCAGGAGATCTGTTATAAAACATAATTAGGAAACTGAAGAGTTCAAGGATAAACAGATATGGTAATCGGCTGCACAGAATTAAATGGGCATTGTTCCATTTTTTAAAAATGAATAGAAATGTTGGCTCTCCAACAAACTGTTCTTCAGTGACTAGATGTAGCAATTTCCAGTCCAAGCCAAACTGTTAAGAAGGCTGAATGTTTCCCCGTACAGAAGTTGATAAGGTAAATAGATAACCAGCCTGCTTTGACATACTTTCACAACATTTGCCAGTTAACCTTGGTCTAACTGGCTCAAAAATGGAATTGGCAAAGACTTAAGAAAGCCATTTAAATTGGGAAATAACAGACAACATGGAAATAAATAAAAATTAATCTTACCACTTCAAGTAGTAATTATTCTTCCATGAATTTTTGTGCTTACCAAGTTGCACAACGAGGAAACGGAACATAATCCCATTTCACTCATCTAGGACTGTAGTTACAGTCCAGGATTGGGAACTCGAAGCTGGACCAAACTCAAAGTCCTAATCCCACATGGTATTTTTCAGCCATATCCACCTGAACGTTTTAAAGGGCTAGGCCAATTAATGGCAGGGAAGAGGCTCACTATCGTTTGGTGGATCCCAAGTCTTAAGGGCCAATGGGAAGCAAAGGTTTTTCTGATTTAGAAATGCCACAGCTGTCTGGCCATGATCATGAAGGAGCAACCCCAATAAAGGATGCCAGCAGCTGCATTCTGGTGGCCATGACAGGTGCAGATTGGGCAGTGGGGGGGAAGAGAGTTCCCCCAATGAATGAAGCGCGGTCCTCGCCCATCTCCAATGTGAGCCTGCATGGTTACCCGAGTGGTCCAGGCTGATGTCTCTTGCCTGCAATGCTGACCTGGAAATCCTAGTTGGCAAATGAAAGTGGCTTTGAAAAGGCCTCTCTACAAGTGGTCCTCAGTCAGGATTGTGGTGCTGAATCAGCATGACAGCTCACAGCACAAAATTTTGGCCCCACCCATCTGTCCCTGAGCTCAACCTGTTTTTCAAATCTACCCCGAGTGTCAATTTCAATGGCTGTCTTTGCACCATCTTCAAAAAAACATCTCTGCTCTATTTAAATGCAGGCATAGCAATGACTTTCAGTACAGAATAACCATAGCTGCAAGTTAACAATTACAGATCAATAATTCTGCGAAACAATTCCACACATTTCTTGAGGTGATAGTTCCATATTATTTGGGCTTTGCACTGGTTGCATAATATATATATATATAAAATAAACTGTGGGAAGTCATTTTTAAACATAAGTTTTAAAGTAAACCTGGGCAGTCAGTTAATTTCCTAGATCTCCTGGACAAGATGTTTAAATGAGATGGAATGTCACTCTGAATGAAATGTCTTGTAAAATATGAACATGATATACAATGTGCTATGGCACCACTGGGAACAAAGACAGTTGTGGAAATGGTGGTAAAGCTGCTGGATCATTTCAAGAAAGCTATATATCAAATATAACAAACCTGACCTCACCAGCCAAACTCTCACTGGAGGACTACCACAGGCAGCAGGTAAAATGCACAAAAAGCAAGAGAGTGATTATGTTCCAGAGAATCTCACAGCACAAATGGAGTGCATTCAGCCCATCATGCTGCAGCGTGCTGGCTCTTTGAATGAGCGACCAATTAGTCCCACTTCCCTGCTCTCTTCTCAAAACCTTATCAATGCTTTATTTTCAAATATGTATTCAATTTCCTTTTGAAAGTAACTATTTAATTCTACTAACAAAGAAAATTGAAAGTAGGAATAAATTGGTCAATTTCAGGTTGGCACGGGTACCAGTGGGGTACTGCAGAGACCAGTGCTGGGGTCACAGCTATTTACAATCTTCATCAATAACTTCCTGCAATCTATATCAATGAATTAGATGAAAGGACTGAGTGTAATCTATCCAATTTTGATGGTGATACAAAGCTACATGGAAAAGCTGTGAGCAGAACACAAAGTGTCTGCAAAGGAATATAGACAGATGGGCTGGATTTTTATTTTGTGATCCTGACCCTGCAGCATGTTGGAAACAGTCACTCAACATGAATTGCAAAGCAACGATCAACTGATAGCCAGGAGATGTGCTCACTAGCAGGAGGACGCTGGAAGCTGGAGAGCCAATAGGAGACCCCACAGCAATGAAGTAATTGCGATCTGGTGACTCAGGTAAGGGAGAGAGAGAAAAAGGATGATTAATGGTGGAGATGCCCTTTCAGTACTTCTGAACTTGAAAAGAAATAGCCACAGCTGCAAGATTACCTTTATAGAGGGGGAGCCCCCTCTACAAGGCAACCTGCAACCACAGTTATAAAAGCTGTGAGGAAACGGGTGGAGTGGATTGACGGGGGAGGGGGGGAGCAAAAGCCAACATGTCAGCCTCTGAACATTACCCTTAATGGGCCTTTGTTTTAACGAGTTACCTGCCACTAGCATTCAGGTAGGTGTCACCCTGTCTTATCTACCTCCTTACTAATGGCCTGGAGGTGGAATATGCCAGCGACCAGCATGCTGAGATTCCAGGCCCGCACATCCCCATTTCCACCTCCAGGGGACTTTCAAAATCAAGCCCAATAAATGGGTATGCAAGTTAGCAGATCAGGATAATGTGCGACAATGTGAGATTACCTACTTTCGTAGGAAGAATCAGACAAACTGGATATTATATCAAGGACTTCTGAATCCTCATTAGTTGCTATTCACTTCTCAGATTCTCACTTTCTCTTTCATTTCTCTTTTTACTTCCCCTCTGAGCTTTCTTTATTCAGCCTGTCTCCCACTTCAGCTTGACATCTGTCACATGCACTCCATTTCTGTTTCATCTTCCTATCTCTTTCATCGTCCAGGGAGGGAGCTCTGGCTGTGGATGTCCTACCTTTCTCCCTCGTGGGAATGTACTTCAATTGCACCCAAACTACTTCATATTTATTGTTCAGCCATTGTTACAGTTTAGCCTGCCAATCTTTGGTTTAAATTTACCTGAGACCAATCATTTTTATTAATTGATGGGATGTGATCATCGTAGGCAAGGCCAGCATTTGTTAACCATCCTCATTTCCCATGAGAAGATGATGATGAGCTGCTTTCTTAAATGTTTGCCATATTTTTAGCACATCTTCACACACATTTTTTTTCTTTGGGGAATAGGGGGAAAGTGGCAAGAGGATTCCTGAACTGATTATCAACCCATTGAATTGCGTTATGGATGTTCCTTCCATGGCCAACAACTCCCGACGTTGGACTTGAACCTGGAGCTTCTGGCCCAGAGATAAGGACACTACCACTGTCCCACAAGACTTCTTGCCTTTGCCATCCATGTGGTGTAAGTATGGCCACACTGGTGATATGTAGTCAATGATTTTTCCCCAGGGATTATAAGAAACAGTAACATTATTCCAAATGAGAGTGGTGTGTGGCTTAAAGGGAAAATATGGAGGTGGTGGTGTTCCTAAGCGGCTGCTGCCCTCGGCCTTTTTTTTGGCAGAGGTCAAAGATTTGGAAGTTGCTACTGAAGGATGTTTAGCGAGTAGCTGCTTTGCATCTTGTAGATGGTACACACTGCTGTATCTGTGCTAGTGATAATGTGGAGTTGCCGGCTTTGGACTGGGGTAGGCACAGTAAGTAGTCTCACAACACCAGGTGAGAATATGATGGTGAGATGCCTTATTAAGCCTTTTCAATTATTTTTTCCCACATCTTCATACACACATTTTTCCTTTGGGGGATAGTGGGTAAGTGGTAAAAGAATTCCCGAGTTGATTATCAGCCCATTGAATGGTGTTATGGCATTCCTTCCATTGCCATCCATCAATATTCTGGGGATACCATTGATGAGAAACTTCACTGGACAACAATATAAATACTGTGTCCTGACTCACCTGATGAAGGAGCAACGCTCTGAAAGTTCGTGCTACCAAATAAACCTGTTGGACTTTAACCTGGTGTTGTGAGACTACTTTCTGTGCTAGTGGTGAAAGAAAGTGGTAGATGGTGAAACAAGCCAACAACTTTGTCCTTGATGGTTTTGTTGGAGCTGTACTCATCCAAGCAGGTGGAGAGCATTCATTACATTTCTGACTTGCAAACTGTAGATGGTGGAGAGTCTTTGAGGAGCTAAGAGGTGAGTTACTCACCACAGAATTCCAAGCCTCTGACCTGGTCATGTAGCTACAGTATTTATATTGTTGTCCAGTGAAGTTTCTCATCAATGGTATCCCCAGAATATTGATGGATGGCAATGGAGGGAATGCCATAACACCATTCAATGGGCTAATAATCAACTCGGGATTTCTTTTACCACTTACCCACTATCCCCCAAAGGAAAAATGTGTGTATGAAGATATGGGAAAAAATAATTGAAAAGGCTTAATAAGGCATCTCACCATCATATTCTCAAGGCAAACGATGATGGTTAACAAATGCTGGCCTTTTCTGAGAATATCACATTCCATCAATTAATAAAAAATGATTGGGCTCAGGTAAATTTAAAATCAAAAATTGGCAGGCTAAAATGTAACGTCCAGGATAGGTGGTTACATTCTCTTGTTGGAGATGGTCATTGCCTGGCACTTGTGTATCACAAATGTAACTTATCAGCCTAATCCTGATGGCCAGTCATGTTGCATGCGAGCAGGGACCATTTTAGCATTAGGTGTCACAAATGGTACTGGACGCTGTGCAACCATCAGCGGACATGCCCACTTCTGACCTTACAATGGAGGAACTGTCACTGATGAAGCAGCTGAAAATGTTTGGGGCCTAGATCACTGCGCTGAGGAATTCCTGCAGCAAATTTCTAGGGCTGACCTTCCGGAACAAAAACTATCTCCTTTGTGCTAGGCATGACCAGTGGAGTTCCTCTGATTCCCACTGACTTCAATTTTGCCTCCAATGTAAACATATCCTTCCTTAAATACGGAGATCAAAACTGTGCACAGTACTCCAGGTATGGTCTCATTAAAGCCCTATACAATTGTAGCAAAAACTTCCTTATTCTTGAATTCAATTCCCTTGTAATAAGGGGCATTTGTTTTCTTAATTGCTTTTTGTATTTGGATGTTAAATGTCACTGTTCCTTGCACAAGTATATCCAAGTCCCGCTGAAAATCAAGATTTTTACTATAATATTCTGCTTTTCTATTAAATAACCCCAGACTGCCCCACAATTTACTGCATCTGCCACCTCATTGCCTGCTCGTTGAACTTGTCTATATCTCTTTGCAGCCTCTTGGTGCCCTCCTCACAGCTTGCATTCCCACCTAGCTTTGTATTGTCAGCAAATATAGATATGTTAGTCTTGGTCTCTGTGACCAATTCATTAATACAGATTGTAAATATTTCAGGACCTAGCACTAATCCTTACAGCACTCCGTCAGTCACAGCCTGCCATCTTGAAAATGCACTGGTTATCCCTATTCTTCAAACAGCTCTTCCATTGCTCATGTCCATGTTATACAATGCACATTTAAATCACCACTTATCACAATACACATTCAAATCACAACTTATCATTGAAACCTTTGTCACACCTCCATCTCAACAGGGCTTCACAACAAGTAATCCTTCTAGTGCAATCTAGCAGCATTTTCATTTACTCACACAGGCTGATGTGCAGAATAAACGTTTGCTGTCCTGAAACTTGGCTGACAAAAGACATAAGAACATTCAGATAGGACTAAAGTTTTGATCATCAGTGGCTTTTGAAGATGACTGAGGTAGATGCTACCTCAATGGTCATAAACATGGCAGGAGTGGGGACAATTTAGCTGAAGCTCTGTCTCACAAAGGGCTAATACCACCCTCTTCTCATTGTCCATGTCCTGCTACGGCTTGGATGCCAGGTGATTGCTGCCTCCTCCTACATAGTTAAACCCCCTAGCATTGCACAGTTCTATAGAATAGAGCAATGAACGATTATCTTGGAAAATGTGGCACAGTACCACCATAAGGAGTCTCAATTTATCAAAGGATCTCAAATTACTGCCTCAAATTACAGTTAGAATTTTAACAACACCAGGTTGTTAAAACTGTTACTGTGTTCACCCCAGTCCAACGCTGGCATCTCCACATCAAATTACAGTTCACAGGAATGTATGTTTGGAGTATACAGTAGATTCTAAATGATCCTGGTAGTTACATGAACCTCCATCTGTGCTGTCCTATCGGTGACAGTTGCTAGGGGACTGTTAACTATGGTTGAAGTTTTGGCCCAAGAGGAACCATTCTCGCACACTCACTTCATCATGAAAGGGTGATGGCAGAGAACACCACCACAAAGTGGGAAACGGGTATTGTCAGCATGATATGATTTACTCAAGAAGAGGAACTTTTTGGTTCCTTCTTTAAAAAGTTTAAAACCTTGTTTAGAATTTTTAAAGGGATGTAGGTCTATATTCTTCCTAATTAAAACTTATCTTAATTTGTACCAATAATCAAAGTATTCAACAGTATGCCTGTTTAACTGAATTACATTCTATCAGCATCCAAATGCTGTTGACGAAGGATGCTTTTCAGCTGAGAACTGAACTACTTGCCCTTTTGCTCTCTCCCACATCCATACTCAGTACACATACTTCAAAAGCCAAAGCAGTTCAAACACAATTTACAACAGCAACAATTCTTGTTTATATGGCAGCTTTAATATGGAAAGTACATTACGAGGAGATTCAGAATGAAAAGTTAAAATTAGTGATGTCAAATGAGCATCAGCATAGGTGACCGGCAACTTTGTAAAAAAGGATGGGAGGATGATGAGAGGCTGACCATTTGGTCAGACATTAGTTCAGAAAAGTCATAAACTTGATGCAACAGGATGTCAAACCTGTTGCTTTTCCTTTGGGGCAATCACAGCACTGGATGGAAGGGAAACCCAGAAATAGCAACTACAAGCTAGCTTTAAAAGAAGTATGTCCCATGAATCTTAGAGGGAAAAGTAAGAAGAAACTAAAGTCAAACAGTGAAGGGCAAGTTCAGTTCTTTTCCATGACAAAAATAATTACTTATAGGAATTTGAATGCACTTACATCAAAGTACAGGATCAGTTGTGAAAACAGTTCCCTTCCCAGCTACTATTTGCTGATTGCAAACTTGCTCAGTGGAAGAGTAAAAATGTGAGAAATTATATATTATACATAAACCATACAGGTGACCTGCAATCCAGCCTTTCTTTGAAAATAAAAAAGAAAATTAAAGTTCTTTAAGTAAGGTCTCTCATCAACAGATCTACACCATGCATCTCTACACCTCCCTCCGGAACAACAAAGTCTCATTATGCATTCCATGGGCATGATGCCAACCTGGCAGTGCCAACTAGTGCCAAGGGGCAATGCCAGGGGGCATTGCCATGCCACTGCCTGGCCTTGTCCCTCTCTCCTGGGGACTATACTTACCTTTACGCCCCCAGGAAGACCCCCATGACAAGTGCACAGCTAGGTGAACCTGCTGTAAATGGCACTGACGTGGCGTCATGCCTGCGCCCGCTGAATATTCAGGGGGGACTTGGAAACTCGTCAACCCAAATCACGTTTTCTGAGGCTCTCTGGAATTTGAGCGTGCACCGTTATTCCGGACAGCACTTGCGCGAAATCCTCCCCCCAGCTGAAGAGTCTATGTATTGGATTTGCAACATAATGGATTTAGAAACATGATATAAGCCTCCAGATTATAGCAGAATTGATTTTTGGAAAATATCTCAAATCTAAAATCTGATTGGAATCATTTGATTATTTTGTAATAAAAACATAAAATTTGAAACATTACATGCAAACCTTGTTACCCCTAGCCCTCAAGGTAATCAATGAGTAGCCTGCAAAGCCATTTTATATATGGAGCTGGATTAAAACATGGAGTTTCATTTAAATGACTTTATTTTGGTGTTAACGTTTTTTAAATCTTTTTTGTGGATGCCCTAATGTGAACCCCAGCTTTCCTAATGCACAATTGGATCCCTTCCTTCTCCCTCTTCTTGGCTGGAATGCGGATTCTTACTCTGAAGGTGGTGGTAGGAGAGCTGAGGAGGGAGGTGGGTGCATGGTGTTTATTCACAGGAATAAGATAATACACAATTTAGAAAGTGCCCCTCTTCATTGTCAAGACGATTGCACTCTCCCAGTTGATAAAAGTGCTAACATGAAGAAATCATTCATGGAATCATACAGCGCAGAAGAGGCCCTTCGGCCCATCGAGCCTGCACCGACACATTAGAAACACCTGAACTCCCATCCAATCCCATCTGCCAGCATGCGGCCCATAGCCCTGAATGTTATGAAGTGCCAAGTGCTCATCCAGATATTTTTTAAAGGATGTGAAGTGACCCGCCTCCACCACCCTCCCAAGCAGCGCATTTCAGACCGTCACCACTGGCTGGGTAGAAAAGTTTTTCCTCACATCCCCCGTAAACCTCCTGCCCCATTCAGCTGAGGATGCACCTCTTCTTCATTACTGGTCAGTCTGGGGCAGGATACATGAAAGGATTGCCAAGATCTAAAAATTACTGGATAATCAAAGCCATGTCATTTGAACAGGTGACCGACTGTATAAAGTCGGGCAAAAGAAGCTGCTAAAAAGGAATCAAAAAAAATAATGCATTTGTAAATTATCCCAGCTACTTCCTAAAAAATAGATTTGATTAAAAGTCACATTGCCCTTAATTCAATTTTTAAAATCCCATTTCTAAGACCATCCAGTAACAGATCATGCCTACATTAGTTATCTCTCAGAGAAATAGTGTGTGCTTTCACTGTGTACAATAAGCTGCATTTATCAATTATAAACGTCGTGATGATATCCACACTGCCTCTTTTTTCTGTCAGACCATGATCAATTAAAGATTGTATCAAGCACCAGACATAAGTACTCTAGTAATAGGACTGCAGTGTCTGAGAAGTAAAAAAATGAATGAGTAAACAGTTAAGAAAAATACTCTTGCAATCTTAAAACAATCCTTTATTTTAAAAATAGCTCCTCTGTCAAAATCAAGCAACATATAAATCTACATAACTTGCTGGTAAGATTTTACACAACATGCAAGCACAGTACTTAACCATATCAATAAACTGTCAAATCTAAATATCTGACACACCAAACATTACAAATAACGATTAGTGGAGCTTATTGGATCATATGTACAAAGACTTCAATATGTTCTGACTTTACAGCTTTGCAGCGGTCAGCAGTTGTCACATGTTCAGCTCAGATCAGACTTAAGTTTGAAGCCGATGCTTTGAAGAAATTCAAATGGACCCAATAATTTACCTGACAGCAAACAACACAAAAATGTTCACTTGCCATCATTTTAAATGCTGTTCCAATCACAAATCTGCACTGCCTCAGACTTTGTCTCTAATCTGCTGTAACAGCAAAACTTTCATCTCATGTTAATTCTTCAGCATGTGAAGGGAAGTAAATTGCAATCAAAAGGAACAACTACAGTTTGTTGGAATTAAATAGCACTCAAGTACACAGAATGTTCAGAAACAATTTTGAACAAAGCCTCTTTCTGGAGGTGGCGACAACCTTCTATTCATTAACTTCATTCATGCACTGCAAATGCTTCTGACTGTAGGGTATTTCTCAGCAATTTATTTTGTTGGATTTAAGTTTATGAGATTAACATGTTGCTTATCCCAACTTAATGCTGATCACTGAATTAGTTAGTATGATCATAAACTAGAAACAACGTAATAATTCAACATATCAAATACTTTAGACATAACTACCTTATTAATCTTTAGATACACAAGACAGGACATCTTATGCATATCAGACACCAACAAAATTAAAAGCAATTAAAATTAAATGTTGTAAATCGGGTCACCAACCATGTGTTTCTGATTTCCCAACCTCAATTGTGGCCGTGTCAGGAGGTTCTGATGATTATACATTTCCCCACAAGGAGGGTGGATGACCAGAGGGAGTCACCACAGTTCACATTCTCAAGTAGGCTGTTTCAAAGTAGGATGGGCAGTTGTTTGGAGGAAACTCATCATTTCTGCCAAAGATATTGCATGGGCACTTCAGAAAGTGCCTAATGCCCCACGAACAGCAATAACATGCATTTACGTAATGCCACTAATGTTCTTTTATTCTTTCATAGGATGTGGGCGTCACTGGCTGACCAGCATCTGTTGCCCATCCCTAACTGCTCTTGAACTGAGTGGCTTACTAGACCATTTTAGAGGGCATTTAAGAGTCAACCACACTGCTGTGGTTCTGGAGTCAGATGTAGGCCAGACTAGGTAAGGATGGCAGATTTCATTCCCTGAAGGACATCAGTGAACAAGATGGGTTTTTCTGACAATCAGCAATGGTTTCATGGTCATCAGTAGATTCTTAATTCTAGATATTTTTTATTGAATTCAAATTCCACCACCTGCTGTGGTAGGATTCGAACTGGGAAAACTTGCTGAGAACAATGTTCTAAGGTATTTCACAGGTATGTGATCAAAAGTTCCAGGACAGCGGATACCTGTTGCACACTTTGGGTTGGACTTCATTTCAAATGTATGGTTGGAAATGGAAATCATTTTGCCATTGCTAAATATAAAAGCCCAGCTACCCTGAAAACTGGATGCAAAAAGGCTGGTCAGTTAAGCACTCTTTCAGCAAATTGTCCTGTAATTTGGGGGCTCAGTTACAATTAAAGAAACACTAGATTGTGGCCAATTTTTGGTGTATTCCTTTACCATGGAGCTTCTTACCATTATGATCCATGTCCAACATTCATGCCATTTTTGCAGCACTGTTTTATGCAAATGAAAATGATTGCTACCTTGTGGCATTAGTACAAAAACTGTCTAATTGAGGATCCATAAAAGTAAATGCCTGCATGAAATTGTATATCCCACTCTAAGACCCAAGATACACGCTGCTAAAAGAAAATTCATCAGTTATAATTAAGCATTATTTGACACATTTCAGTTCTCATATTACCAAGTAACACTGTCATAACATACAAGCAGAAATAGAGGGCAGATGAATCTGCAAGGTTGCAGCATTATTAATCCACATAATGATGAGAACCTTTTGCATAAATCAAAGCTGATGTCTTTTATGAGCAGCAATCACCAAATTTAAAGCAGATAACTTTCCGATTTCAGAATGAAATGCATGCCCTGGCTGAACAATTTCCTGACTCTTTGTACTCACCTTGAATGAAATATCAAGCACTTGCACACAAACTGTATAACTTCCGTCCATTGATATTTCTTATTCAAAATATTATACAGTTCAATAAAAGCAGTGGTTATAACAAAGGTCCTTCCAGCTTGGCTTCAGACAATGCATATTGCTGACCAACTTCATAATTCTATGGGGACTAGGCTCCATATAAGTCATTCGCGATGAGGCATTAGTTCTACAGCAACTATTCCTGCACAAGCCAAAATGACTTTGTGACTCTCCACAATATTAACTGCTGTCCATTGCACAATGCGAGCAGTTATTTTCTTCAAAATACTGGCAACACATTTAGAAATCATGAATTCACATGCCTACCGATTACAATGTAAACATGCTCACATAGGCTAGCTCTGGGTATGATGATAAAGCTCTAGACAAACACAGCTTCTCAGCCTTCAGGAGGATATACAGACAAAACAAAAAAATCTCCTGAAGCATTCTGGACAATGTGCTTCTTTTGCACTCTGAGATCTGGTTCAGAGGCTGATATCAAAGCATTCACGTGACAAATGGCTTTGTTGTGGCTTTGCAGAGTTTACTATTGGGAGAGTAATTTCAGCTCTCTTTTAAAAAGGAGATGGAAAGTAAAGAAGGGGGTGGGGTGGCGCGGGGAGTTGGCGAGGCGGGGAGCCGGCGCGGGGAGGCGGCGCGGGGAGGCAGGGAGATGGGGTGGACGGGGGGGGGGGTGCAGGGGCGAGAGGGGTCGCGGGGGACGGGTCGAGGGGGGGGTGCGGGGCCGAGGGGAGGGCGCGGGGGCGAGGGGGGGTGGCGAGGGGGGGTGGCGAGGGGGGGCGGTGGCGGGGAGGGGCGGCGGGGGGGCCGAGGGGAGGGGCGAGGGGAGGGGCGAGGGGAGGGGGCGAGGGGAGGGGGCGAGGGGAGGGGGCGAGGGGAGGGGGCGAGGGGAGGGGGCGAGGGGAGGGGGCGAGGGGAGGGGGCGAGGGGAGGGGGCGAGGGGAGGGGGCGAGGGGAGGGGGCGAGGGGAGGGGGCGAGGGCAAGGGGGCGAGGGGGAGGGGGCGAGGGGGAGGGGGCGAGGGGAGGGGCGAGGGGAGGGGCGAGGGGAGGGGCGAGGGGAGGGGGCGAGGGGAGGGGGCGAGGGGAGGGGGCGAGGGGAGGGGGCGAGGGCGAGGGGGCGATGGCGAGGGGGCGATGGCGAGGGGGCGAGGGGTCGATGGCGAGGGGTCGAGGGCGAGGGGTCGAGGGGAGGGGTCGAGGGGAGGGGTCGAGGGGAGGGGTCGAGGGGAGGGGTCGAGGGGAGGGGTCGAGGGGAGGGGTCGAGGGGAGGGGTCGAGGGGAGGGGTCGAGGGGAGGGGTCGAGGGGAGGGGTCGAGGGGAGGGGTCGAGGGGAGGGGTCGAGGGGAGGGGTCGAGGGGAGGGGTCGAGGGGAGGGGTCGAGGGGAGGGGTCGAGGGGAGGGGTCGAGGGGAGGGGTCGAGGGGAGGGGTCGAGGGGAGGGGTCGAGGGGAGGGGTCGAGGGGAGGGGTCGAGGGGAGGGGTCGAGGGGGGGGTCGAGGGGAGGGGTCGAGGGGAGGGGTCGAGGGGAGGGGTCGAGGGGAGGGGTCGAGGGGAGGGGTCGAGGGGAGGGGTCGAGGGGAGGGGTCGAGGGGAGGGGTCGAGGGGAGGGGTCGAGGGGAGGGGTCGAGGGGAGGGGTCGAGGGGAGGGGTCGAGGGGAGGGGTCGAGGGGAGGGGTCGAGGGGAGGGGTCGAGGGGAGGGGTCGAGGGGAGGGGTCGAGGGGAGGGGTCGAGGGGAGGGGTCGAGGGGAGGGGTCGAGGGGAGGGGTCGAGGGGAGGGGTCGAGGGGAGGGGTCGAGGGGAGGGGTCGAGGGGGGGGGTCGAGGGGGGGGTCGAGGGGGGGGTCGAGGGGGGGGGTCGAGGGGGGGGGTCGAGGGGGGGGTCGAGGGGAGGGGTCGAGGGGAGGGGTCGAGGGGAGGGGTCGAGGGGAGGGGTCGAGGGGAGGGGTCGAGGGGAGGGGTCGAGGGGAGGGGTCGAGGGGAGGGGTCGAGGGGAGGGGTCGAGGGGAGGGGCGAGGGGAGGGGTCGAGGGGAGGGGTCGAGGGGAGGGGTCGAGGGGAGGGGTCGAGGGGAGGGGGCGAGGGGAGGGGGCGAGGGGAGGGGGCGAGGGGAGGGGCGAGGGGAGGTGCGAGGGGGGGGCCGAGGGGACGAGGGGGGGAGGGGACGAGGGGGGGAGGGGACGAGGGGGGGAGGGGACGAGGGGGGGAGGGGACGAGGGGGGGAGGGGACGAGGGGGGGAGGGGGCGAGGGGGCGAGGGGGCGAGAGCGGGAGGGGGCGAGAGCGGGAGGGGGCGAGAGCGGGAGGGGGCGAGAGCGGGAGGGGGCGAGAGCGGGAGGGGGCGAGAGCGGGAGGGGGCGAGAGCGGGAGGGGGCGAGAGCGGGAGGGGGCGAGAGCGGGAGGGGGCGAGAGCGGGAGGGGGCGAGAGCGGGAGGGGGCGAGAGCGGGAGGGGGCGAGAGCGGGAGGGGGCGAGAGCGGGAGGGGGCGAGAGCGGGAGGGGGCGAGAGCGGGAGGGGGCGAGAGCGGGAGGGGGCGAGAGCGGGAGGGGGCGAGTGCGGGAGGGGGCGAGAGCGGGAGGGGGCGAGAGCGGGAGGGGGCGAGAGCGGGAGGGGGCGAGAGCGGGAGGGGGCGAGAGCGGGAGGGGGCGAGAGCGGGAGGGGGCGAGAGCGGGAGGGGGCGAGAGCGGGAGGGGGCGAGAGCGGGAGGGGGCGAGAGCGGGAGGGGGCGAGAGCGGGAGGGGGCGAGAGCGGGAGGGGGCGAGAGCGGGAGGGGGCGAGAGCGGGAGGGGGCGAGAGCGGGAGGGGGCGAGAGCGGGAGGGGGCGAGAGCGGGAGGGGGCGAGAGCGGGAGGGGGCGAGAGCGGGAGGGGGCGAGAGCAGGGCGAGGGGGGGGGGGCGAGGGGAGGGGGCGAGGGGAGGGGGCGAGGGGAGGGGGCGAGGGGAGGGGGCGAGGGGAGGGGGCGAGGGGAGGGGGCGAGGGGAGGGGGCGAGGGGAGGGGGCGAGGGGAGGGGCGAGGGGAGGGGCGAGGGGAGGGGCGAGGGGAGGGGCGAGGGGAGGGGCGAGGGGAGGGGCGAGGGGAGGGGCGAGGGGAGGGGCGAGGGGGGGGCGAGGGGGGGGCGAGGGGGGGGGCGAGGGGAGGGGGCGAGGGGAGGTGGCGAGGGGAGGTGGCGAGGGGAGGGGGCGAGGGGAGGGGGCGAGGGGAGGGGGCGAGGGGAGGGGGCGAGGGGAGGGGGCGAGGGGAGGGGGCGAGGGGAGGGGGCGAGGGGAGGGGGCGAGGGGAGGGGGCGAGGGGAGGGGGCGAGGGGAGGGGGCGAGGGGAGGGGGCGAGGGGAGGGGGCGAGGGGAGGGGGCGAGGGGAGGGGGCGAGGGGAGGGGGCGAGGGGAGGGAGCGAGGGGAGGGGGCGAGGGGAGGGGGCGAGGGGAGGGGGCGAGGGGAGGGGGCGAGGGGATGGGGCGAGGGGAGGGGGCGAGGGGAGGGGGCGAGGGGAGGGAACGAGGGGGGGAGGGGGCGAGGGGGCGAGAGCGGGAGGGGGCGAGAGCGGGAGGGGGCGAGAGCGGGAGGGGGCGAGAGCGGGAGGGGGCGAGAGCGGGAGGGGGCGAGAGCGGGAGGGGGCGAGAGCGGGAGGGGGCGAGTGCGGGAGGGGGCGAGAGCGGGAGGGGGCGAGAGCGGGAGGGGGCGAGAGCGGGAGGGGGCGAGAGCGGGAGGGGGCGAGAGCGGGAGGGGGCGAGAGCGGGAGGGGGCGAGAGCGGGAGGGGGCGAGAGCGGGAGGGGGCGAGAGCGGGAGGGGGCGAGAGCGGGAGGGGGCGAGAGCGGGAGGGGGCGAGAGCGGGAGGGGGCGAGAGCGGGAGGGGGCGAGAGCGGGAGGGGGCGAGAGCGGGAGGGGGCGAGAGCGGGAGGGGGCGAGAGCGGGAGGGGGCGAGAGCGGGAGGGGGCGAGAGCGGGAGGGTCGAGAGCGGGAGGGGGCGAGAGCAGGGCGAGGGGGGGGGCGAGGGGAGGGGGCGAGGGGAGGGGGCGAGGGGAGGGGGCGAGGGGAGGGGGCGAGGGGAGGGGGCGAGGGGAGGGGGCGAGGGGAGGGGGCGAGGGGAGGGGGCGAGGGGAGGGGTCGAGGGGAGGGGTCGAGGGGAGGGGTCGAGGGGAGGGGTCGAGGGGAGGGGTCGAGGGGGGGGGTCGAGGGGGGGGGTCGAGGGGGGGGGTCGAGGGGGGGGTCGAGGGGAGGGGTCGAGGGGAGGGGTCGAGGGGAGGGGTCGAGGGGAGGGGTCGAGGGGAGGGGTCGAGGGGAGGGGTCGAGGGGAGGGGTCGAGGGGAGGGGTCGAGGGGAGGGGTCGAGGGGAGGGGTCGAGGGGAGGGGTCGAGGGGAGGGGTCGAGGGGAGGGGTCGAGGGGAGGGGTCGAGGGGAGGGGTCGAGGGGGGGTCGAGGGGGGGGTCGAGGGGGGGGGTCGAGGGGGGGGGTCGAGGGGGGGGTCGAGGGGGGGGTCGAGGGGGGGGTCGAGGGGGGGTCGAGGGGAGGGGTCGAGGGGAGGGGTCGAGGGGAGGGGTCGAGGGGAGGGGTCGAGGGGAGGGGTCGAGGGGAGGGGTCGAGGGGAGGGGTCGAGGGGAGGGGTCGAGGGGAGGGGTCGAGGGGAGGGGTCGAGGGGAGGGGTCGAGGGGAGGGGGCGAGGGGAGGGGCGAGGGGAGGGGCGAGGGGGGGGGCGAGGGGAGGGGGCGAGGGGAGGGGGCGAGGGGAGGGGGCGAGGGGAGGGGGCGAGGGGAGGGGGCGAGGGGAGGGGGCGAGGGGAGGGGGCGAGGGGAGGGGGCGAGGGGAGGGGGCGAGGGGAGGGGACGAGGGGGGGAGGGGACGAGGGGGGGAGGGGACGAGGGGGGGAGGGGGCGAGGGGGCGAGGGGGCGAGAGCGGGAGGGGGCGAGAGCGGGAGGGGTCGAGAGCGGGAGGGGTCGAGAGCGGGAGGGGGCGAGAGCGGGAGGGGGCGAGAGCGGGAGGGGGCGAGAGCGGGAGGGGGCGAGAGCGGGAGGGGGCGAGAGCGGGAGGGGGCGAGAGCGGGAGGGGGCGAGAGCGGGAGGGGGCGAGAGCGGGAGGGGGCGAGAGCGGGAGGGGGCGAGAGCGGGAGGGGGCGAGAGCGGGAGGGGGCGAGAGCGGGAGGGGGCGAGAGCGGGAGGGGGCGAGAGCGGGAGGGGGCGAGAGCGGGAGGGGGCGAGAGCGGGAGGGGGCGAGAGCGGGAGGGGGCGAGAGCGGGAGGGGGCGAGAGCAGGGCGAGGGGGGGGGGGCGAGGGGAGGGGGCGAGGGGAGGGGGCGAGGGGAGGGGGCGAGGGGAGGGGGCGAGGGGAGGGGGCGAGGGGAGGGGGCGAGGGGAGGGGCGAGGGGAGGGGCGAGGGGAGGGGCGAGGGGAGGGGCGAGGGGAGGGGCGAGGGGAGGGGCGAGGGGAGGGGCGAGGGGAGGGGCGAGGGGGGGGCGAGGGGGGGGGCGAGGGGGGGGGCGAGGGGAGGGGGCGAGGGGAGGTGGCGAGGGGAGGGGGCGAGGGGAGGGGGCGAGGGGAGGGGGCGAGGGGAGGGGGCGAGGGGAGGGGGCGAGGGGAGGGGGCGAGGGGAGGGGGCGAGGGGAGGGGGCGAGGGGAGGGGGCGAGGGGAGGGGGCGAGGGGAGGGGGCGAGGGGAGGGGGCGAGGGGAGGGGGCGAGGGGAGGGGGCGAGGGGAGGGGGCGAGGGGAGGGGGCGAGGGGAGGGGGCGAGGGGAGGGGGCGAGGGGAGGGGGCGAGGGGAGGGGGCGAGGGGAGGGAGCGAGGGGAGGGAGCGAGGGGAGGGGGCGAGGGGAGGGGGCGAGGGGAGGGGGCGAGGGGATGGGGCGAGGGGAGGGGGCGAGGGGAGGGGGCGAGGGGAGGGGGCGAGGGGAGGGAACGAGGGGGGGAGGGGGCGAGGGGGCGAGAGCGGGAGGGGGCGAGAGCGGGAGGGGGCGAGAGCGGGAGGGGGCGAGAGCGGGAGGGGGCGAGAGCGGGAGGGGGCGAGAGCGGGAGGGGGCGAGAGCGGGAGGGGGCGAGAGCGGGAGGGGGCGAGAGCGGGAGGGGGCGAGAGCGGGAGGGGGCGAGAGCGGGAGGGGGCGAGAGCGGGAGGGGGCGAGAGCGGGAGGGGGCGAGAGCGGGAGGGGGAGAGAGCGGGAGGGGGCGAGAGCGGGAGGGGGCGAGAGCGGGAGGGGGCGAGAGCGGGAGGGGGCGAGAGCGGGAGGGGGCGAGTGCGGGAGGGGGCGAGTGCGGGAGGGGGCGAGAGCGGGAGGGGGCGAGAGCGGGAGGGGGCGAGAGCGGGAGGGGGCGAGAGCGGGAGGGGGCGAGAGCGGGAGGGGGCGAGAGCGGGAGGGGGCGAGAGCGGGAGGGGGCGAGAGCGGGAGGGGGCGAGAGCGGGAGGGGGCGAGAGCGGGAGGGGGCGAGAGCGGGAGGGGGCGAGAGCGGGAGGGGGCGAGAGCGGGAGGGGGCGAGAGCGGGAGGGGGCGAGAGCGGGAGGGTCGAGAGCGGGAGGGGGCGAGAGCAGGGCGAGGGGGGGGGCGAGGGGAGGGGGCGAGGGGAGGGGGCGAGGGGAGGGGGCGAGGGGAGGGGGCGAGGGGAGGGGGCGAGGGGAGGGGGCGAGGGGAGGGGGCGAGGGGAGGGGGCGAGGGGAGGGGGCGAGGGGAGGGGGCGAGGGGAGGGGCGAGGGGAGGGGCGAGGGGAGGGGCGAGGGGAGGGGCGAGGGGAGGGGCGAGGGGAGGGGCGAGGGGAGGGGCGAGGGGGGGCGAGGCGGGGGGGCGAGGGGAGGGGGCGAGGGGAGGTGGCGAGGGGAGGTGGCGAGGGGAGGGGGCGAGGGGAGGGGGCGAGGGGAGGGGGCGAGGGGAGGGGGCGAGGGGAGGGGGCGAGGGGAGGGGGCGAGGGGAGGGGGCGAGGGGAGGGGGCGAGGGGAGGGGGCGAGGGGAGGGGGCGAGGGGAGGGGGCGAGGGGAGGGGGCGAGGGGAGGGGGCGAGGGGAGGGGGCGAGGGGAGGGGGCGAGGGGAGGGGGCGAGGGGAGGGGGCGAGGGGAGGGGGCGAGGGGAGGGGGCGAGGGGAGGGGGCGAGGGGAGGGGGCGAGGGGAGGGAGCGAGGGGAGGGGGCGAGGGGAGGGGGCGAGGGGAGGGGGCGAGGGGAGGGGGCGAGGGGATGGGGCGAGGGGAGGGGGCGAGGGGAGGGGGCGAGGGGAGGGGGGGAGGGGGCGAGGGGGCGAGGGGGCGAGAGCGGGAGGGGGCGAGAGCGGGAGGGGGCGAGAGCGGGAGGGGGCGAGAGCGGGAGGGGGCGAGAGCGGGAGGGGGCGAGAGCGGGAGGGGGCGAGAGCGGGAGGGGGCGAGAGCGGGAGGGGGCGAGAGCGGGAGGGGGCGAGTGCGGGAGGGGGCGAGAGCGGGAGGGGGCGAGAGCGGGAGGGGGCGAGAGCGGGAGGGGGCGAGAGCGGGAGGGGGCGAGAGCGGGAGGGGGCGAGAGCGGGAGGGGGCGAGAGCGGGAGGGGGCGAGAGCGGGAGGGGGCGAGAGCGGGAGGGGGCGAGAGCGGGAGGGGGCGAGAGCGGGAGGGGGCGAGAGCGGGAGGGGGCGAGGGCGGGAGGGGGCGAGGGCGGGAGGGGGCGAGGGCGGGAGGGGGCGAGGGCGGGAGGGGGCGAGGGCGGGAGGGGGCGAGGGCGGGAGGGGGCGAGGGCGGGAGGGGGCGGGGGCGGGAGGGGGCGGGGGCGGGAGGGGGAGGGGGCGAGAGCGGGAGGGGGCGAGAGCGGGAGGGGGCGAGAGCGGGAGGGGGCGAGAGCGGGAGGGGGCGAGAGCGGGAGGGGGCGAGAGCGGGGGGGGGCGAGAGCGGGAGGGGGCGAGAGCGGGAGGGGGCGAGGGCGGGAGGGGGCGAGGGCGGGAGGGGGCGAGGGCGGGAGGGGGCGAGGGCGGGAGGGGGCGAGGGCGGGAGGGGGCGAGGGCGGGAGGGGGCGAGGGCGGGAGGGGGCGGGGGCGGGAGGGGGCGGGGGCGGGAGGGGGAGGGGGCGGGAGGGGGAGGGGGCGAGAGCGGGAGGGGGCGAGAGCGGGAGGGGGCGAGAGCGGGAGGGGGCGAGAGCGGGAGGGGGCGAGAGCGGGGGGGGGCGAGAGCGGGGGGGGGCGAGAGCGGGAGGGGGCGAGAGCGGGAAGGGGCGAGAGCGGGAGGGGGCGAGAGCGGGAGGGGGCGAGAGCGGGAGGGGGCGAGAGCGGGAGGGGGCGAGGGCGGGAGGGGGCGAGGGCGGGAGGGGGCGAGGGCGGGAGGGGGCGAGGGCGGGAGGGGGCGAGGGCGGGAGGGGGCGAGGGCGGGAGGGGGCGAGGGCGGGAGGGGGCGAGGGCGGGAGGGGGCGAGGGCGGGAGGGGGCGAGGGCGGGAGGGGGCGAGGGCGGGAGGGGGCGAGGGCGGGAGGGGGCGAGGGCGGGAGGGGGCGAGGGCGGGAGGGGGCGAGGGCGGGAGGGGGCGAGGGCGGGAGGGGGCGAGGGCGGGAGGGGGCGAGGGCGGGAGGGGGCGAGGGCGGGAGGGGGCGAGGGCGGGAGGGGGCGAGGGCGGGAGGGGGCGAGGGCGGGAGGGGGCGAGGGCGGGAGGGGGCGAGGGCGGGAGGGGGCGAGAGCGGGAGGGGGCGAGAGCGGGAGGGGGCGAGAGCGGGAGGGGGCGAGAGCGGGAGGGGGCGAGGGGAGGGGGCGAGGGGAGGGGGCGAGGGGAGGGGGCGAGGGGAGGGGGCGAGGGGAGGGGGCGAGGGGAGGGGGCGAGGGGAGGGGGCGAGGGGAGGGGGCGAGGGGAGGGGGCGAGGGGAGGGGGCGAGGGGAGGGGGCGAGGGGAGGGGGCGAGGGGAGGGGGCGAGGGGAGGGGGCGAGGGGAGGGGGCGAGGGGAGGGGGCGAGGGGAGGGGGCGAGGGGAGGGGGCGAGGGGAGGGGGCGAGGGGAGGGGTCGAGGGGAGGGGTCGAGGGGAGGGGGCGAGGGGAGGGGGCGAGGGGAGGGGGCGAGGGGAGGGGGCGAGGGGAGGGGGCGAGGGGAGGGGGCGAGGGGAGGTGGCGAGGGGAGGGGGCGAGGGGAGGGGGCGAGGGGAGGGGGCGAGGGGAGGGGAGGGGGCGAGCGGAGGGGGGAGGGGAGGGGAGGTAAAAGGCTGAAGTCAAAGGGATCAGGATTCGAACGTGATATCAACACTTACTCTTGTGACAAAGGGTTTGTCTTTGTTTTTCAGAGCTTAACACCGGAAGAGGCAAGGGCGTGAAGGCAAGCGGGGATGCAAAGGCGAGTAAGTGGGAGGCGGGGGGGGGCGGCGGCGGTTGAAGGAATGAACGAGAGTGGGATGGGAAGGGAAGGCTCCTGTGGATTGATGATGTTGTTTCCAATTTACAGTCCTGGAGTCTCTCTGCCATACCCAGCAGAGCGATCAACAGAAGTTTACTTACAAGCTACCATTCAACAGCTTCCACTTGGAACTCAAGTTAAAGAAATAATAAAAGTCTATCACTATCAATGACAACAAACAAAGTCTGTGGAGGCCTCGTGATGACACAAGACAGAATTTTCAACTGACACATCACATTTTCTACTTCGTGAAGCACTTTTGCAACCTTAGGTTCCAAGTTCCTCAAATCACTGCACAACCAGAAGGGGAAAACAGCAATGTCAGCAACCTGCTTTCTAGCATCTCTTCAGAAACCTGAATGAACTCCTCACGGCAGGAATTACAGAATCTGGGCCTTAATTCTCCCATCCCACTGCACTGATTTTTTTTTAGCTTGGCCAAATGTGCCAGGGAAGCATTGGAAAATCCCAGATATTTCCAAATCACTGTCAGTAATTGTGGGTACAAATTGTGGGTATATGTTTGTAGTGAAAGATTAGTTCAGGTCAGTATCAGAGTTGGGGCTGCTTAATAGAAAGAGTGCACTTTTAAGCTTTATTACAAGTCAAAAGCTTTTATGGTTTCCTGCCTCTAAAAGCAAAACTAAATATTTGTTCAAGTTACAAGGACTCCAAAAATCACATTTTGCCTGCCTAACAATGAATTACTCGGCAGAAATATAACAGTTTTTGAAGGGACTATTTTTTGCTGTCACATAATTTAATATCCGGAAATTGGAGAGGGGAAAAGTAACTTCAGTCGACAGTTCATTACAAATCAGCCTCAGATACGATCATTCTGCAAGAGCCTGAGAATTCTATTGGCCACATTGGACCCACAGCTTTCAGTGCTGCATTAGGTGATGCTCAGATGATGGGAAGGTCAAGAGAGAGAGTGCTGCTGACAATCAGTGCCAACAGTTATTAACCCATTTGGAAAGAAATGGAGCAGTTCACTTTCTTCGTTGAAACATACTACTTGTTTTGGATAAAGTATGACATATTATTGTCAAACACTTCTTTCTAAATGCCAATCATTAAAATAAATCATGGATATGCCTTCTGCAAGGTTTCACTGAACAGCTTTTCACAAAGCTGTTAAGCATGATCTACTCTGGCATATTTCTCCTAGATTCCCCAATAGTTTTTTTTGCCAGAATGTATTGTTTTTACACCAATTTGTACTAAATTGAACCCTCAGTGGAAAGGCAATAATGGAGGCACTGTTTATAATCCTGCTAATACATCTCAACATGCATGGATTCAATGCCAGCCTGGTGTAATTTAAACAAAAGCGACGCTGTAGTTTATCAGAATAGATTTAATTGTCCGCCTTTAATTGAAGATTAGGATTAATTAAGGCTATGAACAAATTCTCCTGGGGATCTGTTCAATGTTGGTCCATTGCTGTTAAGGTGAAAGCTGATTTTTTTTTTCCACTGGACATTAGACAATGTATTTTAGTTTCCCTAAGTCAATGCTGACAGTGGTAACAATTACAATGTTGGCTGATAGAGATGGAAAAGTCAGAACAGCTAGCCAGTGACAGATGATTAGGATAGTGCAAGCCTTGCACAATAGGATTTAAAGGATTCTCTTTGCTTGATTCATCTTACTCTGTCACTTACACTCAAACTGGAGCTTAAATCTCCATATGCTGCTGTTTTCACTTCTCTGTTCTTAAAACTGTTCGCCCAACCCTCAATTTAAATTATATCAAGATATCACAAATTGACTAATGCGAGCCCTGTTACCCAACATGCAATTACATTTCCATTTGCAGGATCTACAAGTTCTTTTCATAATTGGAAAGTTTTTGAAAGTAATAACTTAAAAGCATTGCTATGACCTATAATTTTATAGTGCATAGAATTCATTTATATACATATAATTCAAATTTATTGCAATAACACATTACATAAATTGTCTTCAGTGTTGTGCAAAATACAGATGAATTGCCAAATATGAGCTAGTTAAAGTTCATAAATACTTGAATTCTTTTGCAGAGAAATTAAGACCTTCAAATCTTTAAACATTCAAGACAAGGCGCAAAGAATTATCATGTCCTTCGTTCCACTTGCCAATCTTTAAAATAGCATGTTTAGTCTTTGGAAAATACTGCAAACTAGTATGTTCTTGGGCAATTGCAATTATATCTTTAACCAGCAACTGAAAGGCTCAATGGATCAAGGGCTGTAATAGTTCAATTTCCGACATATTTTGCAATATACTTCACACATTGGCAAATCACAGCAATCAAGAATAATAAACAATACTTAATGGATTATGCAAATAAGTTTTACTGTAATAAATAAACGTCCTGTGACCTGTATGGAGTGAATGCTATTGTAGTTTTCCATAAATGCTGCTCAGAAATACATTGCATTGCTCTTTAAATAAAAGGTTAAATAAACCTCCTCTGCAGGAGCAACCATCTTTTGCCTCACTGTTATATACTACTGCACACAATTCTCTGTCCAACTAGCATTATTAATGCAATTAATGCTAACATGGCGTGATTTTTAATTTCTACCAGCTCCTTGTGATTTTTCAAACATGGCGCTGAATAAAAATTCAAAAAACATCTTTGATTTGACTCAATGGATCAAAAGAACACAAAAATTAGGAACAAGAACCATGAAGGTTGTAGGGAAAGAATGAGACGACACTATGAATGTTATTAAAAGTTGGTCACATTTTAGTTCTAGCATTTTTATTCTCAAAATGTTTAGAAAATCAATTGAAATCTGAACTGGACTAGCCACATAAATGTGGTGGCTATAAGAGCAAGTCAAAGACTTGAATTCTGCAGCAAGTAACTCACCTCTTGACTCCCCAAGACATGTCCATCATCTACAAGGCACAAGTCAGGAGTGTGATGGAATGCTCTCCTCTTGCATGGATGAGTGCCATTCCAAAAACATTCAAGAAGCTTGACACCATGCAGGACAAAACAGACTGTTTGATTGGCAGCCCTTCCATAAACATTTAGTCCCGTCACCACTGACAAACTTTGGCAGCAGTGTGTACTATCAACAAGATTCACTGCAGGAACTCACCAGGACTCCTGAGGCAGCACCTTCCAAACCCACAATTGCTACCATCTAGGAGGATGAAGGTAACTGACACATGGGAACACCACCACCTGAAAGTTCCCCTCCAAGTCACTCAGCATCCTGACTTGGAAATATATCAGCATTCCTTCATCTGTCACTGGGTCAAAATCTTGGAACTCCCTCCCTATCAGCACTGTGATGTATCTACACCACAGGGACTGCAGGGTTCAATAAGACAGCTCATCATCACCTTCTCAAGGGCAATTAAGGATGGACAATAAATGCTGACCCAGCCAGTGATGTCCATTTCCCATAAATAAATAAGAGATGCTGTAACTTCATGTTGTTCCTCTGAAGGTGAAGTTATAGTAGCTTCTTCACAATTGATTTGAGAGCGCTTTGGCTCATCAAGGCAAAAAATGACAGCATAACTAGCAAGCACACAGAAGGCGTTAAATGATAGCCCTTTCCGCACCACTTTGAGATTACCCAACCTGATCCCACTTAGAATATGGAGAATGAACCTCCTTGCTTTTTCCTTCTGGGATTAGGTCCACCAATATCTCAAGAACCTAAAGCCTCTCACCATGAGGCACCATGCCTCGAGCCATGCATTGATCCACTCCACCTTCCTATTTCTATTCTCATTAATATGGGGCACTGAGATTAAACCAGGAATTATTAACTTTGAGGTCCTACTTTCTAATTTCCTTCCTAATTCATGAAAATTTGACTGTTGAACTTATATTCCTTGCCCTCTCTATGTTGTTGGTATCAATGTGTAGCACTTTTGGCTCACTCCCTTCCCATTGCATAATATTCTGCATCCTCTCTCTGATGTCCTTTACCCTGACACCAGTGAGGCAACCTTCCTGCATTAAATGTGGATGAGAAATCAATCCTTGGGGAATACCAGAGGTAACATTTTGGAAGTTGGTGTGGGAGAAGAAGCCATTGCAAATTCTATGGACTATGATAAAATAGATAGGAACAGACCAAGCAAGGACAGCTCTACCCAAGTGGATGATGGTGGAAAGGCACTGGAGGCAGATGGTGTGGTCAACTGTGTCAAAGGCTGCAGACAAGTCAAGAAGGTTGAAGAGGGCTAGTTTCTCAAAGTCACATGGAATCTCATTTGTGATTTTATGAGAGCCATTCGAAAGAGGCAGGGGATTGGCGGCAACACTTGAAGAGAGAGAACAATGAACAACACCAACTAACAATGAACAACATTAACTAACTTCAAACTGAGAAACTGAGTGGTCAGAAGCAACATATGCGAACTTTTTTTGGGATTGCCCAGCGATTTCTTTGAGTGCACATGGAGAATCAGCCAATTTGAGGAAAGTAATGAAATAAATTTAATATAAAGCAAAAACTAAACAGGGAGGCTGGTTATAAAACAGGATGTAGCTACATTGCAGCAATTAAAAACTCAAATGGAATAAGATTATAATAAAAAGTACCTAAAAATAAATTAGCCTGCATCTGAATTTTGAACAAAAATGCAATTTTTGAAGAGGTTAAGCAACAAAAGATCCAGACAATAACAAAATGCCAACAATGAAGTTTGAATAATTTACTCAAACCAACTAAGGCCCTAACATTGAACGATTACTTCTTTTTCAGGCAATGCTCTATAAAAAGAATCTTGCTCCTGGAGCTAATTTTCCAAAAGGTTACTGTTCTCAGTTTGCCAAGCTTAGTAGTGAACCCATGTAGCGAACCAAATACAAGAGATGCTAAGGGTAACACCATGCATCATCTGTGTGCATGCAAAATGGTAAATATTCAAGCATTACATACTTATTATTTCTATTGAGACATCTAATCTATATGCGTAACTAATTAACTTTTAAAAACATGCTTGCTCTAGGCGCTACTTGTTAAGGTTTTTACAGATCGAAATAGCTGCAATAGAAGTGAATAGTTCCACTATTCCAGCAGAAGCTGCAGGGCTTGTGGAATTAGCCAACATTTAATTAAATTGACTCATAAATGATAGAGATTGCATGTAAAATACAGCAGCGTAAATCAATTTCCACAATCAAGCTGCTCCAAGGCTCTTACCAAAGTGGCCATGACTGGACAGGATCAACTGCCATCAGCAATTTTACGGAATGATATACTCCATGACAGGATTCCAAACAGAACTTCATTTATTTTTTATTGCAACTAACAGCTTGCACTATGCTCCAAAAGGATGCCTAAAGCTGTATCTCAGTTTATTTGACTCGATACTGATAATTAAAATTGAAACATAATGGTATTGCATAGCTGCAAGATCAAAATTATAGTCTGTTCTGTCTGGGGATCAGAAATTATCAGTAAAGAGTTGAAGTAGCACTATGTTGAATCTGCCTATTTAAAGCATATTCTATTGTCTGTACAATTTTTCTCCTCTTTAAGTCTCAATTTTTCTTTTCTTTGTCACACCTTTTCAAAGGGCACTATAAAAAGGAACAAAATGTGCGTCATGTGCAAATGTTTACCACTCATTGATGAATTTCAACTAGACCTCATTTCTGATAGTTAAAAACAGCTGCAATGAAATGTATAGATGCTGGAAAAATACCCTGTGGCAATAATGTCCAAAAGTGAGAGAGTTCAGTCTAGGGGTTATTTTATATGCAAGTTGCAAATGGTATCTGATAATTGATATTAACTTTAAAAGATTTAATTAATGTGCATAAACTTAACATTGACACTTCCTTTAAAAGATTTTATGCAAATAGACTTATTTAACTGAATATATATCCAAGGAATTTAAATGATTCAACATTCCCTCTTTCTGTAATTAAATTTCAAACCAACATTAAAATGAAAACAAATTATAGTACAACGTGGGATTATTTTAGGAGAAATTCCTTCATTTCTCATTTGGTTATTGGCCTTGGAGGCAGATATGACAATTGCTAAGAATTTTTACCATTATGAAAATTGTAAAATAACTTAATATGTAGAACATTAAACTAGACTGAACATTCTGCTGGACTTATTGCTTCTATCTTTATACAACATTGGCAAAAATAGATAGATTTTCAGCACAGAGAATTCCCAAAAGCATTTGGAGAATTTTGTCAAGAATTGGGGGGGGGGAAATAATTGCTACCATGAGGACATAAGTTGCATGTGAAAGGAAGGAGAACATAAATGCGAGTTGATTCTCAAAAGATTGCACACACACACTTTTAAAGTAAATTATTCCAAAAGCCTTGCATATTCAATGGGACATAATGAACTTGCATTGTTAGGACATAAAGCAAGCTGGTGTTCAGGATGACATTTTAAGGAGAATATTTGCCACAGTCAGTGCATGTCGCTATTTCTGAATGAAAGACAGATTTCAAGACAAATTGGTTCCCGTGTCTAAGGGGTTTTAATGCAATTTCATTAAATACCAGTCAATTAAATGCAACAATATCATGTGACACAAAACTTCACCAGACTGTTGAGGTGTATAACATTAAAGGGCAGGATTCTCCAGTCTCATCTGTGGCAGGACCTGATGCAGGTGAGAATGGAGAATTTGGCTTTCCAGCCAAAACTCACATTTACTTCCAGTGGCACTGGAAAATCCCAGCCACAAACAAAGGCATTTCGGCCAAAGTCTGCATAATTCGCTAAATCCTGCCACTACCAATTCTTTGCATATTTCTTATCTATGCTTGAACTCTACTGTTTTGCATTAATATTTAAAGAATTTACAAACCATGCAACTGCAGTAGAAATTAAGTGATGTTTGTATTACATATGCTCATATTTTAGGAGTAAAGATGGAAAAATCATGATTTTTTTTTAAGTTGCAGCAATATTTAAGGTATTCTGAGATTAACTTAGTCTTATCCTGATATGGTGCCTGGATTGCAGCCAACTTTTAGGTCCAGCCAATTTTCTTATTATTGTCGAACTTTGTAGGCTTGCTCAGCCACATTTGATGACATTGAGAATCAACAGCAGTGCAAGACTGGAATTATTAATTGGCTTGAATTGGGTGTGGGTGGCATGGTGGTAGTGTTGCTGAAAAATCCATTTTAATCAAAGCTTTTTGCCTTGCACTCATCAGGACAATTACAAAAATAGCACTGTATGAGAAGACAGTGCTGACTGGTTGGGAAGTGGACTTGGATTGGTAAAGGCATTGTCATTGAGAATGCACCAGATAAAAGCTGGAATAAGGACACTTTGCCTGAATGCACGAAGCATTCGGAACAAGGTATATGAGTTGATGGTGCAAATCAGCACGAGTGGGTACGATCTAGTGGCCATTACAGAAACGTGGCTGAAAGGTGACCAGGACTGGGAGATGAATATCCAGGGGTATCAGGCGTTTAGGAAGAATAGACAGGAAGGAAAAGGTGGTGGGGTCGCGCTATTAATAAGAGATAATATCAGGGTAGTACTGAGGGATGACATAGGCTCTGAGGAACAAAACGTGGAATCGTTATGGGTAGAGATGAGGAATAGTAGAGGGAGAAAGACACTAGTAGGTGTGGTATATAGGCCCCCAAATAATAATGTTGAGGTGGGGAGGGCTATAAACAAGCAGATAAGGGATGCGTGTAAAAACGGAACGGCAATAATCATGGGGGACTTCAACATGCACATTGACTGGCAGACTCAAGTCGGTAAGGGTGGAATGGAGGAAGAGTTCTTAGAATGCTGTCGGGATAGTTTCCTTGAACAGCATGTTACGGAACCGACGAGGGAACGAGCTATTTTGGATCTGGTATTGTGTAACGAGGTAGGTAGAATTAAGGATCTTATTGTGAAGGACCCTCTTGGGTCTAGTGACCACAATATGGTCGAATTTCTGATTCAGATGGAAGAGGAGAAAGTTTGGTCCCAAACCAGTGTCCTCTGTTTGAACAGAGGGAAATATGATAGGATGAGGGATGAATTGGCTAAGGTAGACTGGGAGAGCAGGCTGGCAGGTAGGATAGCTGAGGAACAGTGGAGGATTTTTAAGGAGATCCTTTTCAGTTCTCAGCAAAAATATATTCCAGCAAAAAACAAGGATTGTAAGAAAAGGGAGAACCAGCCGTGGATAACGAAGGAAATAAAGGAGAGTATTAAAATAAAAACAGCTGCGTACAGAGTGGCCAAAAATAGTGGAGAAACAAGTGATTGGGAAAAATTTAAGAAACAACAAAGAGAGACTAAGAAAGCGATAAAGAAAGGAAGGATAGACTATGAAGCTAGGCTAGCAATTAATATAAAAAATGATAGTAAAAGTTTTTATAAATATATAAAAAGGAATAGAGTGGCTAGAGTGAATGTTGGACCCTTGGAGGACGAGAGGGGGGAGTTAATAGTGGGAAATGAGGATATGGCTGAGTCTTTAAATAAGTTTTTTGTGTCGGTCTTCACGGTGGAGGACACAAATAGTTTGCCAAATATTAACGATAGAGGGTTGGCAGCAGGAGAAATACTTAATACAATTAATGTAACCAGAGAGGCAGTGCTGGGTAGACTAATGGGACTGAAGGTGGACAAGTCCCCGGGTCCGGATGGAATGCATCCCAGGGTATTGAAAGAAATGTCAGAGGTAATAGTGGATGCGTTAGTGATTATTTATCAAAACTCGTTGCATTCTGGGGTAGTGCCGGTTGATTGGAAAACGGCTAATGTTACGCCGCTGTTTAAAAAAGGAAGGAGACAAAAGGCGGGTAACTATAGGCCGGTCAGCTTAACGTCTGTAGTAGGGAAAATGCTGGAATCCATTATTAAAGAGGAGATAGCAGGGCATCTGGATAGAAATGGTTCGATCAATCAGACGCAGCATGGATTCATGAGGGGAAAGTCGTGCTTGACGAACATGTTGGATTTTTATGAAGATGTGACTAGGGCGGTTGATGGAGGAGAACCGGTGGATGCGGTGTTTTTGGATTTCCAAAAGGCGTTTGATAAGGTGCCCCATAAAAGGCTACTGAAGAAGATTAGGGCACACGGAGTTGGGGGTAGTGTGTTAAAGTGGATTGGGGACTGGCTATCCGACAGGAAGCAAAGAGTCGGAATAAATGGGTGTTTTTCCGGTTGGAGGAAGGTAACTAGTGGCGTGCCGCAGGGATCGGTACTCGGGCCGCAACTATTTACCATTTATATAGATGATCTGGAGGAGGGGACGGAGTGTAGGGTAACGAAGTTTGCAGACGACACAAAGATAAGTGGAAAAGTGAATCGTGTGGAGGACGGAGAAGATCTGCAGAGAGATTTGGACAGGCTGAGTGAGTGGGCGAGGATATGGCAAATGGAGTATAACGTTGAGAAATGCGAGGTTATACACTTTGGAGGAAATAATAACAAATGGGATTACTATCTCAATGGAAACAAATTAAAACATGCTACCGTGCAAAGGGACCTGGGGGTCCTTGTGCATGAGACGCAAAAGCCCAGTCTGCAGGTACAACAGGTGATCAAGAAGGCAAATGGGATGTTGGCCTATATTGCGAAGGGGATAGAATATAAAAGCAGGGATGTCTTGATGCACCTGTACAGGGCATTGGTGAGGCCGCAGCTGGAATACTGTGTGCAGTATTGGTCCCCTTATATGAGGAAGGATATATTGGCATTGGAGGGAGTGCAGAGAAGGTTCACCAGGTTGATACCGGAGATGAGGGGTTTGGATTATGAGGAGAGGCTGAGGAGATTGGGTTTGTACTCGTTGGAGTTTAGAAGGATGAGGGGGGATCTTATGGAGACTTATAAGATAATGCGGGGGCTGGATAGGGTGGAGGCGGAGAGATTCTTTCCACTTAGTAAGGAAGTTAAAACTAGAGGACACAGCCTCAAAATAAAGGGGGGTCGGTTTAAGACAGAGTTGAGGAGGAACTTCTTCTCCCAGAGGGTGGTGAATCTCTGGAATTCTCTGCCCACTGAGGTGGTGGAGGCTACCTCGCTGAATATGTTTAAAGCGCGGATGGATGGATTCCTGATCGGTAAGGGAATTAAGGGTTATGGGGATCAGGCGGGTAAGTGGTACTGATCCACGTCAGATCAGCCATGATCTTATTGAATGGCGGGGCAGGCTCGAAGGGCTAGATGGCCTACTCCTGCTCCTATTTCTTATGTTCTTATGTTCTTATGTAATGATGACTGACAGTTAACTGCTGAGCATTGTTTTAAAGGTATTGCCCCAAGGAATGAACCAGCAAATGGCTATCACTTAATTTGTTTAGCTAAGCAGGGGCGATGCGTGTACATGCTTTCTCCATCTGCAAAGAACAGGGTCCTGTATATTAATATATGTAACGTCCAGTTACATATATTAATATACAAATGCAATCCTGACAAACAATCTTAAATCTTAATATTTTAGCAGTCTGGGGATTATTTAGCAAATGTTGTCCAACCACAGAATCATATCTAGTGTTATCAGTCAGCCGGCCTTGCAGTCAGTTGGGTTCTGAATGAAGAAATTCCTCTTTATCTCAGTCCAAAATGCCTACGTCTTATCCTGAGACTGTACCTCCTAGTTCTAGGCACCCTCAGCCAGGGAAAACATAATTCCTACATCTATCTTGTCAAACCCTGAAAGAACTTTGTATGCTTCAATGAGGTCACTTCTCATTCTTCTAAACTCTAGAGAATACAGACCTATCTCCTCGATCTATCCTCACAGGACAGTCCTGCCATCCCAGGAATCAGTCTGGTGAACCTTTCTGCACTCCCTCCATAAGTATATCCTTCCTTATGTAAGGAGACCAAACTGTACACAATACTCCAGGTGCTGTCTCACCAAGGCTTTATACAATTGCAGCAAGCCTTCATTATCCTTGTACTCAAATCCTCTTGCAAATAAAGGCCAACATAGAATTTGCCTTCTTAAATGCTTGCTTCACCTGCATGTTAGCTTTCAATGACTTACGAACAAGGACACCCAGGTCCCTTTGGACATGAACACTTCCCAATCTTTCCCCATTTAAGTAGTATTCTGCTTTCTGTTTTTCCTACCAAAGTGGATATCATAGAATCCCTACAGTGCAGAAAGAGGCCAATCGGCCCATCGAGCCTCCACTGACAATAAACCCACCCAGGCCCTATCTCTGCAACCCCACATATTTATCCTGCTAATCGTTCTCCCCATCCTGCGTGGGTTTCCTCTGGGTGCTCTGGTTTCCTCCCGCAGTCTGAAAGACGTACTGGTTAGGTGCATTGGCTATGCTAAATTCTCTGTGTACCTGAACACAGATGATGAGTTACCTGAAGGAAAACCTCCAGGCAGTGGAGGAGCCTCAACCCTTGCAGTTGTCCAACAGGTTGATTTTTATTTTCTTTATTTACTTATGGGATGTGGGCATTGCTGCCTTGGCTTGCATTTATTGCCCAACCCTTGTTGGCCTTTAGAAGATGGTTGTGAGCTGCCTTCTTGAACTGCTGCAGTCCTTGTAGTGTGGATACACTTAATGCTGTTATGCTTTCTGTTTTTCCCACCAAAGTGGATATCATAGAATCCCTACAGTGCAGAAAGAAGAGTGTGGCGACTGGGGGATTTCCACAGTAACTTCATTGTAGTGTTAATGTAAGCCTACTTGTAACACTAATAAATACATTTTAAACAAGGTTCCTTTGGTAGCACCTTCCAAACCCACAATCACTACCACCTAGAAGGACAAGAGCAGCAGATACCTGGCAACACCACTGCCTGGAGGTTTTCCTTCAAGTAACTCATCAGCCTGACTTGGAAATATATCGCCATTCCATCACAATCACTGGATCAAAATCCTGAAATTTCCTCCATAACAACACTAAGTGTATCCACACTACAAGGACTGTAGCAGTTCAAGAAGGCAGCTCACAACCACCTTCTAAAGGGCAACAAGGATTGGGCAATAAATGCAAGCCTAGGCAGCAATGCCCACATCCCATAAGTGAATTTAAAAAATCAACCCGTTGGACAACTGCAAGGGTTGAGGCTCCTCCACTTCTCCCTTCCTGATCTCCCCATACCTGCCTCACTAACATTCTCAGCATCCTGTCCCTGACCATGGACCAAATCAGATGACCCTATCCCAAGTGTTATGACTGTCTCCTCAAACAAAGTTTCAGGTAACTTTCCCCCATCGTGATGTGTCACAGTGTCTGCAGCTCAGCCTCCAGCTCAATGAATCTGAGCTGAAGTTCCTCAAAACATCTGGGCAATTTTGTAATGACCCTCATCAGTTGAAAAGATGTTGATATTTTCAATCAGAAGAACAGTCAATCAGAAGGCTGCCAATACAAACATAAAAAAGTAGGCCAGCGTGAGCCAATTCCTTTGGGAGAGAGCAGGAGAAAAACAAAAATCGCAATTTTATTAAAATTTAAAGCATCCTTTTCTAAGTAGCTTTAAATAAAGTGATTAGCTTTCATCAGATTTACATTCGAACTAGGTGATATGTGAATTGCAGCTTTAAAGAAACCCTTAACCTCAGAAAAGCTTTCCTTTTTAATCATAGAATCCTACAGTGCAGAAAGAGGCCATTCGGCCCATCGAGTCTGCACCAAACACAATCCCACCCAGGCCCTATCCACATATCCCTACATATTTACCCACTAACCCCTCTAACCTATGCATCCCGGGACACTAAGGGGCAATTTAGAATGGCCAATCAACCTAGCCTGCACATCTTTGGACTGTGGGGGGAAACTGGAGCACCCGGAGGAAACCCACGCAGACACAGGGAGAATGTGCAAACTCCACACAGACAGCGACCCAAGCCGGGATTTGAACCCAGGTCCCTGGAGCTATGAAGCAGCAGTGCTAACCACTGTGCTAATGTGCCACACATTTTACATAATGTGCTCACTTGCTCACAATTCTGAATCACAATGGATAACCACCTCCAACCATAGGGACGTGCATTCTGATTCCATACTTGTGGGGCTTCAAAACAGGAATCATCACGTCTTCAATGTTAGCCCATAACTGACTGTTTTTTTTCTTCTTGAGTACAATGTTAAATTGAGATCCATTTTGTTCATTCATAACCAGATTAAAACTTGGAAGTTATTTGGGTTTTTAGTGCATAATATTGTACTGTAAATATGCCTGAAGCAAGGGTTATTACAATCTCTATCTGATGCCTATAGTAGAATGACATTATTGCGATCTTTTCTTACATTGGAACAGTTTACTCGTGATGTTTTAAACATGGCAATGATTTCTACTTAACAGAATTTAAACCTTTTTTATATTAACATAACGACCACACTTATCTGTAGTATATCTATTGATCCAGAAACTTTATTGAAATAGAAAATTAGGCAGTGACAGGAAACAAAATGCATTAATTGTTTTCATGGCAGATGATGGAAGTTAAAACTACCTGGATTGTCCATGATTTCACAGAAAAATGTGATTATCATTAGGCTGAAAGCAACACACACAGAAAAACATGGGATGACCTAATTCATATTGGATATAATTTGCAAAATGATTACTCCCCCACAGCTAAACAATTAGAACATTCTTTGTAAATCAAGTCTAAACATTTTCTGGTGTTATAAACAGTTTTTGTCTTCTATCAAGAAGCTTTAAATGCAGTAAATGCTGAAGTAACTCCAGCCAAGTTGGAAGTTCACAACTCATTGTAACTTCAAAATAGAGGCCCAGAAATAAATTGGTGGAGAGCCAAGGTCGGGTGTTTGATCTGTTAATTAGTGAAGACACAGAAGCTATTTCTGGGTGTGTTAATCAGATTACAGTAGATGAAAGAATTAACAATTACCCAAGGTCTGAAGAGTTATTATGCAAAGCTTGAATGAAGTTGAACATCTGCTCAAATTCATTCCTTGCACAAAATCCAACATTTGGTTTTTCTACTTAACTGATGGACCGTTCTTCATGCAGATACAATTTTTAAAAATTGCTGGAAACAAAAAATTACAGATATACAAAGTTGATCAGTCAGCTTCTGTAATAAAAAGATAGGCTCGCCGTTTGGATACATACTTGCATCAGAGCCAAGTCAGAAAGATAAGCAAACATTTTAGCAGGGTTGAGGGAAAACTCATCAATGCTCCAATCAAACATTGGAAAAGCTAATTAATTATCTGCAATCTACCAAACAGAAAATGGTTAGATGATAAGAAAGGTTCTCTCAACCATCCAACGGAGAGACAGTGGAAAAATGTCAACAAATAGGCTGATAAAAGACAGGAGAAAGGCCAACATAAAACATGATAAATTGAACATAAAAATATAGATGCAGGAGATTTGATATGAAAATAGAGAAGTGTTGAAAATCACACATTGGCAAACCAATCCTGGAAATAAAGAAATGACCAACGGTTTGCATTAACATAGCACCCATAATGTTCCAAGGTTCTTTACAAAGGCACCAAATCAATGGAGGGGAGATCAAAAGCTTAATCCCATGGTGGAATTCAATGAAGGTTTTAAAGGAGGAGAGATGGGAGAAATGCAGGAGAGTTGCTTTAAATAGTTGAAGCTACATCCACCAACTGGCTCCATCAATGCACACAAGAGGCCATCGAGAGTGGCTTGCAGAGCTTGAGAATCATAAGGAAACAGGTACCTCAATATTACCTGAGGCAGGAAGGAAACAGGTGTTTTAGAATAACTGTTGGAAAAACTCAACAGGCTGGCAGCATCCATGGAGACAGAAACAAAGTTAATGTTTTGAGTCCTTATCACTCTATTTCAGGAAGAATTTCATTCTGAGTCATAGGTCAAGTCATGGCAGATTTGACCGAGAGGTCACGTTCAAAATGGTTAGCTTTCAAGGGCTGGAAGAAAGTCATCTTTGATCACAAGGGACTGCAGAAAGAAGACAATAACAGCAGAGGGGTTTGCGTGGACAGGTGCATGTAGGGGAATTAAGATAATTAAGTGATCCAAGGTAAGAAACAGAAACCATCAGGACTTTGAGATCATGAGATAATAAGATCAAGGGACAATCATTCTATCGGGTGAGGGAGTTAACATGAAGGGTAAGGTATAGAGAGGTGAGCAGAGCAATGAAGTTAATGAGTGCAGGAGACAATTAGTTTCAGTTAAGTTGAAAATTAATGAGGAGTTGTGTGAAGGCAGAGGTTGAAGAGAAGGAAGGAGATTGGAGGATGGAAGATGCCAGATCGATCTGGGGTAGTAAGCAATATATCTTCCTTCTTCATTTCAGACTCCTGCTTGCATAGGGAAATATTAAAGTCACACAGATGTATGAGTGTGTCGGGCCTGGTACAGAATCCAAAACTCCATCAGGACCAATTTGCTAAAGACTTTTCCATGTGGCACATTTGACAGTAATGTTCAGTCAATATGCGAGATTGCTCCATGTGGCAGCATTACATATGTTATCAATTGGAACATTATTGTGCAATGCTGAAGCAGCAGCACTGGAATGGGTGAAATGATCCTTAATCATAGAATCATAGAAACCCTACAGTACAGAAAGAGGCCATTCGGCCCATCGAGTCTGCACCGACCACAATCCCACCCAGGCCCTACCCCCACATCCCTACATATTTTACCTGCTAATCCCTCTAATCTACGCATCCAGGGCACTAAGGGGCAATTTTTTTTAACATGGCCAATCAACCTAACCCGCACATCTTTGGACTGTGGGAGGAAACCAGAGCACTCGGAGGAAACCCACGCAGACACGAGGAGAATGTGCAAACTCCACACAGACAGTGACCCAAGCTGGGAATCGAACCCAGGTCCCTGGAGCTGTGAAGCAGCAGTGCTAACCACTGTGCTACCGTGCCGCCCTGGGTCTGGGCTTCCTTACATAACATGCCAGCAAAATAAGATGCACTCAGCCATCCAATTAGTGATCACAGGTTTGCCTCTTGTGCAATAAGCATAATATCAGGGCTGTGCTAAAATCTACATGGCAGAATGACATTTCACTTATACAGAGAGGTAACAGATAAACTAACAGAACAATTCCTTAACTCAAGTGGAAACCTTGGACAAAAGCTGCAGTTGAATCCAAAGGATTATCCTGTCAGAATGCCAAATCAAACACACTTAAATAAATGCTTGAAGCTTACTAAATCTACAAGACAAAAAAACATGAAAACAGTGTTATCTTTTATATAAGTAAAATCTCATGTTTGAAAAGATTAATTTGTGCCTGCAATGTGGAAATAGTTTGGATACAGACCAAACATATTAACGCAAGAGGGGAAAATGATGCACCCCAACCTGGAGTTCCCTGGATGACAAGTAAATAGATTAAAATAAAACAGAAAAAGAGATTTAAGATAAATGTCAGGAATAGAATACAATGAAAAATCAGGCAGAATAGAGGGGTGTAAGGGGAAATTCAAAAGAGGTGCGAGAGAGAGAACATAAGAGAAAGCATTAGCAGGCAACATAAAAGGGAGTCCAAAAATCTTTTATATGCATATATAGCTGACCTGTATTTATATACAGCAAGTACAATTTCAAAGTTTGCAAAATATAGAAATGCTGAGTGTAATCGTTTCAGACTTCAAGAGGATGGAGGCAGGTTGGTGAAATAGGCAGACACATGGCAGAAACAATTTAATGCAAATAAATGTGAAGTAGTGTACTTTGGGAACAACATATATAATCTAAAATAATATAATCTAAAATTTGAATTTGAAGGTGCATATTCACGATTCTTTGATGATGGCAGGGCAAATTGATAAGGCAGTGAAGAACATGATGGGTCATAACTTGGGAGTGGTAACAGCAGCAAATTATCACTCCATACCGACTTACCTGCACTAAAATTCTTAAATCACCTGTCTCACCTAACCTTGCTGACTCACACTGGGTGAGATTGGTGCAATTTTCCCGAAACAAAACTAAGGGATCGATCTTACTGGCTCGCCATTGTAAGATTGCGAACGGAGCGAAAAATCGGGTTTGCGCCCATTTTTGCATCACACAACTAGCACTATTTTACCGGTGGGATCAACTTTGCGCATTTTTGGGCACAATCCCATTTGCACTATTACAAAGGGGCCAGGAGGATCACAAACTGGTGCCAGGCACAAAACCAATTTTTAGGCCCGCACGTTATTTTCCTGGGTTGACACGATCCACACCAGGCACAGCGAGGGGCAAAATCACCGCAAGCAGTGCAGTAGGTTGCTGGCTCCAGTGTCAAAGTGTAAAAGAAGTTGAGGAGAGGAGGACATGGCCCTTTTTTACAGAATTAGCTGTCATAAAACAACAGAGTTTAAATGTCCCGTTGAAAATAAATGCCAGATAGAACATAAGTGCCTAAGGTGAGTGAACGGGATGCGAGGGGTTCAGACATGCCAGAGAGTTGGACATGGGGCAGCATGTTGTACATCAGGTGGATTGCAATTGGGTTAGACTGGGTCCATAAGGTCTGGGGGAGTTCAGGTGGAGCAGTGGGGGTTAAGTCTGGACAGGTCAGAACCATCCAAAATTCTAGATTTAAGTTAGTGATTTAACTCACTTTGTCAGATGGTTCCCAGCGCAGTTCAATTATCCAGGGGAAGTGAGCGCTTCTGGACAATTGCCGTGTAAACTCTTACCTGGGAAACTACGAGAGGGATTCCCCAGTATATGCTTGGGGTATTCCCCAAATCTGATACTGGGGAACCAGGAAGTTACAGGCTGATATAAACATTTAGCTCTGTAATCAATGTAAATACAAAAACAAGGGTTAAAAGCAAAATACTACGGATGTTGGATTCATCACATTCTTGCTCCTCTTCAGCTCTGAAGAATCATACGGACTCGAAATGTTTCTCTCCACAGATGTTGCCAGACCTGCTGAGTTTTTCTGGCATTTTCTGTTTTGTTACAAAAGCTTTACAAATTTTTGTTCAACATCAAGTGGAATATAGTGATCACTCTTACTGATACAATTTTTTAATCCATGTTTTGTTTTCAGCAAATTTCCAAATTGCAATTTGAACTCATGCTCTTTTATTTGTCCAGTAATCTATGGTTCTCCAGATTCCTTATTCCTCAAAGCTTTCTCAAAGAACAAAGAACAGTACAGCACACGGATCAGGCCCTTCAGCCCTCCAAGCCTGTGCCGCTCCTTGGTCCAACTAGACCAATCGTTTGTATCCCTCCATTCCCAGGCTGCTCATGTGACTATCCAGGTAAGTCTTAAACGATGTCAGCGTGCCTGCCTCCACCACCCTACTTGGCAGCGCATTCCAGGCCCCCACCACCCTCTGTGTAAAAAAACGTCCCTCTGATATCTGAGTTATACTTCGCCCCTCTCACCTTGAGCCCGTGACCCCTCGTGATCGTCACCTCCGACCTGGGAAAAAGCTTCCCACTGTTCACCCTATCTATACCCTTCATAATCTTGTACACCTCTATTAGATCTCCCCTCATTCTCCGTCTTTCCAGGGAGAACAACCCCAGTTTACCCAATCTCTCCTCATAGCCAAGACCCTCCATACCAGGCAACATCCTGGTAAACCTTCTCTGCACTCTCTCTAACGCCTCCACGTCCTTCTGGTAGTGCGGCGACCAGAACTGGACGCAGTACTCCAAATGTGGCCTAACCAGCGTTCTATACAGCTGCATCATCAGACTCCAGCTTTTATACTCTATACCCCGTCCTATAAAGGCAAGCATACCATATGCCTTCTTCACCACCTTTTCCACCTGTGTTGCCACCTTCAAGGATTTGTGGACTTGCACACCTAGGTCCCTCTGTGTTTCTATACTCCTGATGACTCTGCCATTTATTGTATCTCACCAGGGAAAGGCTGCAGATGGCCACAAGCAAAGAGATCCCACTCTAAATGATGCAGACATGGGCCAAGAACTAACTGTCATAAAATCCACTAATCATCAGATATGCATTCCTACTACATCATTGAGAAAGAAATACAATATTGTAAAAGAGCAGCAGTTCATTCCATTTAGAACGGGGCTTTTTATTAGATATTTATATGAAAAGTATCCAACCTCCAAACTGGGAGCATAAATACAGAGCCCTGCAAGAAGTTCATTAAACAATGAGTTTGTTCATCTCGCACAATATTATATCGACAGTAATTTGCTCTGATACATTCAAAATACAGAGTGTGAAGAGAATTTGGAGCCATACATCCGTAAATAAGTTACATGACTTCCAAAGCTCCAACATACTGCAAATATTTGTGATGCAAATTTGACCCCTAAATACGGTTGTGAGTTGATGGGAATAATACTTGATCCTTGCTGGTGTGGACTGCAGCAGCAAGGCCACTAAGGCAAGTGAGCCCTGACAATTTCCCGGACTAATCATACTTAAATTAACATTCAAATTGATTTAAATATTGTAATAAATATTATAATATATATAATAAATATTATAATCAGCCTCGCTCCCTTCCTGGGTGTGAAGCTGATCATGCCGGAAATTCGGGCCCGGTAAGATCACGAGAGGCGAGAAACCGGGCCTGAACCCAATCTTTTGCCTCTCGCCTTATTACCGGCAGGACCAGCTGGTCATCGCCCCCTTGTGTTTTTCCCTTCTAAGTTTATTTTTTAGTTCCTTTCCATGATACACACCTGCTGATTTTTTAAAAATTAATTCATGGAATGTGGGCATCACTGGCTAGGCCTGTATTTATTGCCCATCCCTAATTGTTCTTGAGTAGTTACTAAAACGACCATTCCAAAACCTCAATCTAACCCATTGAGAAATAGTGTCCAGGGGGACTGATTATCCAACTCACTTGCCTAGGAATTGAATTGAACCCAAATTGAGACATTGTCCTGGTACAGTGCCTGATAAGACTGGCTGCGAGATCAGGGAAAATTGGTCTGTCGCAACATTGAGGAAAGGGTCAGCGAGTTGTGGTGTCAGTCATGGCTTTAGAGACTGTTTATTGGTCATGGGTGAGGTTTGCCTAATTTGCCAACTCAAATCTTTGAGCAATCAGGAGTGGGAGCACGTGGTGGCTGTCAGCAGCCGACGGTTTTAACATGGAGCCAGGGAGTACACTTTTGCACCTCCACAATAAGCTAAGTCGAAACATTTTTGACTTACCTTTCAGTCAGCAGCCTCCAGCAGTCCCTCGTAAAACTAAAGGCTTGGCTGTTGGGCATCTGAAGTAACAGATTTCAGCAGCCATTCAGACATTAGACTCTTGATTTGCCTGTGCAACGGATCAAACTAGTTTCATTCGTGTTCTCAGACGCCTAATGAACAGTACCATGTAATATGGCAGGCGGTGCACTTTGGATGTAGAATAAGCACCACATGCCTCCTGAATTATTACACTTTTAGTCATCCATTTTATGTATGTAAAGTGTCTGTGGTGACATCAACTTTTTCGGCCATTATTTTTCCCCTCCTTCTGAGGATCTCACCTGCATATCAGTGCAACTAATAGCAGGAAACGAGTGGTTTTGTGGATTGCGTACACAAACCTACAAACCATCAAAAATGGTGTCACGTGTTGGTAATGTTTTCTATGAGTTGATCTCTATGTTATGTCACATCTTACATCAGCAAACAACAACTTTTTTTTGCATCTCCCAGCAATCCAGTCTGGATGTATGAATATCAGGGAGAGGACAACCTCACCTATGCGACCTACATGAAAACAACTTGCCAGCATTCAAATGTTGAGATTCTCACAAGAAAAATGGTTATTCCAGCAACGTTTTAGCGGGGCTACATGGAACCACAACTTTGCTAGCAGTGAATGTCTTCCCAAGATGAGTGAAAAAAACTGACATGAGGGGAAAACGAATTGTTTACCTTTTATGGATTTTTTCTTTGTATATTTTAGTCAAATGCTTCTGATTCTGTGCACAGAACTTACAATTAAGTAACATGAGAGAAACTGTAATCTATTGTTGAAGGTACTCACCGCTGGTACAAGCAATTTTTTAACTTCCTCCACTGCCCTTTTTAGCTTGATTTCCGCTCTGTTCTGTGCATCTTCCACAGTGATTAATACGTGCAAATCTTCATTCAGGTGTTCCCAGTTGGGTTTCCCTCTGTTTTGTTCCTCCTGTAACATCAGGCAAAAATAAATTGTTTAAAAAACAAACAAAACACAAGCCAGCTATTTTTGTTTGTAAAGTGTTGCGCCCAATTGATGAGAATTTAACTGAGAAGACCAACTGCAAAAGAACCTTTTTTTATGACTCTATTTGTGGTACTCTGTAACTGATCACCTACAAGGGATCGTGCAGGGATAGCCTAAGATAACACATCTCCTAATTAGCACCATACGTCCAACTCCCACAAAGTCATAGGTGAGGAAAAGATGGACCAGCACCTTAATGTCACAAAAAATTGGAATATTAAAGTGCCACACCAAGTTTAAGATGAGATGTATGTATTTTCAAGTCCAAGCCCTTCTCATTGCTTTCATCGCCCCACACTAATTATCACTTTAAACAATTCATGATGTAACATTTCCTGTAAAAATATTAATGTACAACATGCTTCCATAAACTCACATTCAGATTAAATAAGGATTATGATATCAATGCTTTTTTAAAAAAAATCTTTCATAGGCCATGGGTGTTGCTGGTGAGGCCAACATTTGTTATTGTCCATTCCTAATTATCCTTGAGAAGTTGGTGGTGAGTCACACCTTCTTGAACCATTGCAGCCTATATGCTTTAGGTGCACACAACGCCTATATGGGATGGAGTTCCAGGGATTTGACCCAGTGACAGTGAAGGAACAGTGGTATAGTTCCAAGTCAGGATGGTGTGTGGCTTGGACAGGAACTTGTAGATGGTAGTGTTTCATGTATTTGCTGCCCTCAAACTTCCAGGTTGCGAGTTTGTAAGGAAGCTGTTGAAGGAGTGTTGGTGAGTTGCTGCAGTGCATCTTGTAGATGGTATTCAATGCTCCCACTGTGCAATGGTGGTGAACAGAGTGGATGTTGGAAGTGGTAGATGGGGTGTCGAAGCGCCTGCTTTGTGCTGGATAGTGTTGAGCTTGTTCAGTGTTGATAGAGCTGCACTCATCCAGGCAAGTGGCGAGTATTCTATAACACTACTGATTTGTGCCTTGCAGATGGCGCACAGATTTGGAGGTGAGTTACTCTCCGCAGAATTCCAGTTTCTGACCTGCTGTTGTAGCCACAGTATATTTATATGGGTAATCCACCTCAGTTTCTGGTCAATGGTAACCCCCAGGATGTTCATGGTGGGGAATTTTGCAATGGTAATGTCAAGGGGAGATGGTTAAATTCATTTTTATTGGAGATGGTCATTGCCTGGCACAAATGTTACTGCTCACTTATTAACCCAAGCCTGAATGTTGTTCAGGTCATGCTGCACATGGGCACAGACTGCTTCAGTATCTGAGGAGTTGCAACTGTGTGCAATCATTAATGAACATCCCCACGACTGACCTTATGGTGAAGAGTAGGTCATTAATCAATGATTAAGCAGCTGAAAATGGTTGGGCCTAGGGCACTACCCTGAGGAGCTCCGACTATAATATTCTGAGACTGAGATGCCTGACCTCCAACAACCACAACCATCTTCCTTTGCACTAGGTGCGACTCCAACCAACGGAGAGTTTCCCTCCCAATTACCATTAACTTGTGAAGGCTCCTTGACGCCACATTTGGTCAAATGAGACCTTGATGTCAAAGACAGTCACTCTCACCTCACCTCTCGAATTCAGCTTATATTTGGACATTATACATTATATAATGTAATGAGGTCAGGCACTGAATGGTGACCCAAACTGAGCGTCAGTGAGCAGTTTGTTTCAGATAAGTACTGCTTGGAACCACTGTTGATAATATCTTCTATCGCTGTGCTGATGGTCGAAAATTTACTGGGGGGGTGGTTATTGGCTAAGTTGGATTTGTCCCGCTTTTTGAGGGCAGGACATACTTGGGCAGTTTCCCATATTGCTGGGCAGATGCCAGTGTTGTAGTTGCATTGGGACAGCTTGACTAAGGGCACAGCCAGTTCTGGAGCACAAGTCTTCAGGAATTTTGTGGAAATATTTTCCATACCCATGCCTTTCAGTGTCCAGTGTCTTCAGCCCTTTCTTGATATCACATGGAGTGAGTTGAGTTGGTTGACAAATGAGAAATGAATTCCAGAAGAATAGGCTTTCCTTCCCTAAAGTGCAAGAGCGAATCAGATGGGATTTTACAGCAATGGTTGCATGGTTACCATTACCAGCTTTTTAACTCCAGATTTATTAAGTGAATTTATATTCCATCGGCTGCCATGGTGGGATTCGAATCCATGTCCCCAGAGCATTAGCCTGGAATACTATTCTGGTGACATTACCACTACGCCACCACTGCAGGTGCATGTTAAGCCAGTCATTAAAATAATCAGATTCTACTTTAGCTAGACTTACTGTGCAAGAATGTCAAATAATGATCCAGAACTTTTTCCCCTCAGTTAATTTGTTTAAAAAATACAATCCAACACCTTAATAAGGATACTGCCAATTAGGCCCCGGCTGTCCATCTAAGAATTCAATTATTAAAAGTGTTGAAATGAATATTATTGTAATTTAGTTCTTCAGCTTTAATTATAATTTAGGCTCTAACTTAGGTTTCAATTTTATAAATCAACAATTTGATTATATTCCGCATCATAGCCGAAATGACAATTTTCTTTTCCAGTGGAGGAGCACTACACTGGCAAGGCCAGAACCCACTGCATGGAAGCAAAGGATACTCTTCGTTGTTGTGGGATTGGATTTTCTCTTGCCCTCCCATTCTCATTGCAGTAGAGAGCTCTGTAATTGGAAAGCCCTGTCCAAAATGGTCATGCTGAGTTCTTATGAAAGTTCCCTATTCAGAGTAAGCAAACTTCTGGACAAAATTCCATTGTGCAACCTTCAAGGGATACTATGCTTCTACAGGCTCTACAAGATGTGGGTGAAAAATGATAGGAATTATTACACTGGACTGCAATATGACTGGGGACATTCTCTCGTGCCAAATCCAGTTAAGCTACTTGGGCTTATTAATAAAGTTGACAGTCAAGGAAGGTGAGCATTTTCCATTCACATGTATTTAATGAATCTTAAAATTACTACCACGACTTTTTGATTTGTCTAAAATATTGATTTCTTAGTTATGCCTCAACCGCTGGGACTGTGAATTATATATTAATTAGGACTTTGTCAAATTACTGTGATAATTTATGGAAATAAATACAATTAGGAGAAATCATCCTTAACTGCAATGTGGCTTTCTACTATGAATGTTTGTACCCACCCATCTTTTGCTTAAGAAAGGAAACTACTGAATAAAAGCAATAATGGGTATAATACACTCCTTTCCTCTTAATTATTTGGTTAATTGTCAGACGTTAGCAGAGTGTGACTTGAAACCAAAGAGGGTTCAGAATTTTATTATTTTGAATATTTCCCTCCAAGTGCAAGCATCAGAAATAAACTTTTGTGCTTGATAATCCCTGAAGCAGTAAAATGTAATGCCCAAAAGACATTGCCATTCATTATGAACACCATTAAGAACTGTTTATGCAGTAAGGAGTTCATTCAAAAAAAACCTGCTCTCTTAAGTTATGATGCTAATACAGTGACAAACATCCATTTTGCTCAATATATTGCATTATGAATATCACATGTTAAAATGACTGTACTCTTAATAGAATGGTGTTTTATTGAAGGTGGTATTGGTGGTCCAAAATTTGTGATAATCTTGGCAACAGTTTTGAAGAGCCGTTAATGGAATTCTTCCACCTGGGCCATTGTATAAGATACTGCAGTAAATGTACTACCCAGCATAGATGGCTTTTTCTAACACCAAGATAAATATTTATAAAAAATTCAAACTGTGGGAAGACACAACACAATGTTATTGGCAAACAATGATCTTAGAGAATACTGCTCTACATGATGTCAAGCCTGATATTTGTGGGTTATGAATCCTGGGCTTTTAAGAGTGATTGAAGTTGCACTAGACTTACAGGATTGTTTGTGCAAAAGCCTAGAAATATTTGATAGTGACTCAAAAAAAATTGCCTCAAACTTTCTCAAAGATTTCACACCTAATTTAGGAAATGCATGTGGAATTTAGTACAATTGTCCAATTTTTACAATGAAAGATTACAAAGAAGTGCACAGCTTTTTATATATACACACAACAGTGTTAACATGTGAATTATGATCTAAATTATATCTCTACTTGCAATGTACTGTAAAACGTATTCCCCACAATCTTCTTTTACTAACCTACATTCTACTGCAATGTTTCGAAACCTTAACAGAATCACTTTGGTCAGCTGACAGGACTTGGAAATTCATGTGCACAAACTCTATATGGAGTACATTTAACTAACTATGTTTAGTTAACTATGAGTCTTTTTTAGGTCTAATATAGTTGCCCAACTTCTGTCTCAAAAGTTATCCCCTTTACTTGATAGGCAGAATGCATTTTGCATAATAAAAATGTGGTTCTGTTGAGATCTCCATTCCTGCTAATAAATTCACAATGTACTGGGTGTTACAATGAAACAGAACACTGTTTTCTCATGAACGAGTATGAATTCAGCCCGACCAACTGCAAGTTTCTCGACTGGATATAAAGGGGTAGATATTGATGTTGAATACTGTAAATGGTTGATAGTGAATCAGCAGTCTGTTTTATAGCTTTCCTTATTTTTACTTCTGTTGACTTTAATGAAAATTTTAAGAATCAGATCAATGCAATTAAACTGCCAATTCACTATCATACATTTTATACTACTGCCCAATGCCAAAAACTACTCCTGTCCATTCCAGTATAGTTTCAAACAAAAACCGAACGTGCTAGAAAATGTCAGTAGGTCTGACAGCGTCTGTGGAGAGCGAATAGAGCCAACGTTTCAAGTCTAGATGACCTGAAGGGTCATCCAGATTCTATTTGGCTCTATTCTCTCACCACAGATGCTGTCAGGCCTGCTGAGATTTTCCAGCATTTTCTGCTTTTGTTTCAGATTGCAGCATCTGCAGAATCTTGCCTTTATCCAGTATAATTTCAATTGGGTATCAGTCCAAAAAACAAAACAGTTCATAATTTAATGTAAATTGTTAATTTCAGGGGCTATGCAAATTATATGTATGGAAACTAGAAACATCACATTAATAGACATAGCGTGTGTGGTCTTCTCAGTTTGGGATTACAGCATATTTTTGGGGCAACATTTCCCATGATTGAATTGAGAGAAATTGATCCTGATACAGGAATTAATTTTACCTGTTATCTTCTGTTAATGGTATGTTAGTTATGTAGTTTGTTACAGAGGTGAAGGGCATTGTTTAATTAAGTACTTCAAGCACTTACAAAGAGAGACTGCTGGATTGGCAGGTAAGAAGCAGATATATGTAGTGCTGCATTCTGTAAATAAATATATCAATAAAAACATTAGCATATAGTTTCACACTGCACCAACTGGCTTGAGAAAGGAGTAACACACTGACTTTTATATGCACAAACACTTTGCTCCCGCACCCCAAAATAAACTTAGTTTTCAAATGCATAGCATTTTGTGGAGTGCTGCTGCTAGAAGTGGGAGGGGGGGGGGGGGGGTGTTTAGTACAGAGCGAGTCTTTTCAATTCTAATAAGTTACTAGTAGTGAACAATGGCTTAAAGTAAATCTGAGCAAACTAATACAGGCAATTATTTCATAAAGATTCAACCAACTTTGCAACACTAATTTCAGAATCTGTATCATGACAATGTATTTTTTGCCTGCAGCTGTAACATTAACCTTTATACAGCTGTAAGCTCAGCAGTTATATAGGCAATTATCTGAAGGTGTGAAACATGCTCGTAGCAATACTGACAGCATTACTCAACCACAGAACTACTAGATGGATTACAAACTAATATCTCTGAAAATATAGTACATTGGCAGTTGAATTTGGTTGTTTTGTTACTTGCTCATACAGTTACAGTAGAAGGAGCAACATGGTCTTCCCTGCTGAAGTCTCTGCAGTGAATTTTACACTGAAAACATGGGTGGGTTCGGTGAGATGTCAAGTTTGAAAATGCCGAACTCGCCACTACTGGGTTTAGTAAAAGGTGGAACATAGGGGTGGGTAAGATAAGGCAGAAGTGATAGAGTCCATAAAAAGATCAGCCATGATCTTATTAAATGGCGGAGCAAGCTCGAGGGTTCAGATGGCCTACACCTGCTCCTAGTTCTTATGTAACCAACTGCTCCTTGGAGGCAATTGGGCTATTTGAGCATTTAAAAAGACTGGCAGTTTCAGATTCAACCTACTTTACTATCTTCAAAATAGTTATTAGTCACAGTTCTACTGCTTTCCCCATGGGGTTTTTATTATTTATGGGAATGTATATTTGTCACAAATTAAGAATCAATTCTTTAAAAGTTTGCCATTGGTTATTTACTTAATCTAATTTCCCAACCTAACTTACCCAATTTGCCCCATACCTACTTAGATTGTTTTGTTTACGACCCTAGAATTTGACATAACAAAATTAGCTGAAACGCAAAATAAGATTTTATGATACTGTATTGTGATCATTCTTCCCTGGAGTCATTTTTTTTACAATAAGAGTTATTAATTTCTCATTACACAATACTAGCTCTAAAGTAGCCTGTTCCTCGTTGGCTCCTTGACACACTGATGTGGTAACCTATCATATACATTTTGTGAACTTCTCTTTCACACCAGTATTATAAGTTTGGTTTGTTCTATGTGAAAATTAAAGCTTATTGCACTACCCTTGTTACATGTACCTCGAATGTTCTGCTTTGATTTTGGAGATTGATATCCTTCCATCTATGGGAGATGATGGAAATGCAGCTTCAGACTTTGGTGAGATCAGATGAGATCATCTGCTGCACCTCTTTTGAAGTTCGAAGAAGTCAATTCTGGAAAGGCAATGTCTGCCTCAGGTGTCATATATAAAGTGTCCTTTGCTGTCGTTCCAATGATCTCTGCTGATGCTTTGTTTACAGGACTGGCATTGCTTTGGAGCTTCTGAAAGCACATGTTATCATGGCGGCGAATTCCATGATATTGTTTGCATCAATCATCAACTGAAGTTTTCCACTTTTTGAGACTATTGTTGGGGGGCTTTGATGTCTCCTCCCAGCATCCTTGAATTTGAGTTTTGGGTGCTTTGCTGGTCTCTTGACATGAGTTACCTCCTTCTAGAGCATATCCTTGGGAATGCGACCATCTCCTATCCTGTGCACATACCCAAGCCAACAAAGCCTTCTTGCTTGATTAGCACCAGCTAATTTTCTGCTCTATAATCTACCCAACACTATGGATACCAAAATCGAGTCTGTAAACTATTTTCACCAGTCTTTTCTGCCCCGTTATTATCCAGCTACATCCAACATCATGTGCATTACCATTGACAAGAAACTTAACTGGACAAGCACATAAATACTGTGGCTACAAAAGCAGGCTGAGAGATCTAGTTTTGTTTGCCTGAAGTATTTCCTAATCCGACATGATAAGTCAGGAATATGATGGAAAACTCTGCACTTACCTTGATGAGTGCAGTTCCAACACTATTCAAGAAACTTGACAAAACAGCCTGCTTAACCAGCACCACATCCAACACTCAAAACATTCACTCACTGCACCTCGAGTGCACTGTGGTTGCAATATGCACCAGCTACAAGTTGTAACGCAGCAACTCAACAAAACTTCTTCAACCACATTACCCAAATCTTAGGTCTGGGAAGAGGGGCTGCTGAGTGAGTGAGTGGGAGAGGGGGTTTGAGAAGAAGGTCCGCTGAGTGAATGGGGGAGGAGATTGGGAAGAGGGACTGCTGATGGATTGATTCTGCGGGGGGGAGTGGTTCATTGATTTATCTATTAGCGAACAAATGTTTTCACAACATGCTGATAAAAATATTGTAATTAGCTTCTTCATTATATTGTTTAAAATGTACTTAGAGTTTTAAAATTATTTTCAAATGCACTAATGAGAGTAAAGTAAATGCAGAAAAAAATATGTACACTGTTTCTATCCAATGATCATACAACATGGCTGCAAATAGGAACTGCCTGTTGGGCACACAAAAGATTGGTAATTCAGAATAGGAGTGCACATCCAACAACGTTTGGGAACCACTACTATCATTTGTCTATGCAGTTAAATGATACAAGTTCTCCACAAGGAGAAACAATGAGGAATTTCAAAACGAGGCTGAATTCTATAATAGTAGAATGAGCATCAATGAGCCCAAGTCTTATTTTGCCCTTGGCACAAAGAGCATACTGTTAATCATCATCTAACCTTTTCACGAACACCCATTCTCACCACAAGTATGCAAGTATTACCACCGTATTGATTACAGTGCTGTTTAAAAATGAGAAAATAAAACACATTACAGTCTGCTCAATACAGGGAATTGGCAAATACAGAGGAAATTTTGCTGCATCGGAAACAAGGGCCGGAATTCCCCGGGCATTCGCGTCCCGCTGCAGCTGCCAGGGAGGTTGGAGAATTTGGCGCTCAGCCAAATCTCTGTTCACTGCAGCGGGACAGGAGAATCCTAATGGAGTGAACGGATGGAGAATCCCGTCCATTGCAACATCAGGAAGTGATATCTCAAGGGGATGTTGGAAAGCCTCATGTTGTAATACACCTGGATGTCTACAAATCATGTAAATTTGATACTTAAGTTTAAAGCAATGCACATCTTGGCTAATACCTTGAAACGTATAAAGAAATAGTTTAACAAGAGTGGGCAGCAATGTTTGTGGTGCAGTAGTACATACAAATAGACCATTCCAGGGATCCTGCTCTTTCTAATCTACTTGAGCAACCTGGATTCATGAACAACTTAAATTGGTCAAGTGTACAAATAACACAATTTTTTGAGGGGGTGATGCATGACGAGGAGGGCAATCCAACAACATAAACAACCTGCATTTATATTGCAATTTTGGTATGCTTCATAGAAGTATACCAAAAGAAAAAATGTCTATGTAGATGTCAAGACAAGGAGGAGATATTAGGAGCGATAACAGAAGACTTGGTCAAAGAACTGAATTTTAAGGTGGATCTCAAGATCGATGAAGATATTCAAGGAGTGAATTTCAGAACATGAAACTTAGGTGGTTGAAGACATACCACCATGGCAGAGCAAGGGGAAGGAGGTGCACAACAGTGGAGATTCAGAGGAACAGAGTGTTTTAGGGTTATAGGGTAAGGGGAGATACTGGGAAGGGATTAAAACATGATGAGAATTTTAAATTTTAGAACTGGGAACCAATGTAGGTCAAGAGGCCAAATTGGGCAGTGCAGGACAGGATATGATGCACAGAGTTTTCGATAAGGTGAGGTTTACAGAAGATAAAAGATAATTGGACATCCAGGAGTGCACTGGAAAAGATGAATTTGAATGCGGCAAAAGGCACGAATCAGAGCTTCTGTAGTGAATGAGCGGAGACAGGAACAGAACTGAACAATCTTCTGGAGGAGTTTTTGATGGGAGAAGATATGGGGTCTAAAGCTTGTCTCACATAAAATAGGTACAGAGTTGGGAGAAAATATATTCATGTGCTTGAGAGTCAGATTGGAGGTGGGGAAGTAAAACAGACATGGGAGCAGACAAGGATAAACATAAAATTAGATCATGGACAGAACTATTGCAGATGAAAGTTCATGTGCACTGTGTTAAAGACAGGAGAGACAGGAAAACTGTACTGATTTCCTCTCAGTACCTGTCCATAAGGAGAATGTATTTTGAATTATTCTTAAAGTATGCATTGGCATGTTTTCCAAAACTCTCAGTTCGTCTGATCCAATTTACTAATAACCCACATTATGATGAACTCAGAAGGTTAGTGTGTTTCAAATTCAAAACCCAAGGGGGAATTATTCATAATTTTCCACTCTATTACACACATTTACACAGTAAGAAGGGAGATGGGTTAGAAATGGAGTTTTACAACTATGGATAGTAACAGTTCAGGAAAAAAAATATTAGTTGATGTGATTTCCAGAATCAGAGTTTAATGAGGAATTCTTACACTTAAGAGTTCGAGCTCAGCTGGCTGAAGACTGGAATTGAAGAGTTCACAAAACAGTTGGTGCTGATACTGCAAGGGGAGGTAGGTATGCAGAGACTGGGTCAGTTCTGTCGACAGTATTAGGAAATCTTGCAGCAGAGGTAGGCTAAAGGGGCAGGCTATTGCTTTGCTTGGAGATTTGTTCCTTGATGGTTCACCAGTTGGATGTTAAACAATGGACTGGCTGTGAGGCCAAGGATTAGTGGTAAAACTATCCAAAACGCAATGTCTTAGTTCCTCCATGGGGGTAATTATTAGCATCTCTTCCAGTATAATAAGGTTCAATATCCCTCTTTTGTGATATTTTTAGCTGGGGAGCCAGTTTGTCTACACTTCTTCTGCTTTCATTGATTACAAGGTTTCTGTACTATGAGGAGTGAGATTTCACAGGCTGAGTGACAAATTATTTTGTTCTTGTAACTTCTGGTGGTATCTTCCAGAGCAAAAGGCCAATCCTGTGTCATGTGACTTGCAGTATCCTTTTTTTAGATTCAGCAGAAACTCTTTTTTTAAAATAGCATAGCAAAGAATAACGTTTTAGGTTACTTTTCATGTCATACATAACCCAACATCTGAAAGAAAAATAAAGACTACACTTGTTGGATGGTGGTAGAGAGATTGAAAAAAATTGAAAATCCAATTTTGCTGAGAAACAGTCAAACTAAAGAGAATGCTGACATGTATTACCAAATTAGGACAGCATAAGTTTGAAGCCATCATGTTGAAGTTGGCAAAGTTCTGGCCAGGCGACAACTTGAATACGGTCTTCTTTCTGTTCATCATGATACAAGGAAAGTATTCCGAGCCCATGGAACAGTGAGGAGTCCTGTCAAAGCTAGGTTTTAGCCTTGAAATGTGGTAAATGAAAGGAGATCTTTAACAAGCATACAAGACCTAAATTCAAAAGCACTATTGTGGCTGCAGGAAAAGAGATCATATTCACAAACTCGAAAACAGAAAATTAAAGGCTGATACCAGTGTAAAATAGTAATGCACGAATTATCTGTGGTAACGTGGCCCCCTTAAGAGGTGATCATATGCAGGCCATGTGATCAGGTGTGCCATGTGGAGATTAGGCACAGGAAGCTGGGCCAATCGGGAGCGAGGATGAGAGTTATGGGACTGGCTGGACCTTGGAGTCAAGGAACAAAGAGTAGACCTGTGCACATGTTCTGTCAGACCGAGTTTGTGAATAGCTATTATAGTTTAATAAACCTCTCTCATTGTTGGAGCCATATCAAGTTGCCTCCAATCTTTTACACTGGCGACAAGGAAAAAACGTCAGTCGTCGGGACATTGCACTGTACAGTTAAGGGGGAGGAAAGTGGTAATTGAAGGCAAGAGGAGAAAGGTACCGATGCCTTTAATCGAGATGAAAGAGTCGTTTGATTCTTTCATCCCAATTAAGGGATGAAAGAATCCCTTAATTCTTTCATGAAAGAAATTAATGAAATTTCTTTAATTTCATTAAAGAATTAATGAAATTAAATTTCTTTAATTCATTTCAAACCTTTTTCATTGTTGGAGCCAAATCGAGTTGCGTCCAATCTTTTACATATTAAATACTTGGAATGGTTTTCCACAAAGGGGAATGAAGATAAAAACTCTGGCTTCTTTTCTTATAGCAGCGAGAATTTCAAACTGACTGCCACATGGAATGGCTGAGGTGAACAGCATAGACACATTTAAACAAAAGATAGATAAGTAGTCAGGGAGAAAAAAATTGATGGATATGTTGATAGGATGAGATGAAATAACAACTTGTATTTGTTTGCACCTTAAATGTAATAAGTGCCTAAGGCACTTCATCGGGTCGTTATGAAATAAAATTGGACATCTCGCTATGTAAGGCAAATATTAAGATTTTTATAAAAAGATTTGAAAGACTTGCATTTATCTACCTATTTTCAACAGACAGCCAATGAAGCACTTTTGAAATGTTGTCACTACTGTAAAGATAAAAAGCTTGGTCAGAGTTAGGCTTCAAGAAGCATCCTAAAGGAGGGAAGAGAGCCAGACAGGCAGAGATATTCAGAGAGGTAATTCCAGAACTTAAGGCTTATGCAGCTGAAGCACAGCCAGCAATGGTAGAGCAATTAGAATTGGGGGCATTCAAGAAGTTAGTCAAGATGAAATAAACAGAGCAGGAAGAGGCTTGTGTGGCACATGAACATTCCCTTAGGCCGTTTGAGCTGAATGAATTGTACAGTAAAGAAACAGGCAAATGTAAATCTCGGATTCAGGTATCTAGATAGTTCAGATTTCTATGGAATGAGCAAGGAGGGTCAATTCCACTTCACTTCATCTATACTTATCTTCATGAACTTATTGATACGTCACTTCCCTCCAGAACATGTCCCTGAGGAATGGAATGTTAACTGAAACAATATATATGCATAACAGGATTTCATTGTATTAAAAAGCTTTTACATACTGAAGATACTACGAATTAGCCAGATGCAGGAATCAGTAATATTCCAATACATTCACCATTTAAGTATTGTTGAAAAAAGACACATGTCAAAGCTTTTCATCTTGTACTCATCAAGACATTTCACAGATAAAAAACCACAGTTTATACTTATGAGAAGAAAGTGCTGATTGGTTGGCAAGTAGACTCTGATTGGTAGAGGCATTGCAATGAAAAATGACCAGGTGGCTGACAGGTTAACTGCTAAGTTTAGATAAATCTGCCATGGGGTTCAATACCAGGGTCTACGGCAAGCCTACCTTCACGAGTCAAAAAAACTCATTGGTTTTTCTTACAGTTCCACACATAAGATTGGTCTCATCAGCAACCTTTTTAGTAGGGCCTGAGGCATTTTCTTAGCATGCAATCTTGATGCTGAAATAAGACATCCTGCGGGATAATGACTACCCCAATCAGATCATTTTGCGCTGTATATACTATCAACCCAAGGTTGGACTGAAGACCATCATTTTGGCCCTGAAATGAGGCCAGTCTACCTCAGACTACCCTGGAAAGGTGAGGTATCTCATAAATATGAACAACAGATGAAGGTAGTGTGAGAGAATATAGTCTCAGAGAATATAGTCTCATCAGAAGATCAGTTAAAACTTATATGTTGAAGTATAATGAGATCAGTATGTTAATTGAATTATAGTCAATGTAATCAATGTGTATTAACCAATGAGAAAGAACCAGTATGTTAATCACGCATAATCAATTGAATGTAAGCAGCAACAAACAATGGTTGTTGTTCAGTTACTCAGCTTAATGTGACTATAACTAAAGAGGAAAGAATGAAGTAAATATGATTTTCTTGTTATATTCTGAGTAGGCTAGATAGGCCACGACTGTTGTATCAACAGAACTATTTGGGAAAGCTGACCTCGGGAATGAGATAAGAAATCCCGGGGCATGTAACTGTAATGTGCATAAAAAGGTTGTAAGCAAGCAGTTCAGTGGAGTGTTCCGGACATCCCGGCTTTATTGTCTTGTACTGAAGAATAAAGTCTTACTGCTTGGAAGATCAGGACTCAGACTCTCTGTTTCAATTGGGTGAAATCACTTGCAGACCTGGGGAACCACGGCAGTAGCTGTTTCATACTGCTACCATGCAGTGGCAACATGAATGGAATTCACCACTAACAGGAAACTTCTTTCAAGTCAAAAAGATGTTCTGCCTATCATACAAATGAGTAATGTGGTATATGAATTTCAGTGACAATATGGCAACGCTATGTATGTAGACCATCCATCACAAAGGTTTGTGCATTGTATCAAAGCATTGTATCAAACAACATGTTCCATCCGCTGTCCACAACAGGCAAGTACAGACTGTACTCAACCTTCCCTGCATGGAAAACACAAAACATGGTGTTCAACATTAGAAGTGATTCTGCGATTGAACAACATTTGCTCAAAAATCCTTAGTATTACACCGACGACCAACTTAAGATCATCAGTGGGGTTCATAGTGTGGTGCATTTGCATGTACTAGAAGCTACATACATTAATACACAAGGGTCCTGTTCTTTGCAGGTAGGAAGGACATATACACAAATAGCAGCTGTTTCAGCTGAACAAAGTAAATGGCAGCCATTCGCTGACTCATCCTTCAGGGTAATACCTTCATCAGTCAAATTGCCTCGATTAAATTTCAAACAATGCTTGGCAGTTAACTGTCAGTAACCTGGTGCATTTTCCATGGCAATAGTTCTGCCAGAGTCTATCTGCCAACCAACCAGCACTTCCGACTCAAAGTATAAATTGCTGTTTTCCCCTTATCTCGGTATTCTTGTAAATTAGTTATAATGGATGCAAGTTGAAAATCTTCAACATATCTCTTTTTTCAACAATATTCAAGTTCTGTAATACCAAATGACAATGTTTACCATTACAAAGAAATCACCAATGCAGACTCAACATTTGTCACATGACACACAACAAATTTGCTTTGAGGTTGAATTTTACTGTAGCTAGCATAATTCAGGGCTGAAATGTCCTTTCAAAATTAGATAGCATGAAATAAATCTAAAGTTATTAATAAAGAAATCTTAATATACACACAAGTAATGATTATAAAGAAAATCACAAAGCGGTATTGGCAGTTTTGTGAAATGTAATGATGGGGAAGTGAAATATTGACTTGACTTGTTCTTGACCAGTGTCATGAGAGAGCATTTTGAACTGTACAAAACCAAAGTGAAAAACTACTGGTTACAGGTTTGTCACTAGCGGTGATTATAGTGTAGCTATTGGTCTATTTTTTTATGTTTTGTGGATGCATCGATATGCTAACTAACCCAGTACAACACTGGCAAAATAGTTATTAAAATGGGCCAACATCAGAAATAAAAGAACTATTTAAGATCGTTTACCAAAAATGAACAATGGCCAAAAACAATTTTATAGTTCTGCATTTATTTTAATTCTAACAGTTTTTACAGTTGTGCTATGGATATAATAGACACAGGGACTTATTAGGGAGAGTCAACATGGCTTTGTGCGTGGTAGGTCATGTTTGACCAATCTATTAGAGTTTTTTGAGGAGGTTACCAGGAAAGTGGATGAGGGGAAGGCGGTGGATGTTGTCTACCTGGATTTCAGCAAGGCCTTTGACAAGGTCCCTCATGGGAGGTTAGTTAGGAAGGTTCAGTCGCTAGGTATACATGGGGAGGTAGTAAATTGGATAAGACACTGGCTCAATGGAAGAAGCCAGAGAGTGGTTGTGGAGGATTGCTTCTCTGAGTGGAGGCCTGTGACTAGTGGTGTGCCGCAGGGATCGGTGTTGGGTCCATTGTTGTTTGTCATCTATATCAATGATCTGGATGATAATGTGGTAAATTGGATCAGCAAGTTTGCTGATGATACAAAGATTGGAGGTGTAGTGGACAGTGAGGAAGGTTTTCAAAGCTTGCAGGGGGATTTGGACCAACTAGAAAAATGGGCTGAAAAATGGCAAATGGAGTTTAACGCGGACAAGTGTGAGATATTGCACTTTGGAGGGACAAACCAAAGAAGAACGTACAGGGTAAATGGTAGGACTCTGAAAAGTGCAGTTGAACAGAGGGATCTGGGAATACAGGTCCAGAATTCCCTAAAAGTGACGTCACAGGTGGATAGGGTCGTAAAGAGTGCCTTTGGTACATTGGCCTTTATAAATCGGAGTATCGAGTATAAAAGTTGGAGTGTTATGGTAAGGTTATATAAGGCATTGGTGAGGCCGAATTTGGAGTATTGTGTACAGTTTTGGTCACCTAGTTACAGGAAGGATGCCAATAAGATTGAAAGAGTGCAGAGAAGGTTCACAAGGATGTTGCCGAGACTTGAGAAGCTGAGTTACAGAGAGAGATTGAATAGGTTGGGACTTTATTCCCTGGAGCGTAGAAGATTGAGGGGAGATTTGATAGAGGTGTATAAGATTTTGATGGGTATAGATAGAGTGAATGCAAGCAGGCTTTTTCCACTGAGGCTAGGGGAGAAAAAAACCAGAGGGCATGGGTTAAGGGTGAAAGGAGAAAAGTTTAAAGGGAATATTAGGGGGGGCTTCTTCACGCAGAGAGTGGTGGGAGTGTGGAATGAGCTGCCGGATAAAGTGGTAAATGCGGGGTCACTTTTAACATTTAAGAAAAACTTGGACGGGTTCATGGATGAGAGGGGTGTGGAGGGATATGGTCCAAGTGCAGGTCAGTGGGACTAGGCATAAAATGGTTTGGCACAGACAAGAAGGGCCAAAAGGCCTGTTTCTGAGCTGTAATTTTCTATGGTTCTATTTGCTTTGGTTATTCATTACATTAATATGGTATTTCAAGCATTTGTGACGAAGTTTGCAAAATACAGCTTTTCAGAAAAATGGCATCACCCCACTGCACTTGCATACAAGCCACAGCTGTTGGTCCAATGTCCTTTTCAACCTATTATATGCTTGTGTGTTCATTAAGAAAACAATTAACACAATGCAACTTATTGTAAAAACTGTGCTGAACATGATTATGCTTACCTGCCAAAATACATAAAATAAGAGCTGCTGCATAGCTTTTCAGTACCCCCCTCTATAAAATTAAAAATATTAACAATTGCAATTCTATTGGACTGCATAGCAGTGTACAAGAGACAACAGCAAGACATAAGCATACTATGAGTTGTTCCAATTGTCTTTACATATCCAATGCCAATATATGCAAAGAACTCCCATTGTACAACACATTCGATAACTGTCATTTTTAGAGCTGACATATCCAATTTTCTCAACTTTAGGACTTGCGGCTAATCTCTCATGAGTCATACTGCACCTCATGAATGAAACAGGTTCAAAATGATGATTATGTATCTGTTTGAACAACAGGAATTTCGTAACATGAAGCAGCAAGACACATTGATTATCTCAACCTCCCACCAGTAAATGCTTTTAATTGTACATTTCCATTCAGGCAAATTAACCACAGGATTTTCTCCCACTGTGCACCTGATGGCACAAATTCATACATAGAAACTATGGAATAAAAGTGGTATAATTGATCAAAATGGTTGTAATTGGAAGTGCAATCACTGCAGGGATGGAAGCTAAAGTTTACAAGATGGTTGTAAACAGCTACACTACTTTAGAGAGTAATGCTGCCTAACAGAGACGCAGAGACATTATATAGATGCAAAAATCACACACATGAACCAAGATGCACAGAAATGTGCAAACAAACATATATCTCGACATGCACACTACATAAAAAACTAATATTATGGGGAGAAGACAAAGGCCTTGATTTGAGCCATATCATGATGGGCAGGAGAGAGTCATAGGGGATTTAAAACTTTTTTTTTTAAACAGAGAAGTCTCTACCTCTCTACCAAAGTGCCCACTGCCATTTTCACAGAGGTGGTTTTTGTGACACACAAGTGCTGCACCATCAAAAGGACAGACTTCAGTAACATCTATATAATACTGAGACAAAGGTTGTTCTTCATCGTTCATGACACTGCGTTTGTCAAAATTCTTCAAAAGCAGATTTCAGCAAGAAAGATCTGCTAATCAAATACCCTTCCTGCCCAGTTCAATAATCTTTGTACCCTAAAACTGGGTACAAGAGATGCCTTCCTTTCTTTATTGCAGTGCCTGAATATGTTTGTGACAACTGTAAAATTTCATACAGGTTTCCAATTGCACAAGGGGAGCCCCAACATAAATTTTTTGAAATGTCTGTCCTCTTGGTGTGGCACTTGCATAACACACAAACCACCACCATGGGCACATTGGCAGGTAGACTTGCCCCATTTACAATTTTTTTTAACCCCACTCCATCCCCGCTAATGACTTTCTCACCCATCATAGAGTTAGTATCATGGTGTTTGTCTTTTCCCTTAATATTTCTGATTTTTTAATGTATGCACATGTGCATATAGGTCCATGTGTGGTTTTTGTGTGTCCATATATTTGCAGAGTAATGCAGGGTACAAGGGTACTGAACCAAGTAGGAAGGATATTTGATGAGCAAATGTTTCTTGCCAGTATTTGTTTTTGAAACATTTTGACCAAAGTAGAGCATCATGGATGATGAGAATCACCCCTTGCCTCAGTTTTGCTGTTGCATACGTTCAGGAAAAGGGTTTTTGAAATATTCTTTCATGGCATGTGGGTATTGCTGGCAAGACCAGCATTTGTTGCCCAGCTCAAATTACCCTTACACTGATATTTTAGGGCAGTTGAGAGTCACATGTAGGCCAGACCAGGTAAGACTGGCAGATTTCCTTCTCTGAAGGACATTAGTAAACCAGTAAACAACAATCGATGGTGGTTTCGTGGTTACTATCACTGATGACCAGCTTTATATTCCAGATTAACTGAATTCAAATTCCACCAGCTGCTCTGATGGAATTTGAACCCATGTCCCTGGAACATTGGCTTAGGCCTTTGGATTGCTAGTCTTGTGCTCTCACCACAATAAGAAGTCTCACAACACCAAGTTAAAGTCCAACAGGTTTATTTGGTAGCACGAGCTTTCAGAGCGTTGGGCTACAGTCCCTCAAATGCCAGATTGGTTTCTGAACTCCTTTGTGCCCTTCTCTGTAAGAACTTTTAACAGGAGTGTGATGTATGGATGAGGATATACACTCATGGTGGGATTCACCAGGCCACCACATATGAATATAGGAAATAGGGGGAGCATGCAAGAAGGTCATGGCTGATCTGTTTGTGTTTCGAATTCCACATTCCCATCTACCATCCCCACCCCCCCCCCCCCCTTCCCTTCCTCGATAACCTTTGATTCTTTTGCCTAACAGGAATCTATCTATCTCTGCCTTAAATATATTTAATGACCCCGCCTCCATCACCTTCTGAGACAGAGTGTTCCAAAGTCATGCAACCGTCAGAAAAAAATCCTCATCTCTTTCCTAAAAGGGCAATCCTAATATTAAAACAATGCTCCCTAGATCTGAACTCACCCACAAGAGGAAATATTATTTCCACGTCCACCTTGCCTAGACCATTCAGGATCTTATATACTTTTCTCAAGTCACTCCTCACTCTCCTAAACTTCAATGGAAACAAGCCCAGCCTGTCCAACCTGTCCTCATGCAACAACCTACTCATTCCAGGTATCAATCTAGTCAAACCTCATCTGAATTGCCTCCAATACAAGTTACATCTTTTCTTAAATAAGGAAACCAAAACTTCACACAGTATTTAAAATGTGGTCTCACCAATGCCCTATATAACAGAAGCATAACATTCTTACTTTTATGTTCAATTCATTTCAAAATAAAAGATAGCATTCTATTAGCCTTCTCGATCACGTGCTGCATCTGTATACTAACTTTGTGACTCATGCACTAGAATAGCTAGATCCCTCGGCACCTTGGGATCCTGCAATTGTTCTCCATTTTAGTACTCTACTTTTTTATTCTTCCTGCCAAAGTGAACAACTTCACATTTTGCCACATTATACTCCATCAGTCAGATTTCCCCCCATCACTCTACCTGTTCATGTGCAACTGTGTGCAAACTCCTTTTGTCTTCTTCACAACATACTTTCCTACCTATCTTTATGTCTTCTGATCTGCAAATTTAGCTACAATGCTGTCACTCCTCTCTTCTAAGTCATTGATGTAAATTGTAAAAGTTTGAGGCCCCAGCACAGACCCGTGTGACTCCGCTCGTCACATCTTGCCAATCAGACAAAGACTGGGAGTTGAATCGGAAGGGGTCAGGTCGGGTCAGGAGTCAGGTCGGGGCAATAGGAGTCATGTGAGAGCAAGGTGTCCCACGCGAGGCTGGGTCTGTGTGTTCAAATAGTTACTCCGGAGTTAGAAGTGTTTTTTTCCTTCTAACTCTTTCAGAGTAACTATCAGGGTAAAATTGGCAGAATGATCTGAAGTGATTTAAATCGCTTCTGTCAGATGTTCCCATCCCAGCACAATTGTCCAGAGCAATTTAGCAATTCTGGGCAATTGCAGGATAAACCCTTGCGTGGATTCTGCAACACATCACTGCGGTATCCCTTAATGCAACGCTGCGGAACCATGAAGCTATGGGCCATAAACCTCGAATAGCTGCATAATATTAAAATCTGAGGAGAAATCAACAAAGGTAATACAAGTTGTCCAATCTATCAGCGTGCTTGGATCAAATGGACCAAGATCAGAATAGCATTGTCCACTGAGTTTTGTGGTGAATAAGCAAACTGTGACTGATCAATATGTGGGACATAAGAATCTAAACGACATTTTGGACATAATGCATTCAAAACACTTCATGACTATCAAAGCACGAGCAACCGGTCGGTAATTATTTAGCAGAGTAGGCAAGACTTCTTTGCAACCAGAATGATGATGGGTGATTTCCAGCAGTAGGAAACAACATGCACGTCAAATGATTTCTGAAAGACCAGAGATAAAGGAACATTTAACTGATGAGCACATTCCTTAAGATTTTTTCTGGTGAGCTGATCTGGACCACGTGCTTTTCATGAATTCACTCAGTTCAATTGCTTCTCTACCTCTCATTTATTGATAGTAACACAAGATCCTGCTAATTCACAAGTGATGCCTTCTACAACATCACATGTTCATCAAATTCTTCATTTCGAACCGGATAAAAAAATCTGTTCAATTCATTTGAAACATCATGAGGATGGTCTGTGGACAAAAAGAGGTTATTTCTCTTTTTTCTACCTAAAGCCTGACATTTTATGCATACACGTCCATGCATCTCTGGGATTATTCATTTGAAAACAATTATGCAGCCTGTCCCTGTAAGCATCTATTGCTTTCTGAATTTTGTTCCTCACCTTGATTTTCAGTTAATCAAATTTGTCTTTACCCTACACTAAATGTAAGTTGTTTTCCCTTCATTATTGCTCTTAAATCCTTTGTTATCCAGGATTTCTTGTTTGGATAGATCTTAACCATTTTAGTCTGGACATGAAACTGTTCAGAGAAGATAAGATTTGTGCTGTGTTCCTATTTATGTCTTCTTCCTACATAAAAATATCCCAATTTGTGCTTTCAAAGCAAATTTTTCAGATAGTGGATGGCTGCATTATCCCAGGCTTTTCTAACCACTTTCCAGCCAGGTTTGACTGTTCTCAATTTTTGCCGATAGTTAGGAAAAAGATACACAACATTATGATCTGAATCTCCAATCACTTGTTGAATCAAAGACTTGTGAGAGGTTTAAAGTTTCACCCCAAAGATTCCACTTTAACAGCCAAAAAGGAAGGTGGAAGCTGCTGGCTCAATAAAGTACATGCCAATAACAGCACTCTTTGTGGGCAAAGAGGAGCAGCTGTGTTTCCTCCAAGCCCTTCTTCTCCCCTCTGCCTATCATGGCGTCTCTCCACCATCTCCTGTGATTGCAGGGACCTATACACTGCCAATCTCTCGTTCCCTCCCTCCAGAATAGCTTCACTAACTTCCTCTACTGCCCCCATGCAGCGCTGAAAAAAGAAAACAAAAACCTTTTCCCACAGAATCTGAAATACAATACCTGAGTGTGGGGCAAAGGCAGATTTAATCATTCTTTTCAAAAGGAATTGGATAAGCACCTGAGGCAGTGGCATGGTGGCACAGTGGTTAGCGCTGCTGTCCCACAGCGCCAGGGACCTGGGTTCAATTCCCGGCTTGGCTCACTATCTGTGTGGAATCTACACATTCTCCCCACACCTACATGGGTTTCCTTCGGTGCTCCAGTTTCCCTTCTTAATCCGAAAGATGTGCTGGCTAGGCAAAATTGTAAGAAGTCTCACAACACCAGGTTAAAGTCCAACAGGTTTATTTGGTAGCAAAAGCCACTAGCTTTCGGAGCGCTGCTCCTTCGTCAGGTAAGTGGAAGTTCTGTTCACAAACAGGGCATATAAAAACACAAACACAATTTACAAAATAATGGTTGGAATGCGAGTCTTTACAGGTAATCAAGTCTTAAAGGTACAGACAATGTGAGTGGAGAGAGGGTTAAGCACAGGTTAAAGAGATGTGTATTGTCTCCAGCCGGGACAGTTAGTGAGATTTTGCAAGCCCAGGCAAGTCATGGGGGTTACAGATAGTGTGACATGAACCCAAGATCCCGGTTGAGGCCGTCCTCATGTGTGCGGAACTTGGCTATCAGTCTCTGCTCAGCGACTCTGCGTTGTCGTGTGTCGTGAAGGCCGCCTTGGCCAACGCTTATCCGAAGATCAGCGGTCGAATGCCCGTGACTGCTGAAGTGTTCCCTAACAGGGAGAGAACACTCTTGCCTGGCGATTGTCGAGCGGTGTTCATTCATCCGTTGTCGTAGCGTCTGCATGGTTTCCCCAATGTACCATGCCTCGGGACATCCTTTCCTGCAGCATATCAGGCAGACAATGTTGACCGAGATGCAAGAGTATGTACCTGGTGGATGGTGTCATTCATCAATTCATCATTCTTCAACATGTCATTGATGAAGATGAACATCTCGCCAAGGCCATCCCCACACCCCCACTTCTTGCCTTCAAACAACTGCACAACCTCAAACAGACCATTGTCTGCAGCAAACTACCCAGCCTTCAGGAGAACTGTGACCACGACACCACACAACCCTGCCACAGCAACCTCTGCAAGACATGCCGGATCATCGATGTGGATGCCATCATCTCACGTGAGGACACCATCCAGCAGGTACACGGTACATACTCTTGCAACTTGGCCAACGTTGTCTACCTGATATTCTGCAGGAAAGGATGTCCCGAGGCATGGTACATAGGGGAGACCATGCAGACGCTACGACAACGGATGAATGAACACCGCTCGACAATCTCCAGGCAAGAGTGTTCTCTTCCTGTTGGGGAACACTTCAGCGGTCACGGGCATTCGGCCTCTGATCTTCAGGTAAGCATTCTCCAAGATGGCTTTCACGACATATGACAACGCAGAGTCACTGAGCAGAGACTGATAGCCAAGTTCCGCACACATGAAGAGCCTGAACCGGGATCTTGGGTTCGTGTCACACTATCTGTAACCCCCATGACTTGCCTGGGCTTGCAAAATCTCACTAACTGTCCCGGCTGGAGACAATATACATCTCTTTAACCTGTGCTTAACGCTCTCTCCACTCACATTGTCTGTACCTTTAAGACTTGATTACCTGTAAAGACTCGCATTCCAACCATTATTTTGTAAATTGAGTTTGTGTCTTTATATGCCCTGTTTGTGAACAGAACTTCTACTTACCTGACGAAGGAGCAGCGCTCCGAAAGCGAGTGGCTTTTGCTACCAAATAAACCTGTTGGACTTTAACCTGGTGTTGTGAGACTTCTTACTGTGTTTACCCCAGACCAATGCCGGCATCTCCACATCATAGGCAAAATTGTCCATGCTAAATTTTCCCTGAGTGTAGCCGAAATGGGGCTGGATTGTGACGACTTGGGGATTTTCACATTAGCTTCATTGCAGTGTTAATGTAAGCCTACTTGTGACACTAATGAATAAACTTAAACTTAAAAGAAATTCCAGGACTATGGAAAAAAAGCTGGGGTACGGGGCGAGCTGAGTTGTACTTGCAGAGACACAATGGACTAAATGGCATCCTTCTGTGCTGTAACCATTCTATTCTATAATCGTTCACTTCCTCTCCCTTCTCAATTGCTGAGGGCCATTTAAGGGTCACCTGCTGGAGCCTCTTGCTGCTGGTTTTCCCATCTGCTAACTGTTGGCTGGGCAACCCAAGAACAAATTACGAAGAGGGTCTACTGTTAAATTTGGCAGTGCCTCCACATATCCAGCCTTGCTATGTCTTTTCCACGTACCATGCTCCCCCAAACTCTCCCCAGTGATTCAAAATACTGAAGCCAAAGTGTGCTTGGAACAGCATGTTACCCAAATACTATCAAAAGTATCTGGAAGCAAACATTTTGTCGATTAGGAGCAGGAAAACATTAACTAAGTATATGCAATAACCAAGATATTTAAAAAAAATCGACGAACCATTTGTAAACAAACTATTTATTACTTTCATTAAAAGTGATTAAACAATTTTTCTCTCATCAGGAGCAAGGCCCTTTATTCCTAACTCTTCATGATGACTATTTAATTACGGAACAATTGCAGCTTCAAGTTGCTTTTATGGATGAAAAATAAAATAAATGCATGAGTTACTCAAATTATTATCTGCTGTTACTATAGGTTTGAGTTTTCCTCAACAAAATATTGCATTATTGGTCATTTACATAAATCATAGACATTTAATGTAAGCATCGGCCGGGATTCTCTGGTTCTTTCACCCCAGCTGGGAATCTTGGTGGCCCGCTGAATTGGACAAGAGGGCCAAATTGGGTTTCCCAGTGAGTGCCCAACTGGTCCCAATTCTCTCCCTTCCCCCACCCTGCCACTGCCAAGGAAATCATAGTGGGCGAGAACCTGGTCACAGGGCATTTAAATTATCCTTAACATCATTACGAGCTTGAAGTCCAATTCAATGGGCTCCTGCATTTTCCCACCCGCAAGCCCCATGGGTGCCAATTAACTCTGGTCCACAGAAGTGTAGATCTGGCACCACAGACTCCAGGGGGCAAAGAGGGAACTGCAGCCTCCAACTTTGCCCATGTCCCTCTGCTGCTGCCAGCCTGCAGAGGGGGGAGAGGGGTCCCTCAATGGACAGGAAGTTGGGTTTCAGGCTGGGGGAAGGGCTTGACCTCAGGGTTTTCCATTAGGATGGTGATCTAGTGGCTGCAGCTGTCCTTGCTACCCTGGAAAACGTAGTGTCCTTTAAAACCTATGAAGTGCCTGGTCACATTAAAAATTATGCTCCCTGAACACCTGGAGGCCTATAAAAATGATAGATTGGGAAACATTGCTTAAAGGGCTGATGGTGGATAGGCAATGGCAAACATTCAAGGAATGCATGGGTGAACTGCAACAATTGTTTATTCCTGTCTGACGCTGAAGTAAAACTGGAAACAATGGCTTACAAAGGAAATTAGAGATGGTATTAGATCCAAGAGAGTGGGATACAAATTGGCCAAGAAAAAACATTAGACCTTAGGATTGGGAGCAGTTTAAAATTCAGCAAAAGAGGACCATGTGACTGATTAAGAAGTGGAAAATAGAGAACAAGAGTAAGCTTGTGGGGAACATAAAAACTGACTGTGAAAGTTTCTCCAGGCATGTCGGGAGAAAAAGATTGGTGAAGGCAAATGTAGGTGCCTTGCAGTCAGATACAGGGATCTTTATAATGGGGAACAAAGAAATGGCTGACCAATTGAACACATACTTTGGTTCTGTCTTCACAAAGGAGGACACAAATAAGACACCAGAAATGTTGGGGAAGACAGGGTTTAGTGAGAGGGAGGAACTGAAGGAGATCAGTATCAGTAGAGAAATGGTGTTGGGGAAACTGATGGGATTGAAGGCCGATAAATCCCCAGGACCTGATAATCTACATCCCAGAGTATTTAAGGAAGTGGCCCGAGAAATAGTGGATGCATTGCTGTCATCTTCCAACATTCTATAGACTCTGGAACAATTCCTACAGCAAATGTAACCCCATTACCTAAAAAGGGAGGTGGAGAGAAAACAGGGAATTATTTACCAGTAAGGTTGACATCAGTAGTGGGGAAAATTCTAGAGTCCATTATCAAAACTTTTATAGCAAAACGCTTGGCAAACAGTGGCAGGATTGGATAAAGTCATTATGGATTTATGAAAGGGAAATTTTGCTGGACTAATCTACTGGAAGTCTTTGAAGATGTAACAAGTAGAGTTGATGAGGGGCAGTCAGTGAATGTCGTTTATTTGGGCTTTCAGAAGGCTTTCAACAAAGTCTCACATAAGGGATTAGCGTGTAAAATTAAAGCACATGGAATTGGGGGAAGTTTACTGAGGTGGATAGAAAACTGGTTCGCAGACAGGAAAGAAAGAGTAGGAATAAATGGTTCTTTTTTTCAAATGGCAGGCAGTAACTAGTGGGGCACTGCAGGGACATCAGCTATTCACAATTTATATTAGTGATTTTGATGAGAGAACTAAATGTAATATTTAGAAATTTACAGATGACACAGAGCTAGGTGGGAGGGTGAGCTGTGAGGAGGATACAGAGATCCTTCAGTGTGATTTGGACAAGTTGACTAAGTGGGCAAATGAATGGCAGATCCAGTATAATTTGGATAAATTTATGGTTATCCACTTCGGTCGCAGAAATGGGAAGGCAAGTTATTTTTCACCACAGATTGGTCAGCCTGTGGAATTTGCGACCACAGAAAGTAGTTGAGGCCAAAACATTGTATGTTTTCAAGAAGCAGTTAGATATAGTACTTGAGGTGAAGGGATGAAAGAATATGGTGGGGGAAGATGGGGTCAAGCTATTGAATTGTTTGATTAGCCATGATCATAATGAATGGCATAGCAGGCTTGAAGGGCCAAATGGCCTTCCTGCCCCTATTTTCTTTGTTTTGATGTAATATCATTGCGGCACTCCATTGCACAGTAGGGATTGGCCCTGGCTAATCTTACAAGCTCCAGGTATTAAATAACCTAAAGTGGTCTGTTAGAAAGGACCTGTCAGTTTTACCAGGAAGATCCTCTTGCCTTCTCTCATAAGGCCCAGCTGCTCTGAAACCTCTTTGAAGTGCTTTGATTGACAGCAGGCTGTCAGATTCACTAGGGAGATCCCCCTTTTAACACTAAAAGAGCGACACATGCTGCCTGGCCCTTTTGAAGTGCTTTGATTGACATCAGGGATAGAGATTCACCAGGGAGTTCTCCTTTTCACTTGCAAAGAGTAGCATCCTGTGCCTGGTCCCTTTGAAGTGCAGTGATTGATAGGTTGAATGAATTACCCACTATCCAGGAGCTTTGTTTGATTTTCTTTCCTTTCATGGTTGAATGAATCTCAAGTGCTTTTTAAACATTATGGTTAAAAAAGAGGAGCTGAAACCTCATGGGTAATTGATCCAACCTGTCAATTGAAGGAAGAATGTTTATAAACATTGTGGTTAAGAAAAAAAGCAGGTATTTGAGATGCATTCAACCATGAAGGGAAAGAGAAACAAACAAAGCTCCTGGCTAGTGGGTAATTAATCCAACTTGTCAATCAAAGTCTAGTTGAAGATAATGGAGCATGACATTGAATGAACACAAAGCTTTTTGAGGCTGTTGAGCTTTCCAGGAAGGCTCAGAGACCTGAACAAATGCAGTGTTAAAAGAATGGGGCTTAGTGAGTAGGTCTGGTGGAATGAGGATGTCAATGAGGCTTACGGGTTGTGTTGACAATGAACTGTCTGTTCTGCTTGCAGCTGCCAATCAGAGCAGGTCAAAGTGGCCAGGCTGCACCTGTCATTCATTCAGAATACATAAGGGAATCCCTCTCCTAAAACCAACATCGCCTGTCAGTCTGAGAACTTTAAAGGGATTCTCTCACACCTGGGGTTTCTGACAGAGAGCAGAATGGAGTGCTGCTGTGATTTTGAAGGCTTTTGGGTGTCCATGGGTGACTAGGGCACTTCAATAGTTTCACAGTACACAGACATGAATGAAAATTTTGAACTAAAATCTGCTTGCGATCATCACGCTAAGAGTAATCTCCAACTTTCCCAGAGTTAGAAGGGGCAGCCCAACTACGAGATCCCCATCCCAGGGAAGATTCCTGAGGTCAATCCCTCACCAACTGCCCCCCAGGCTGTACCTACCTAACCCCAGGTCCCTTAGGGGACCCTTCATCTGCAGCATCAGAGGGCATATAGGTACAACACGTACCTCCCTGCCCTCCTTGAAGTCCAAGGTCAGGTGTCACTGTCAGGGTGTTAGTGCCATGGTGCTGGGCAATACAAGATTAGCACTGAAGACGACAGGGCCTGAAGGGAACCTGAGGGGACCCTCATCTCGGAGTGTCAATATTGTGGAAGAATGGGGTGAGGTCTCTGGCTGGGGAATAGTGGGGGGGGGGGGAAGTCCATGGGGTGGGGGAGGGAAAGGGCTCTCATTGCTGTGACCCTTTAAAAATAACACCACAATCTCTGTGAAACTGGACTGCCGGGCAACGAGACCAAAAGCAGGAAAGGGTAGAGGGGATTATGCTCTATGTATATGTGCGCGTAGACGTGCAGGCGTAGAGGGGCGGGCGTGCGGGCGTAGAGGGGCGGGCGTGCGAGCGTAGAGGGGCGGGCGTGCGAGCGTAGAGGGGCGGGCGTGCGAGCGTAGAGGGGCGGGCGTGCGGGCGTAGAGGGGCGGGCGTGCGGGCGTAGAGGGGCGGGCGTGCGGGCGTAGAGGGGCGGGCGTGCGGGCGTAGAGGGGCGGGCGTGCGGGCGTAGAGGGGCGGGCGGGCGTGCGGGCGTAGAGGGGCGGGCGTGCGGGCGTAGAGGGGCGGGCGTGCGGGCGTAGAGGGGCGGGCGTGCGGGCGTAGAGGGGCGGGCGTGCGGGTGTAGAGGGGCGGGCGTGCGAGTGTGTGTAGGTGTGTGTGTGCGCGTGTGTGTTGGTGCATATTGATGTTGGTGCATATTGGTGTTGGTGTGTGTGTTGGTGTGTGTGTTGGTGTGTGTGTTGGCGTGTGTGTTGGCGTGTGTGTTGGCGTGTGTGTTGGCGTGTGTGTTGGCGTGTGTGTTGGCGTGTGTGTTGGCGTGTGTGTTGGCGTGTGTGTGAGAGAGAGAGAGAAGGGGGAGATACTTCACTGAGTCTTCTGTCACAAGGGAATATGGAGAGCTTGGCTGAAACCTTCATGAGTGCATAAAAATAATAAATTTTTTACAAAGTACTTTAAAAGAGATTTTCATATTGAAATTATATATGTTGATGTATAATACACAAATTTATTAAATATTTACCTGATGTTATTAGGCTGCTTTATTGCTGTTTTGGTTTTGCTTGTGTCTGGGATCACATTAATTTTCAAGTGTTAAAATGGGGTCTCATTGGAAAATAGTTTGGAAAACACTGTTCTAAATCATGCCAAAAATATATTGACAACCTGAAGTAACCACTTATGCTGCTTTGTCATTTGATTTATACAGCCAAATAGAACAACAAAGCAAAGTGAAACACCAAAATCTTCCACTAACTTGGAAGTAGCTCAGCTTCTTGGACTCTAACTTCACCAGCAGCAGGAATTATCATTCACCTCCAGTCAAATTCAACGGCAGAGGTGACTAAGTATGCCTATTCCATTTAGCAGAAAACAAATTCACTTCTTTCTCAGTATGTTTATGACCTCTGTGTTGATACTGATGACTTTCAACATGTGGATCTTATACAGTTGGCAACAGAGGAAGACTTGCCAGATTTACTTCGACCAGAGGGCAAGAACATGTGTTATCCCTTACGCCTTCGCTGGGGCGAGACCAGAAATTCCCGCCTGAGGTCAATGGAGATTTCCCTCGTCGGACTTTTGCCCACGCCAAATTGAGAGTTCCTGCCAAAGAGTGGGTTAACTTTCTTACAAAAAGGTTCTAATGGGAACAGAATGGAGAAAAAAAACTACATTATGGCTGGGTTCTTTTGGGCATCCTTTCTACTTTTGCACTCATACAGCACTACTTTGGGTTTTATTCCCAGCAGATCAGGGAAGACACTGATGATGTGCCATTGCAAATGCTTTGTCTGCAGATGATCTTCTCCCAATAATTTTGAGTAGGGTCTGGGTTTCTGTGATCAGGTCACTTGAAGGTCTATCATGGTGGACTAAACTAATAATAATTAGCATTTAAGTAGCTCTGTTGACATAGTTGGACATCCCAACATGTTTCATGGGAATATTATCATAGTCACATAAGGAGATTATTACAAGTGACTAAAGGTTTGTCAAATAGCTAAATTTTAAGGGAAGTTTTAAAGGAAATAGAGGAGCAGGGATGTTTAAGAAGGTTATTTCAAAGCTTAGGATCCAAGCAGCTCAAGGCACAGGTGCCAGTAATGGTGGAATAAAATGGAGCTCTGCAAGAAACTAGAATTGCTAAGATTGCAGAGGTTTGGAGGAGTGGAGAAAGCTACAAAGAGGGGTGATGACGTATGGAGTGATTTGAAAACAATGATGAGAACTTCAAAATCAAAGTGCTGTCAGATTGAAAACAAAGTAGGTCAGCAGGGTCAAGAAAAGAGGACACTGGAAAAACTCAGCAGGTCTACCAGCATCAAGAGATAAACAGTTAACTTTCGAGTCATAGCCCTTTATCGGTACTGGAAAGATGAAGAATGTTCGAGCAAAAGAAACTGCAACAAAAAGTAGCAACTTTAAGCATAAATATCAGATGGCCTGCTGTGAAAGACGGAGGGGGTGTTGTAAGATCGAGAGGAAAAGTCAAAATCTAAAACAGCCAAACTCAACGTTGAATCCCAAGGGTTGTAAGATACCCAATCGGAAGATGAGATGTTGCTCCTCCAGCTTGTGTTGGGCTTCACTGGAGCATTGCAGCAGGCCAAGGACGGATATGTGGGTGAGAAAGCAAGGTGCTGAATTAAAATGGCAGCCAACAGGAAGGTTGGGATCATGCTTATGGACTGAGCAAAGGTGTTCCGCAAAGCAGACACCCAGTCTACATTTAGCCTCCCCTATGTAGAGGACACCACATTGGGAGCATAAGAACATAAGAAATAGGAGCAGGAGTAGGCCATCTAGCCCCTCGAGCCTGCCCCGCCATTCAATAAGATCATGGCTGATCTGACGTGGATCAGTACCACTTACCCACCTGATCCCCATAACCCTTAATTCCCTTACCGATCAGGAATCCATCCATCCGCGCTTTAAACATATTCAGCGAGGTAGCCTCCACCACCTCAGTGGGCAGAGAATTCCAGAGATTCACCACCCTCTGGGAGAAGAAGTTCCTCCTCAACTCTGTCTTAAACCGACCCCCCTTTATTTTGAGGTGAGTACAATTTACCAAAGTGAAGCAAGTGCAATTGAAACGCTGCTTAACCTGAAAGAAGTATTTGAGGCCTTGATGGTAAGGAGGGAGGAGGTAAAGGGACAGGTGTTACACCTTCTGCAATTGCTAGGGAAGGTGCCCTGGAAAGGGGGTGGGTGTTGGGCATGATGGAGGAGTGAAAGTTTCAGCCAAGCTTTCCATATTCCCTTGTGACAGAAGACTCAGTGAAGTGTACACACACCACACACACACATACACACACACACTATCTCACAGCGTGAGCGATCCCTGTGGAATGCTGACAGGGGGTGAGGGGAAGATGCATTTCATGGTAGCATTGTGCTGGAACTGTCGGAAATGGTGGAGGTTAATCCTTTGAACGTGGAGGGTAGTGAGGATAAAGGGGACTGTATTATGGTTCCGGGAGGGAGCGAAAGGAATGAAGAGAGCCGTGCGGGAGATGGGTCAAACCCAGTTGAGTGCCCTGTTAACTACAGTGGGAGGGAAACCTCAGTTCAGGAAAGCAGATTAGGTCAGCCGGGTGTTGTGCAAATAGGCTCGAACACAATTTATGTCACGGCCAGGAGAGCTTTAGTTGAGTTCAGTTTTACAGAGAACAAGTTGAAAGGCTGGCCAGGAGAGCAGGATTACTCCTAGTATTATGGCCCCTTTGTCCCTAATCTCAATTTAAGGGCATTGAAGTTGCTGTTTTAAAAAATTTTTTACTTCGCTCCTAAAAGTTACAAAGCCAATGTTCACAGTGGACCAGGCAGATCCAAATCCATTCCTTGCTTGTTCCAAAAACCAAATCGAAATTGAATCCAATTTGTGGTCCCTACTAGAAAGACAAACACGATCCAAGCTGACAGCAAAAGGCATTGCACCTGTTCTTGTGCTTGATCTGACAATCAATATTAGCCAAAAGGCTGAGAAGCGATTAGTTCAATCTCTGAGCTAAGGGATCTGTTGGAGATTTAGAAGAGATGGACCAACTATCACAGCCCCTACAAAATTACTTTATTAAGCAAACAAAACAGATTATTAAAATCAGGCAAGAACACCAGTGCAAACAAGTAGTCAGTAGGGCTTTAGATTTTAGGGTATTTCTTTTTGTTGAATTCAGATTTTAAAAATGTGAAATCAACTGCAGGAAAATGTATGCTTTGTTGGATCCAAAAAATCCCACAGAGAATGCTTGAAAATAAAAACCACCTGGTTTCATTCATCAAACGATTTTGCAAGAAATAAAAGATGACAAATAAAGAATAATGATAAATAGAGTTTACTTAGATTAATAACTTCAACCTCAGCTTGCATTGAGAAATAAGATCAAAGAAATAGAAGCACAAGTTAACTTTCTGTTGTGTGGCACTACCACTATGCTAAATCAGATAAACTCAGAGCAGATATATCAACTCAAAACCGGATGTCAAGCGGTGGGCCAACAATAGCAACAGAACTGTATTTAACCTCATTCTGTAATCTTATGGCCTGACATACCGCTCACTCTATCATTACAGTGATTCCAGAAACCAATCTCAATTCAATAAGGCCAGGGCAGCATCAAGCCTACATTAAAATGAGGTGTCAGTCTGCTGAAGCTGCAACATGGACTACATACATGTTAAATAGCTGAAGCAGCATGCTATAAATAGTGCTAAGTAATCCCACAGCCAACAAATAAGATCAAAGCTCTACAGTCCTACCAATCCAGTTGTGAATGGTGGGGAGCAAATAAACAACCAAATAAACACCCTCAATGATGAGACAATTTAGCATAAGGACTAGACGCAGGAGTCGTCCACTCAGTCCTTTGAGCCTGTTCTGCCATTTAATATCATGGCTGATCTGACTGCTATTTCCCACCTACCCATGATAACCTTTCACAGAATCTTTATAGTGTAGGAGTTGGCCATTTGGTCCATCTGCACTGATTCGCTGAAAGAACTTTTTACCTAGTCCCAGTCCTCCGCCTTACCCCCATAACGTTGCAGATTCTTTTTCAGGTAGCAATCCAAGTCCCATAGAATCCATTGAATCATGACAGTACAGAAGGAGGCCATAGAGTGCATCGACTCTCCAAAAGAGCATCTTACTCAGGGCCCACTGTCCTGCCCTATCCCCAAGCATTTACCATGACAAATTCGCCAAACCGACACATCCTTGGACACTAAGAGGCAAGTTAGTATGGGCAATCCACCTCAGCTGCACATCATTGGACTGTGGGAGGAAACTGGGGCACCCAGAAAAAACCCATACAGACATGAGGAGAATGTGCAAACTCCGCACAGTCACTCACAGTTGAAATCGAACCCAGGTCCCTGCCGCTGAGACAGCAGTGCTAGTCCTTTTGAATACAATGATCAAAGCTGCCTCCATCACCTTCTCGGATAGTTTGTCCTAGACTCCAACCACTTTTGGGGTGAATAAATCTTCCTTCATGTCACTTCTAATCCCTATGCCCATTATTTTGAATCTGTGCCTTCTAGCTCTTAATGTACTCTTGAGATGGAACCGTTTCTCACTATTTACCCTGTCTATACCCCTCAGGATCTTGACTATTTCTATCAAGTCTCCCTCTCTTTTTGAATAAAGGAGTTACATTTTCTATGTTTCAATCTAATAGTATCTCCCCCGAATCTAGGGAATTTTTGAAAATTAAAACCAACACATAAATTATCTCACTAGCTTCTTCTTTCAAGAAGTCCATCAGAACCAGGGGAATTGTCAGCTCGCAGCTCTAATAGTTTGCTAAGTACCACTTCCCTGGTGATTTGATTTTCCTAAGTTTCTCCCTCCTTTCCAGTTCGTGACTTCCAGCTATTTCAAGGATGTCCTCTAGTGTGAAGACTGATGCAAAATATCGATTCAATTCACCTGCCATCTCCTTATTTTTCAACTGTGGAGATTCCACCTGCATTTAAGGCATTGTTGTTCTCTAGCTGTCAGATGGTATTTTCTACCTCATGCCAGCACCTGGCAGGAGAGCTGATAATGCAGGGCCAATGACAAGGTATTGAGAGAAGTAAAGAAACAAAGATATGTGGAGAAGAGGTGTGAGTAGCAGAATGATGAACAGCTGCCAACCAAAAGTAAAAAGCAGAGGACATGAGTAAGACAGAAACAAACAAAGAAAGGGAAACAAAATATTAGCATCTTCTGCCATTCACACCTCCTCTAGACATATCTTCTGTTCCTTTACTTGTCTCATTCCCACCCCTTTTGTCATTTAATTTCTCTCATTCCGCCCTATCCCAGACCTTCTCTTTTGTTCGTTATCCACCCTTCCTCCTTTTACTTGCTTAAAACCCATTACATTAATTTTTCCCAGTTCTGTTGCCTGGTCATTGATCTGAAATGTGAACTTGGTTTTACTCTCCAGAGATGCTCGTTGACTTGCTGTGCATTTCCAGCATTTTCTACTTGATTTCAGACTTCCAATATCCACAACATTTTGTTTTTGCATTTGCATTAGATATTGGGGTGCTGTTTGCTCTAAGAAATTTTGGATCCAACTAAAATCTGACTTTATCTTAAATTAAGCAATTTTAACAACACTGGGGCATTTTGTGTTAAATTTAATTTTAATCAATAATAGTCTGTATCTAGAGCACATTACAATATAGAAAGTAAATGTATTTACATAACTTTTAAGTGCCAAGCATTCCGAATGACCTATTTTTTGCAGGAGGTGTAAAGGAAAGTGCAGGGAAAGTGAAAGGGAAGAAAACTAATTAGTTAAATAGATCGACAAGCCATGGTGCATTGTTAGGAATGATGACGGAGGTGTAGATTGGGATGCAAGGCTGGGGCATCTGCAGTGATAGGGTGGGATGATGCAGCATGAGTACCTGAAAATCAGGATTATAAATTTAATGTAATGGGGGACCCAATGTAAATCAGTGAAGACATCAGTGATGAACGGCCATGACAGTTTAATGCCAGCTGAGTTCAGAATGACTTAATGTTTGAGGAAGATAAGGGACTGGCAAAATGGACATGAAAGAAATCAAATCTTATGTGCAATGTAGAGAAGGGTTTTAACAGACAGTTAAACCTAACAAAGACAAATTTTATAGGTTTAAAAAGGTAACTACGCACAATACCTGTATTAATTATTTTGGATGAATTGTACACACAAAGCTTATCAAAAGCTAAATGCAAGTGAATAGGATGTTGATGCACTGAATTGATTCAGCACATTGAACAGATCAACAGGGGAGCTGACTATTCCAATCACACATCAAGAAACACACTGTAAAGTCACTTCCTGCTGTGTTGACTGTGTGGAGATTTTGTTGTTCTGCACCAAGTGTGCAAAACTCATACATCACCACACAAGTTAAGATAAAAGAACCTTTAGAAGCATTGATCTTGAAAACAAAGAATACCAGATAAAAAAATTGCAATGATTGAAGATTTAAACATGACCGACTTTTGACAGACAAGCTGGCAATAATAAAACATAACTAATGAGCAGTTCCGGCAATGGACTGACTCAAAGGTAAGAGAAAAGACTAATAAAATAGGTTTAAAATGGCAGCACTATGTCTCTAGTTGAGGGGAAGGATGAATGAGAAAAATCAAAGAAAACGTGTATCTAAACAAAAAAACTCAAGGGAAAGTTAGATCCTTGTTCTCACAATCAATACCAACAGAAGGAAGGCATGTTCTTATTCAATTTCTTCTCTGATGAAACATGATACTGACTGAACTTGACATCTTGCAACATGTAAAAATCCTTTTTAAAAGAAAGGAGCAAAGCCCAAACTGCAACTGGGGACAAAGCAAACCCTGAACTGTAGTTGAAGTGCTTCCAAATTAATAACTGCTAGATGGACATGAAATAAACATAACTAAACTCTAGCTTCCAAACTGTACAACAAGTCAAGAATCTTGCGTATGTCAAAAACACCAAAGGCTTGAATTTTCTGGCTGTTGACACTGACAGGATCTTCTGTCCAGCAATAATACACCCCCCATTGCAGTGACATGGGGTGTAATTAACATGAAATCCCATTGACAGCAGCCTGTGCCACCTCCTACTGCAAGAAACATACAGCAGGGAGGCCAGAAAATTCCTTCTAATGGGAAAGGAAAGGCTAATTACTAACAATACTAAGCAACTGCGGATAGTTGGGAACCTGTCTACTGCGGATAGTTGGGAACCTGTCTCGGGGGCAGGGAACTCAGATGGTGTTCGTAAAGCAGAAGTGGAAATGAATAGGGTTGGGAAGCATTTTCTGATCAGGGCCAGTGTGATCTCCTGGACTCGTTTCGATCGCCTCAGGGGGTCGGAGAGGAATTTCCCAGATTTTTTTTTCCCCATATTGGCCCTGGGGTTTTCACTCTGGGTTTTCGCCTCTCCCTGGAGATCACATGGTCTGGAATGGGGAGGTGGGGGTGAGTTAATAGGTTGTGATGAACAAAGCATCGTAGCTGTGAGGGACAGCTCGGTGGATAGGATATTAGGATGTAGATAGGCTGGAAAATTGGGCGGGGATCCTGGATTCAGGATTCAATCCTGGACCGGGGAGCGGCGCGGGCTTGGAGGGCCGAAGGGCCTGTTCCTGTGCTGTATTGTTCTTTGTTCTTGTTGTTCAATAACTCTTAAACGCAGAGTACAGATGGTTAGCTCTCTTCAAACTAACTCCACCAAAACCTGAAAAATGTCTTCAATGCATTGCCAATTACAAACTCAATTAACTTTTAACTACAAATGATAACCAATTCAGGGTCTCCTTATTGACCTGCCATCATGTATTGTTGTCCAATACATATGTCCCAAGCCACATATGGTTAATTGAGAATCTAAACACTGCTATTTGCATCCTTATTAATAAATTTAAAATGAGCAATACTATTCTTGGGTATTGGATATCAGTACTCATATTCACAGTGTATCCATGCATTTTTGCAAATATTTAATTCATGGTTCACATATTTGAGAATAAAAAACTTTAATTCCTCAAACTAAAAGGTTAACAGTAGAAAACGGGAGTCTGATTGAGAAACTAATTGAGAAAAGCAGTTCTGAAGTAAATGCAATTAAAATAAGCTTGGAGTTCATTATACTTAAAAGACTGGGCCATGTTGGTCTAAAACATCAGTTAGAAAGATCATAATACAACAAGTGGAGAAACTTAAGCAATGCATGGCCTACCTATCTGTGGGCCTTTTGGTGGAGACATGACATCTACAAACATTTCAGTAAAGGCAGTCCAAAGAGATGTTTTTGTTTTGGGAATTAGAACCTATCTAGTTTAAAAGCATTCAATAAGCTCCGAAGGGTTGTAAAATCTATTTCTTTCATAGAAAGAATTTTAAATGAGGGATATTTAATTTAAAGGTGTATTCAAGGACATCCTAGAGCAATACGATGTCACTATGGATGTGGGTGGAGCCTGAGGGAGGTTCTCTGGTTTCAATTTATCTGATTGTTTGCTGAAATAGTTATTTGCAGTTCAAACTCAGTGTGTGGAGCTAGCATCTCCATGAAAGAAGTTAGCCAGACTGCATTGTAAACTGAGAAAAGCTTAATTCATTATTCACCACATGGAAATGTGGCTGGGACTTAATCTCAGTTTTAATTTTGTGAAGAAACAGGTGGTGGAGTATTGCCCAGTTTGAAGCTAGTGAAACAATTTACCGTGGTCCTCGTAGTATTTTGTGGCAAAAGGCGGCAATTAGGAGAATTAGCTGTGAAATATCGAGAAGGCAACCGAACAAGGGACTGAGAACATCCACAGTCAAGAATTGGTAAATGGAAGTCTTACCTCCTAGAATAGCCGGAAATGAGGAGAATTGAAGTAGTTTCCAGAAACTATAGCATACTTTGTGTGGTCCTAACAAGTAAACTTAAAATATCAGCCTTTACTGAAATGTTTATAGATGGCATGTCTCCACCAAAAGGCCCACAAATAGATCATGCATTGTTTAAGTTTCTCCACCTGTTATTTTATGATCTTATCTTTCTAGCTGACCTTTTAAGTCAACATGGCTCAACCTTTTAAGTGCAATAAACTCCAAGGTTATTTTAATTGTATTTACTTCAGATATGCTTTTCTCAACCAGGCTCCCATTTTCTATCTTGGCACTTCCTGGATAGCCTTGACAATTGGACAGCTCTTTAACATTTCCTTGACAGATGGACAGTTCTCAACAGTTCCTTGACAGCTAGATTAAGTCATTTACAATTCCTTGACAACTGGACAGCAATTTTACAGTTCCTTGGGTGTCTTACCTCTCCCAAAGGTGTCCCAGAGCAATATCGAAAAGGGTACCTTACCTCTCCAAAGGTGTACCCTTGCCATCCATAAGAACCCACGAAGTTCAGATCTCTTCTTAGCTGTTCCAATCTGCACACTACAGATTCCACATTCATGGTCCTCCAAAATTCCAATTCAATGGAAGTAGTTAGCGATTTAAATAGCCTCTGCAAATTGCAAATATGTGAACCCCGGGCCAACTCCAATCTTGTCCTCAAAGATGGGAAATGCTGGGTTGGGACAGGACTCAGAATCTTTGGCCATTTCGAGGATTTCTTTCACCTTGGAGAGCCAAAATCCAGACCACAGTCTTTACGGTAGGCTTCATTATACCATACCACACTAACTATCAAGATTAACAGTTGTAGAGTGTGAAGTGCAGCCTGCAACATCACACTTATATCATGAGTTGTGCTGACGGAGAATTGTACTGTGTTATGAGTGATGAGCTGCACTCTTGAGACAGCTTTCTATTTAACATCATGACGTCGCATGAATCCGTTTTCTCGTAACATTGAGAAGCCCTGCAGTAAAGCTAGGAAGTATTGAGACCTTTTTGAAATCCAAATTTACACTACCGAGTCATATTCCACATCATACAAAACAGTCATTGTCTAATTGCAACCGGGGGAAGGTTTTATTTTAGTGTATTCCAGGGTCAAATCAGAAAATAACCCCAAAATTATGTGGCCACTTTAAAATAAATTCACAAAGAAAAACCATTTTCCATTTGGCAGTTAACTGCATTCCTGGAAATTGGAATAAATTGGAGAAATTAGTTTGAAACTATTACAGGAAATGAATTTTTTAAAAAGATGTGCTTAACATTTTACTTGTACCCAAAATTATGCAAAAATCAACATCAGATGGATCACTTTGGAGGAGTTTGGGTGAGGCAATGTTTGCGGGAATTGTAAACTGGTCAGAATAATGCTAAACCAGGTAAGGAAGTACAACCAGGTACAAAGAGTTCAGAATCTGGAAGTGCATGCACCTGCAGTTGAGTGATTGAATTAAATATAAAATCCAAAAAAACAGAATCAAAATCTATTTGACTGAGTAAAGTGTCTGTCAGGATTGTGTGTGTGGCAGGTTAAGCTGTTGCAAGGTACAGTTGCATAAGCCTCTCCTGAACTTTACCATGCAGTGTTAATTCACTGAAAATAACCAATCAGCCTCTCTCCTTCTCTTAAAGGTGAACCTGGAAAAAGGTACTCACACTTGGGTGACAAAACACTTAGTTTTATCAGGAAACTGAGATCTTATATTTGTACTTGACATATCTCAAATACTACTGAATATAAACACCAACCTACTGTGAATTAACAGTTCAGAGTAACTGTTATCAGAATAGTCTGCATTTGGCGTAAATGGATTGAAAATAATATTGAAATATTATCGGACATGCATAATATGTATTATAGGAGCATAGTGTGCAGAAGATACTGTGCAGTATTATTTTTTTTAAAAGATAATTGCTACAAAGTTTAAAAAGCAGTTATTGCAATAAACACTGCTTGCCTGATCAATTTAAAACATCACTATTTGTTTGGGGAGAGTAATTTTTTTAAAAACGCAGCTGCACTTCAATGTTTTGGATCTATTTTGCCAACCCCCACACCCCCTCCATTTTTTTCTCCCATGTTCCTCCAAAATATATTGTAGCTGATAATGTTAAGTTGCAATTCCTGCTCTTGTCTGACCAAGGTCACCATTACAAAGCTGCTCTGTTTTTAGAACAGGTGCTTCAGTTGCTTGTTGCCATCACTGGAACTTAACCAATGCCAGCATCATTTATTCCTGCAGGCCACCATAGAGCCAGATGTTTGCTTCTTTTAAGGTACACAAGCACAACAGGAAGCTGTTCCCTTGAGAGTTCGGGAACTTCTCAAGTCACATATTTCATTTCCCACACCTAGATATTCCAGACTGAAAGGGATTATCTGCTCTGAAATGGCAGAGGAAGCTCATTGCAATATGTGTGCTTCATTCTTTTTTGTAATTTTCATTAAAATCCTTCTCCAATTATTCTACCATGATAGACAATGCAACAATGTACATTTTACATTAAACTGCAGCAGAGGCATGGAACAAGTTTTAGCAATTTATAAGCCACATGAAGACTATCTGGAAACTATTTCATTAAAATATCAATGAGGGGATTTAACATTAGAATTTTAATTTAATTTAGTTTAAATTTTAATCCATTACAACAGATTAGGGGCGGGATGGTGGCACAGTGGTTAGCACTGTTGCCTCACAGTGCCAGGGACCTGGGTTTGATTCCCAGCTTTGGTCAGTGTGTGGAGTTTGTACGTTCGCCCTGTGTCAGTATGGGTTTCCTCTGGGTGCTCCGGTTTCCTCGCACAGTCCAAAAGACGTGCTGGTTAGGTGCATTGGCAATGCTAAATTTCCCCCTCAGTGTGTCCGAACAGGCGCCGGAGTGTGGCGACTAGGGGATTTTCATAGTAACTTCATTGCAATGTTAACGTAAGCCTACTTGTGACTTATAAATAATCTCTACTTTAGTTCAACTGTATCAAACAATAAAAGGTTGTCATTCTGGCTGAGATTTTCCAGCAATTTCTATTTTGTTTCAGATTCCAGCATCTGCAGTAATTTGCTTTTATCTTAGTTTAGTTGCATTTTGAGGACTCAAACAATATTCAAACTTAAGTACTCAGCTTTGTCAGAAGTGGACTTAGCATTTAGATAGGGTTCTTTCTGATAACATGAATTCAAATTTCCTCTGTGGGTGAGTTCAATTGTTTTTTATCATGGGGGATTGGGTGGTGTTAGGGGTGGGGGGAGGGGGAGGAGGTGCAATGGGAACATTGTAATTGATTTTTTAAATGCAAATGTCCAATAAACAAGTAGCTGACATCATTGGGGCCCATTATTTTCAGATAATTTGGAAGCAAATTTGTATTTTAGGATAGATTTACATCAACATGCAAAATGTTAACCTTGTAGGTATTGTACAAATATAAACAAATTTGAAATATCTGTGATACACATCTTAGTGAATTACTTTAAATAACAAGAACAAAAAACATCAATCTCCTCTATCAACATGCAAACTTCTTTCAGAGTACTTTAATTCATACTAAATGTCACTTTGTAAGATTGTTATTTTGGATTGTGCCACCTCCTATTTTTTTCAGCACTAAAGTTACTTGAACGTCTAGTCATTCTTACTGTGAACTGTTTTAGCTGCTTAATTCAAAGGTACCATCTGAAATTCTATTGCGCAACACCCTAGAGCAGTGAAAGTGCAATTTGTACATTCCTGCCACATCAAAAAAAAAGCTCGACCCAAAATAATTTCCGAAAGCAAAATAATCTCCCCGAGCTACATATTTCCTCCCATATAATTTTCTGTAAAAACCCAGATATTCTACCACAATCTTGTCTTCGTGCACATAAACAATACTAGTTTGCAATATTGAATAGTGCCTGAACCTGCAGCTTTTACTCATTCCAATAATTCTAGGTAATTAAAATGCAATTGCATAATAGTCACAATCCCTCCAGATTGTTAGTTTATCTTCTACTACTCTGCATTGTTTAGAAGTTCACTGTTCCTTTCTGCTCCCAATGTACCTAATTATAAGAACTTGAGATTCAGGGAACAGAGCCAAGCCAATTGCAATAGCAGTTTAGAACATCAACCTTAAAGTATGATTTGCTTTCAAGTCCGAAATTGCAGTTCAAACCACAATGGGTTCAGTTAATTTAAGAGAATATTAAATTATTAGTTTGAATTAGTATCAATTTTGAATGCTTACAAAATCTGATGCGAAGAAACTATGGGCAGAATTTCTGCTTATCGGTGGCAGGAGGCGGCCAGTGTTGGCTGGCAGTGAGATCCTTGGCCCTGCAGCTATTAATGGGATTTCCCATTGAATCCACCCCTCGCTTCTTGTAACAAAAAGATATTCAGATATTAAAAAATCAAGCAAAATAAAAACTTCAGTAAAATATTCTGTAACTCATTCCTAACAGGATTATAATTATCATTTCATATAGTAACTAAAATAATAGTGGAAAATACAATTGCCAACAACAAAGACCAAATGAAAAGCTCATCGAGACTGTTCTCTGCTATTTTAATCATGAGAATGCTTTCATATTTGGTGTCGATATTCAAATCACTTTCTAGTACACAGAAAATAGGTCAACATATTTAGTCACCCTAAAGTAGCCTGAATCCTCAAAATTGTGCAACATATTCTTAGGATTATTATAATCATGATCTGGATTTTTTTTTAAACTATTAACTACAGAATCAGACATTGAAATGTAAGAGTTTAAAAATAATTCCATCAGTGACTTAAGATGATTAAAATGTTGGTAGTTTTCTTTATCCATTTGTTCTGCAACACAAACTTTGCAATTCTAAGTTTATTTTTCCTCTTTGTTTCAGAATAGTTCACAGGATTTCTGTTAATAGCTGCTGAAATAACGTCTGTGAGCTGGCCTTGACTTGGTAACCTTTATTCAAACTCAACTGACCCACTGGCGATGAGTCTTGATTCAAATCACAGAACTCAAATGTTTCAATATTATGACTTTCAGTCCTTCACAATAACTGGTTAATAATTGGTACACCAGCAACTCCTCTGCAAGCTATGTAATAGAAAATCTGTCTACATCACAGGTACCTAAGACTCATTATTGCCTCTCGAATAGCTGCTGTTCTTGCAAGCAGTAAAAGGGAACACATTAAATACATTGCCATTCAGAGCTGAATACCACCTTAGGAAGTAAAGTAAATCACATCATCAATGGTGCAGCGATGTGCAACAATAAGAATATGTATACAATGTAGATGTGCATATTGTACAGAATTATATCTTGCTGTTTCTATTGTTTCCAATGATATTTCCCTCTAAATTTGAATTCATCAACTTAACAGGTTCCAACACTTGAATCTAGCTCTGAAATCGGGTTCAACATTCTAGTCAGAATGAATACTGTCTACATTTATATACAAGTTCAACAGCATTCATTCAATGTGCTAGAAAAAGCCTTAAAACTTCTCTGACATGCTTTGCTTCCTTTGGATCAAGAATAAAATGTTTCCCTTAGTTGGGGAGGCTAGAGCCAGGGTCACAATTTTAAAATAAGGGGGAAGCCACTTAGAGCAGAAATAAGGAGAAATTTCTTTACACAGACGGTTGTGAATCTTTGGAAATCTGTGCCCCAGGGGGACATGGAAGCTGAGTCATTGTGTATGCTTAAAGCAGAGATTGACAGATTTCTGATTAACAATACTGTAAAGGGTTATGGGGATAATGGATATAAAAGGATTGAAGTGTCTTGATCAGCATGATCGTATTGAATGGCAGAGCGAGTTTGATGGGCTGAATGGCCTTTTCGTGTTTCCATGTTCCCAATATATCTTCTTAATCCTAATGAATCAATCTGAGCTGAACTGGTCCGAATATCAAATCTGCTCTTTAATCTTTATTGTACTGTTTAAAGTGCACAACTATTAATCTGAAATAGTTGTAGGTGAAAAGTTGATGCAATGGATTGCCCTCATGAAATAATCCAATTGTTTATTTAATTCTGACTAACAATGCTGCAAGAATCTAAAATACTATATTGTCCTCAAAAATTTGATCAGATAATGAAACCCTTCCAGTCAGGTTAATAACCCATTTTATATGTGCAATGGCTTTTGTCATCTGCCTCAGTGCAAGGGGAAAATTAAACGCTATGGGGCAGATATTCCGCTTTTGAGCTTGGAGGCCAAGATTTTCCTCCATTAAATTTGCAGAATGTCTACAACTATGTATTTACATTGTGGTCTATGTAGATAATAATGCGAGTTATGTGTTCTCAATGGAACTGGAAATGGCTATCAGACCCCATGCAGCTCATTCAATAAATACACATTTTACATTACAGCACTTAATAGAAAAGCAATCTGCTATGGCTGCTGAAAATCTGAAGTAAAACAGTAAATTTTGGAAATACTCAGCAGGTCTAGCAGCAGCTATGGAATGTTTTAGTTTGGTGCCCTTTCATCACAAATGATCAGTTTCAACGGTTCTGATGAAACGTCATCAACCTGAAACATTAACTCTTTCTCACTCCAGAGATGCTGTCAAACAGTATTCTCAGCATATTCTAAATTACACATTTTCCATTACTGCATCAGAGGAAGCACGCAGGCGTGTATATGTTCTTCAAATAACTTAGTTTTAGTAAACTACAGTATATTTGGCAAAATTGGGGAGTAGAATTATAACTTTGTGCACCAGAGCTGGAAGAAGGGACATTTGTTGCTAAAAACTCTTGAAATTCAGCTCAATGTGTTTTTCTATTTCATATGCAGAAACCAAGATGAAAGGACTAGATTTCTTATTTTAAACTGAGTTATATTATCTAAAGAATAGATAAAAAGAACTGATCAAATGCTGCCAATCTTGGGATTTAAAAGTTTGAAGATTGCAGAAAAAAGGAAGGTAGAAGAGCTAGGAATGCCACCATTTCTTTTTTAAAATCTCTGTAGTCTTGTGTACCTGCTAATCTTTGAATTACACTGAGATGGCACATGATGATTAAATTGCTAAACTGTCAAGATGTTTCTTCCCACATGCACTTCCACCTCCAAATGTATCACCAAAGAAAACCAAGCTGCACATTCACAGAAAGCAGTTTAGACAAGTACTGGCAAAGTCACTTGTTTCCTTACTGCTAGTTGGAGCTTAATGCTTCATGTGGGATACATTGTTGACATGTGCAGCATGCTGGGTAAATAGAATTTAAAAAAACAAATCCAACCAGATATTTCTAAGTAACTGTACTCTGGATTGAGTTGGATTCACACTCTATTCGATGCAAGTGAAAATTATGAATACTAACAGTCAGAATCACTCTGCACTTTGTAACCTTTAATTTATTTAAGCCACGTTGACAACGACAGTTGACAAGCAACAGTTCTTTTAATATCAAGTATAATTATTTTTCTTGACATATCCATATGAATGACTTCGAGCACAAGTTATCTGAACATCTCAAGAGTACTGCAATATATTAAATGCTACAGTCCCCAGAGCTCGAATGCCATGGAGACGTTTTACAGCTTTCAAGAGGTGCTTTTACATTCTACAGTCCAATTTGATTGTGCAAAGAGCAGTAACAAAGTTGAAACAAACTGAGTCTTGCTGTGAACATTAACAGTAACATGTTTGTGGGCACAATATTGGAAAACATTAGCAAACAGAAACTATTTGTAATTGTTGATACACAAAGTAAATCTTAAATACATCCTTTCAGGAAATGGTCTTGCATTTTGCAGTCTACTGTGCAACCCTACTTTGTACATGAGAATTTCTGAATGATTAAAGCCCAAAGGCCATCTAGTTTGCCCTCTTCCATTCTGCTATGATAACAGAGCTGCGAACTGATTATGGCAATCACTCTCCATCAATATTTCCACAACAAACCCAAATGTAAGGTGAGAAAATACCAGTGACAGAAAGCCTGGGAACAATAGATCCAAAGTCACCTCTTCCTTTCAAACTTGCTACATGCCATGTGTATTAAGAACAAAGAACATCCAAGAAGTATCTAAAACATTATTCAAGCATGCAGAAATGTTTAACTCAGTTTGGGTAACCTGCATGGTGGACCGCTGGTTTGTCTATTTACTCCAATTCTGTATTCACCTCTCTTCCTTCAGCTTCTGCCTCTTACACCCTGGCGGATTTGCTCCAAGTACTCAGTCTAGATTTCACCATTTCCCTGCTCCAGCCTCAAACCCAGCTTTACAGTGCACTCACTCCACAGTCCAAAGATCTCAGGTACATCGTGATTTTAAAACAGGCCAGACCATTGTGCAGACACACATTTCCCTAAAACATGCCAGAAATGTCACAAGAGATCCCCTAGTTTATGTAATTAGTTTGGGAACATCCTCATTGTTGAACACTTCATTCTTGGGTTGTAAGTGCCACTGATAGGCCAGCACTCCTTGCCCATCCCAAAGTTGCCCTTGAGAACATGGTGGTGAGCCACCTTCTTGAACCCCTGCAGTCCATCAGGTGTAGATACACCCGCAGTACTTTTGGAGAGGGAGTTCCAGGATTTTGAATCAGCAACGGTGAAAGAATGGTGATATAGTTCCAAATCAGGATGGTGTGTGACTTGGAGGGGGAATTAGAGGTGGTGCTCCCATGAATCTGTTGCCTTTATCTTTCCAGGTGGTAGAGGTCACAGGTTTGGAAGGTACTGTCGAAGGAAGTTTGGAGAGTTGCTACAGTGCATTTTGTATATGATTTATACTGCATGTCAGTGATGGAGGGAGTGAATGGCTAAACTGATGGATGGGGTGCCAATCAACCAGCTGCTTTGTCCTTGATAATGTCAAGCTTCTTGAATGTCATTGTAACCACATTCATCTAGGCAAATGGAGGGTATTCAATCACTTGTGTCTTGTAGAATCACTCTGGGACCCAGGTTCGATTCCCGGCTTGGGTCACTGTCTGAGTGGAGTTTGCACATTCTCCCTGTATCTGCGTGCGTTTCCTCCGGGTGCTCCCCATATCTGCGTGTGGTTTCCTCCCAGTCTGAAAGATGTGCTGGTTAGGTGCATTGACCCAAACAGGCACTGCAGTGAGGCAACTAGAGGCATTTCGCAGTAACTTCATTGCAGTTTAATGTAAGCCTTACCTGTGATTAATAAATAAATAAACTTTACTCTTTTTGGTGATGAACATTGCCTGGCATTTGTGTGGCATGAATGTAACTTTCCATTTATCAGTTGAAGCTGGAACATTACCCAAATGTTGCTACAAACGGGCATGGACTACTTTCTGAGGAGTTGCAAATGGTACTGAACACTTGCAATCATCATTGAAAATTCCCATTTCTGACTTTATGGTGGAGGGTAGGTCATTGATGAAGCAGCTGAAAATAGAATCTAAATGCACAAGGAGGCCATTTGGCCCATCGAGTCTGCACCAACAACAATCCCACCCAGGTCCTATCCCCATAACCCCACATATTTACCCTAATCCCCTGACAATGGCCAATCAACCTAACCCGCACATCTTTAGTGTGAGAGAAAACAGGAGCACCCGGAGGAAACCCACGCAGACACGGGGAGAACCTGCAAACTCCACACAAACATTGACCCAAGGCCGGAATCGAACCTGGGTCCATGGCGCTGAGAGACAGCAGTGCTAACCATTGTGCCACTCTGGTTGGGTCTTTCATTTGCTGAGATTCAAACTTCATCAAAGCCACATAGAATTTTGAAAACACTTTTATACTTCATCATTTAGGTTAGTATCACAATTCTATATGTAATCATCATGCATAGTAGCCAACATAGTAGTACTGGAATTTGCAGCTGTCTTAGGACCTGTCCACCGTTTCTAAATGAAATTTTAACCCCGTTGCCTTTTTCCAATCTCAATGAAGATTCCTTTGTCCACTAATGTTACACATTACCAACATTTTTTTCAGGCATTTGGATGGCCAGTTAGTTAGCTATCCACACATCAGACCACATCAATTAGACTCTGAGAAACTGTTTTATGTCTGCACAGATGTTTTCTAGAAACAAATGTCTGCTGTTACTGGCACTTTCTTTTTCCCAGTAAGTCAACTGATCTGTAAGCCTTATGGCTTCGAAAATCAACTTTATTTAAATTCAAAGTGGAGAAAAAATTCAAAAGGAGTGGCTAAAGGTGGCCTGTTTGATTAGTGGATTCAAATATTTTTGCACTTGAAATACATTCTCAATTAAGAACTTAAGAATTTCCAGGAAAAAGTATATTTTGTAAAATAAATGTGAAACACCAAAAGACATAAAGGCAGACTTTGGTTGGGGGGGTGGGGGTGCAAAGTTTTTGTGAATTAATTTTCTCGCACAAACCCTGAATTAAAAAATACATCATGACAGATGCATTCAGCAACATGACGTTGATTTTAAAAGATCTGTGAAAATTGACAATGGATTCAAGCTATTAGTTGCACACCTGCAACTAAAAGAAGAAAATCTACACATTAATGTTGAATAAAGCTAATATTCAGTAGTGTTTGTCAAAAGCGGGACATTCTTGAGGTTGCTGTCCAGTTCTGTGGATGCGAATGAAAAAGAGAGAATAGATCATAAAGCATGGATATAGATTTCAGTCAAGCTCTCTTTGAAGCCAAGTCTTAAACACAAATCTTCCCTCATAAGCAGAAACTGGTTTTCTTTCATACTTTGGCTTTGTAAGATTCCATCTGTTCTGTACACCTGGAATTCCTTTTGACTATTTCAGCTTGTTTGCAGTTTTATTACTGCTCCCCCTACAATCACCCCAGAAATATCAGAGGTGAGTTACATTATACAAAATAGTATCATTCAGTGTCATTTTTTTCCCCTCTCCTCTATTGGTTCAGTTGCATGACACCGAATAACTTAGAAGAACAGTAATGAGTTTTCTGAAGAATGACATTTAAACATTAATACCCTCAGCAGGCTCAAAGATAGCGGTAATTCTTCTAAGAAAGCCACTGTGATAAAAATAAATCAGTTTGTTTAAAGATATAGGAACATACAAAACAACACTTTCTCGTAACAGCTTTTCAATCCCTCTGGATTATGAGGCAAGTTTTCAGCATCTGGCAGCAGCTGACAATATCCTGCTCATTTTCTTCACCTCACGTCTCCCGCACTAGATAAACGAGGGCATTATCACTGTTAATATAAGTTTTAATTGAGGACTGTCACTGATGGGAAGAAAGTGCGGAACTGCTAGTTTCCACATCAAACAAAGCAGGTAATTAACAGCTATTCTGGCTCTCTCCCTTATCAGTGCAATACACAGCACTGCTAAATTCTCTCAGTGCCAACACTGTGCTGCGGCAAAGTAGAACTGACATTTCAGGGTCACATTCATTCCTTTACTATACAGCCCCAAATTTACTGTTCACTCAGACGCCTATAATTAAATAGAATATAATCTTAACATTCAGCACCATCCTTTCCTTTTCTTTAAGATGATTACTTTCCATTGCAAAGTTTAAAACAGCCCTGAATTGCTTGGTTCCTGTTACAATTAGATATGCAAATACAAGGAACTCTAGAAAAGAAAAGCTTTTTCACAGTGTCAGAATGCATGTAATCAGCTCCATTCATTCTCTGTATGTGACCTCTCATTACATGCCCAATAATTCCTTTGCCATACCTTAGGAAAGAGTAAAGATACCCCTTCATTATTAGAAACAGATTTTTACTTTGCGCCAGTGAGACTGTGAATAGAATCCCATTTTTTCTTTGCCAGCACTGGGCAAAGGCCTTTGTGTAACTGAAGTCAAAAAGACAAGCATTTACATTGCTTTCAAACCTCTTCCAATATTAACACTAATCAGACTAGTCTTTTTTTTGGAGGGGGTGGGCAGCAATGTGTGGAGAAAACATTCCCACAAAATATTCTTTCACTCTTCATAATAATGTTTGAGGACCTGTCCATCGCATAGAATGAAGCTTTGCAATTTGAATTTGCTGTAGGAATCTGAAGCAAAACAAATTGGGAGATCTCAACTCAGCTCCCATCACATGGCAACAAAGCAGACTGACATTAATTGAGCATTGCTACTCCCCCGTTCTGATACAGAATCATGTATTTGGAACATTAAGGCTTAGATATTTGCAGGGATGGAGGCAAGGCAGGTTGGGCAGTGGCAGGTTGCAGTTTACACCTGCAACCTGCAGGTGTAAATGCAGCTGCACATGTAAAAGAACAGCTGCCTTTAAACAAATTCCATTTTCATTTTTAGCATATCCCAAAACATGATTTGTGGACTTCACACTTTGAGAGAAGGTCGAATCTTACCAGAGTTCTTTGGAGAGATAAGGTACCCTTTTGCAGGATGGGTCCATGGACACCTTGAGAGAGGTCACATGCCCTTTGGGGTTGTTAAAGGGGGACATAAATGTGTATAAAAAATGAATAGAATGATTGGTCAAGCTGTCAAGACATTTAAATCCCCTGGTCTTTAAATTGAAAATAGTCTGTCCTTTAAAACAAATTGGTGCTTGCAATTTCACTCTGTCTGTTTATGTAAGTGGTGAGCTATAATTATAGGATTAGGTTGGATGATTAATTCCGCACTTATCATTATCACAGTGGGGTGTCTGTCAACTCTCAGTTTGATTGGCAACTCCAAGTGGTTATAAAGTTTTTGATGTGGGACTATGAATATTGGTGCTTGTTTTTATAAGGGAGTAGGTGGTTGAATAAATTTAAATATAGTCAGTGGTATTTTATTAATGAGATTTTTTTAAAAATAGTGAAATACAAAAAGACATTTAGAAATTTATTTAATACCAGCGTGGGTCATGAGGTCTGCCCATGGTGGATACCAGGTGAGCTGGAATGAAAGTTATAAGGGTAAATGGTGATGGATGGGGGCATGAGTTGGCACTAAATTGGCAGAGGGGCTAAAAAGGGAGTAGAGAAACATATGTTGGCATAGGGGTATGAGGAGCCATGGGAGTGGTTGAAGGTCATGATGTGGAGATGCCGGCGTTGGATTGGGGTAAACACAGTAAGAAGTCTCACAACACCAGGTTAAAGTCCAACAGGTTTATTTGGTAGCAAAAGCCACAAGCTTTCGGAGCCTTAAGCCCCTTCTTCAGGTTAGTGGGAATTCTGTTCACAAACAGGGCATATAAAGACACAAACTCAATTTACAGAATAATGGTTGGAATGCGAATACTTACAGCTAATCAAGTCTTTAAGATGCAAACAATGTGAGTGGAAAGAGCATTAAGACATTATGGCTGTCCTGTCTGGAGACAATACACATCTCTTTAACCTGTCTTAATGCTCTCTCCACTCACATTGTTTGTATTGTAAAGACTTGATTAGCTGTAAGTATTCGCATTCCAACCATTATTCTGTAAATTGAGTTTGTGTCTTTATATGCCCTGTTTGTGAACAGAATTCCCACTCACCTGAAGAAGGGGCTTAAGGCTCCGAAAGCTTGTGGCTTTTGCTACCAAATAAACCTGGTGTTGTTAAACTTCTTACAGTGGTTGAAGGAGCATAGGTTGGAATGGAAACTATGAGGGGTCATGGAGTGGGTTGAGGGGCAAGGGTTGACATGGTGCTTGAATGGCCAAGGAATATGTAGATGGCATGAGGTGGCATAGGTTGGCATGGATGGGACATGTGTGTGTGGGGGTGAGGACTAGAACACTAATTTTGTTCTCTTGTTTATTTTTACTGATTGGATAAAATGCTACAGCACTGAGACTGGCCTTTCAAACAGCCTGCTTCCACACCCAGCAGCCCATGTGGCTGCCTCCACATTCTTGTGGGGGGCAGCAGGCCTTACTCCATCCAGTTAACACCTTCCTGTCCCCACCCCTCACAAGAACAAAAATTTGACCATCGGAGACACTCCCAAATTGGGATTCTACACTCCTGATTGGGAGTGAAAATTCAGGCCTAATTGTTTCTCTCCACAGATGATGCCAAAGTTGCTGAGTATTTCTTCTATGTTTTGCTTTTACTTCAGATTTCCAGCACCCTGAGTATTTTGCTTGTGTGTTAATTGAGCATTACACAGCACTAAGTTAAAAGGCATCATCAAGCAAAATTGCAGCAGTGGGGTATGCAGACAAACAAAATATTTCTTCGGTACTGCAGAAATTTTCTTAGAGATTCAGGTTGAAGCAGAATTTTGGGGAGAAAAGTTAATCTCTTTTCTAACCTGTACTATACCTGACTTGATAATGTTCGATGAGTTTATAGAAAGCAGTAAGCATTGCATTTCCCAGAACTACCATCTTCCATTCTGTGACATCCTGAGGCATTGAGACTTTAAAACAACAAAATGCAAAAATCAGATAAAACTATTCTGTTTCAGGTAGCTGTTCAGCAACAAATATATAATACTGTGTAATATATATTCCCCATGATTTAAAACATGCTTTAAAGGTATCATGCTGCAATTTGTTCTGCAACTTTTATTATGAAAGACTCTTAAGTGCCTTCAAGTTAAACATTAATCCAATTAACTGGAGCGTATTCTGAAAATGCTGCTTGAATTAGCCCACATTAGGTTTTGTAATTGTGAAGGTCCAATTTACTGTCAATTAATAAAAACTTTATGTATATCTTTGTGGCACATTGAATTGAAACATTATTGCTATATCTCTTCACCTCAAATATTTTGGCTTAAGAACCGGGACTCTCAGCATAACATCATACATGAATAACATTCTATTTGCAAATCATATCAAGGGGAAAATAAATCAATTTTTAAACATTCTAGCAGTTTCCAATAGAACTTAAAATTAATTTAATTTATCCTGCATGTTTTTCTCTCTGGACAACCGATGCTCTATTTTTTCACCAAGTCAAACAAAGCAAATCTACTGGCAAATTTCCTGTTCAACAGCAAGTTAGAGGATGCACTAAAGTTTTACATTTACCAGGGCTATTTGTATAGCAAATTATGGAAGCAGCATGCAATTGGCTGAGCTAAACAATCCCACAACCAACAGGTCAAAGTTCTGCAGTCCTGCCATGCCCAGCTGTGAATGCTGATGGACAATTAAACAACTAATTGTTGGAAGAGGAGTCTCCACAAATACCCCCATCCTCAATGATGGGGGAGTCAATCACCATCAGTGCAAAAGACAAGGCTGAAGCATCTTCAATCATCTTCAGCCAGAAGTGCCAACTGGATGATCCATCTTGACCTCCTCCTCAGCTCATCAGTGTCACAAATGCCAATTTTTAGGCAATTTGATTCACCCGTTGTGATATTAAGAAACGACTAAAGGCACTTCCAACAATTAGTTGTTTAATACTACAAGGACTATAGGCCCTGACAATATCCCAGCAAACGCACTGAAAACTTGTCCTTCAAAACTAGCTATGCTCCTAGCCAAGCTCTTCCTATACAACTACAATGCTGGCATCTACCAGACAGTATGGAAAATTTCCCAGATTTGTCCTATCCACAAAAAGCATGACAAATCCAATCCAGCCAATTATCATCCCATCAGCCTCATCTTGCTCATCAGCAAATTGATGGAAGGTGTCGTTGACAGTGCTATCAAGCAGCGGTTACACAGAAATAACCTGCTCATTGATGGTCAGTTAGGGCTTCACCAGGGCCACCCAGTTCCTTACCTCATTACATCCTTGGTCCAAACTTGGACGAAAGAGCTGAGCTCAAGAAGGTGGGAGTGACTGCCGTTGAAATCAAGACAAGATTTGATCAAGTGTGGCATCAAGGAACCCTGGCTAATCTGAAGTCAAGGGGAAAAGTCTCCAGGTTTAGAAGATGCTGATGAAGAAGCCTTGCCGAGTTACTGCAGTGCATCTTGTAGATGGTACAAATGTTTCATAGTGAACCTTTGGTGGAGGGTCTGGGTATTTACCATGATGCCATGGATAGAATGCCAAGTAGGCTGCTTTGTCCTCTATAGTATTGATTCCTACTGACTTAGTACCATGCTTGGTTAAATGCAGCCTTGATGTTAAGGGCAGTAACTACATTCTGAAATCCAACTCATTTGGCCCTGTACAAACAAGACTATAATGAGGTCTGGCGGTGGGTGGTCCTGGCAAAACCCAACAGCAATGAGCAGGCTATTCAACCACTTGGCACTTCAGACTGAAGATTGGTGAGAGTGCTTTAGCCTGGGCTTGTGTGTGTATGTCTGGACCTCGCCATCAAGGATTATCATGGAACTTCCTCTTCTCATTAGCGGTTTACTGTTTTCCACAATTCATGACTGGTTGTTACAGGAATTCAGAGCTTTCATCTGATGTTAGTTGTGGAGTCACTTAGCTCTATTTATACTGTATTCCACTATGCTACCACCCATGGTGGATCTGTCCTCTCAGTGCAACAGAACGTACACAGGAATGGTGATTGAGGAGTCTGGAACCTTGTTTGAAAGCTATGATTCTGCACGTGTGACTGTCAGATGGTTTTCTTTGTTACTCTATGGAGCAATTCTCCCAAATTTGTCAAGTCATCAGATGTTTGTGAGGGGGACTTTGCCAGGTTGACTGGGCTGGGTGTAGCTTTGTTGTGTCCAGATGGTTCATTTAGTTTTATTTTAATGAACTTTTTCATGGCAGTCTGATAAAACGGAGCGACTTGCTAGGCTTTTTCAGCGAGCAGTTCAGAGTCAACCACATTGCTATGGGTCAGGTGTTACATTGACACCAGACCAGGTAACGGCAGCAGATTTCTTTTCCTAAAAAATATGAGTGACACACATAGGTTTTTATGTCAATCCAGTAGTTTCAAAGACACCAATTTTGAGTCCAGCTTTTTATTCCAAATTTTATTTAGTTAATTGAATTTAAGTTCCCCAGCTGCATGGTAAGATTAAAACTCATGTCTTCTGGACCATTAGCCCAGGCCTCTGGATTAATAGTCCAATAACATATCCACTATGTTACTGTACAAACACATAAAATATTAATTGTTTCTCTTAGTACATATATTCGTAGTTTGCTAAGCATTTTCTGTTTTTATTTCCGATTTCCAACATCCACAGTATTTTGCTTTCACTTTTGGAAAACAATAGTACTTACTCATTGAGTTCATTGTAAGACCAGAGACCCTTGTTTGGACATCTATGAGCTTTTTATAGCAGACAGTCCAGATTTCAGCAGATTGGCCCCCATTTTGGCCCTTAGGTCTGGTAGTTTGAAGTTTACAATGTTGCAGCCCAGGCTGAAGAAAGGTCTGTTCAATTCACAAGCACTCGCCAACCAATATGGTGATGACTCACAAACAAATGATATTAAAAATCAATTAAAGGCTGGGCAGTTCCAAAAGGTCACTCTACCAGTCTTTTTGGTTAAATGTTGGTCATCTTCATTTTCAGATTGGCAAATATGCCCTTGAAAAAAGGTCCCAGTGGACCTGCCATGTACCCTAATGATGCCACTCTCAAAGCAAAGTTGTCCTACTAGCCTCATTGGCGAATACAAAATGTTAGTTATTCAAAATCATTTCCGGGTGTGACTACTTTGTTGTCCTCACCACACCCATATCCTAACATCAACTACCATTCACTATTCAAAATTCCCAGAGAGGAAGTCTTTGTTCAGTCTGGAATGGTCAAAAAGATGTGATTTCATTGTGAAAAGCAGAAAGGGAAGGTTTTATGCATTGTGCGCTTGGTGCCAATGTGATATTGTTGTCAGTCACAAAGGAAACAGCCGGAAATCAGTGCATTTTGTCAGAAAAGCAGAAATTTAACACTTATTGCAGGTGCATCATCATGGAGCTCCTTTTTAAATAGCCTGCATTGCCTCAATATGCTAGAATGTTTGCTGCTGAATAAAGTAGTCTGCCACGACATGAAGCACCAGGAGCCATAACTTGCAAACTCCCCAAGTGTCAGATTGGGATGGAGGGGGTTATCCTGAAGATAGGCTGTGGAACCACACTAAGAATTTGTTAGGTAAAACTTGCATGGAAGTGCAAACTCCCCCAGGAAATTGCCCTGCACTGGGAATCACCCAAAAATGTAATTTATATCACAAACATTGGATGGTTCCAACTGGATTACACCAATAGTTAGCCAAGAAAAGGTTAGAAGAATTAAAAAAAACTTAATTTATGGGTAACTATTGCACAGACCCAGGGAACTCTCCCTATCCTCCAACTACTCCCTACATATCTCCCCCCCCCCCCCCCCCCCCGCCCCGCATATCCTGACTACCTCACCCACAGAACTCTCTCACACCCCCAATCCTCAAGGGATCTCCCCCCACCTTCCCTGCAACCCAGGCCCAACCTAACTGAACCAGAGGCCCAACTGAGCACTCCCCTCCCAAGAGGCCAAACCCTCAGGTGCAACCCCACCCTCCTATCACAAAGGACTGTCCTCCGATTATCCCCAACTTCCAAGCCCCCCTCCCCGACTTCCAATCCCCTATCCACCAAATCCTATCCACTTACCTTCTCCCTAGCCTGCCAATGACTTTTAAATATCATTGGACCTTAAACTGGTTTAGACAGCTAGTGCTGTCAAAAAAAAAGGGGGGGGCGGGGCTGGACTTTTGACTCTCCTGCACTTCAAACCAGACCCCCAGGGACAGGGCCCAGGATTTCGCCTGGCCTGAGTTGGAATGTTGGTCAAAATAGCATTTTAAAAATTGACGTATGTAATTGGGCATAATGTGGCTATGCAAAGCCAATTGCCACACCGAGGAAGTTCAGGCCCTATGAGGTTTTGACCACAGGATAAAAGTTGATAAATCTATCATGACACACCTAGCGACATGTTCTATCCAGAAGCAATTAGACTTAATTAAACCAAATGACTTGTTTCCTTTGGCGATTGATAAACTCAAACATCGGTAAAATGATATGTTTTTCCTTCATTTTGAGATGCTTCAATTTTGATGGGGGTTCAGCATTTACTGTTGGATTTCTAGAGCGATAGCCAGGAAACCTCAGAAGCAATCACATCTGAAATATTAACCAAACTGAGCGCCCTCAATCCTGGCTTTCCAAGTGTTCAGCTGACAAAGCAAATATTAATGACAGAAAGTAACAAAAATGTTCACCAAAAACTGAAGAGTGCTCAAAAGAACATTGTTTCAGCCAACTATTAGGCTTATAGTTTGCACAAAGCAACAAGTTATGCGGTCCTTGATGCTGATGCAGAAAACATCATTCTCAAGATATATTCTCACTTCAGCATTTCTGCAAGCAGAAAACAGCAACCAAAGGAGTTCAGCAACTTTGTTGAAATGGAGCAGTGCACTCGATTGAGGAACATTGTGATCTGGGAGTTTTCTCTATGGCCGGCTATTGACAGGATTACTGAAATGCTGCAACCTGTGACAGGCTATTTTCGGAGATGCTCCAGGGATAAGTAGATTGCCAGTGAAGTGGCTGAGCTACTTTCTCTTTCTCAGCAATGCTCTGAGACTACTCACAGGCTGCATTGAAGTTTTAGAGGCCACGGCATTCAGTGTCCTCTCAGTGAACGAGCTGAACAGTGACAAAAATAGGAAGCTGGAAGAATGCAAATATGTATATGAATTCGAGGGGAATAAAAAACCTGCTGAATTCTGTCACGAGTGGACAAAAGTATAAACTAATTGTTTCCATGGTGTGTTCACTGGCTTTAATTGTTGATATAATTATTAGATATTATACTGTATATTAGTTATTATACTCAGAATCATACAGTGCAAAAGATGCCCTTCGGCCCATCGAGTCTGCTCTGACATGTGAGGAAACACCTGATCTCCCACCTAATCCGATCTGCCAGTACTTGGCCCATTGCCTTGAATGTTATGACGTAGCAAAAGCTCATCCAGAGGTTGTGAGGCATCCCGCCTCTACCACCCTCCTTGGCAGCAGTAAAAACCGTCTTCCTCACATTCCCCCTAAACCCCAGCCCTTCACCTTGAACCTGTGTCCCCTCGTGACTGATCCTTCAACTAAGGGGAACAGCTGCTCCCTATCCATCCTGTTCATGTCCCTCATAATCTTGTACGCCTCAATCAAGTCGCCCCTCACACTTTGCTGTTCCAACGGAAACAATCCAGGCCTATCCAACTCTCTTAAATGTTTCATCCCAGGCAGCATCTTAGTGAATCTCCCCTGCACCCCTTCCAGTGCAAACACATCTTTCCGATAATGTGGCAACCAGAACTACACACAGTATGCTAGCTGTGACCTCACTAAAGTTCTATACAGCTCCAACATGACTTCCCTGCTTTTGTAATCCATGCCTCGATTGACAAAGGCAAGTGTTCCATATGTCTTATTCACCACCCCATTAACATGCCTTTCCACCTTCAGAGATCTATAGACAAACACGCCAAGATCCCTTTGTTCCACAGAATACCTAGTGTCATGTCATTGATTGAATACTTCCTTGTCAAATTACTCCTTCCAAAGTGCATCATCTCACACCTTTCAGGGTTAAATTCTATCTGCCGCTTCTCAGCCCATTTGACCATCCCATCTATATCTTCTTATCGCCCAAGATTCTCAACTTCTGTTAACCACCCAGCCAATCTTTGTCATCCACAAACTTACTAATCCTACCCCCACATAGTCATCCATGTCATTTATACAATTATGAACAGGGGACTCAGCATAGATCCTTGCAGTATATTCTAAATATATTAGTTATTTCAGTTATTATTAGTAATTATTACCTAAAGATAATCAATAAAATGATTAATGCAATAACAGCAAAGATAACAGTCTTCAATAACAGTCCAAAGATGTGCGGGTTAGGTTGATTGGCCGTGCTAAAATTGCCCCTTAGTGTCCTGAGATGTGTAGGTTAGAGGGATTAGCGGGTAAATATGTAGGGATATAGGGGTAGGGCCTGGGTGGGGTTGTGGTCAGTGCAGACTCGATGGGCCAAATGGCCTCTTTCTGCACTGCAAGGTTTCTATGATTTCTATGATTCTAGCAAAGCTCCATGCTCGTTTTAATTAACCATACTCGGCAGGCCAGCTAGGCTTTATCTTCTATCCATTTGTGTGTGTATACATGTGTCGGAGCTGGTGAGCCG